>NW_008333884.1:4437-27280 GCF_000622305.1 Nannospalax galili
TGCCCGGCCCCCCCCACTGCCGCCCCCCCCCCCCGCCCCCGCGCGCGCGCGCGCGCGTGTGTGTGTGTGTGTGCACAATGGTTTACAGTCTCCCTCTGTTGGATGCCTTCTCCATAGGCTCATAGCAACCTTGTTGGGAGGATAGGGGAGAACATCAGAGCTTAGAAATATATGTTGCTCCAAAGGGGTGAATGCCTTCAGAGTTTATTAGTTGTTCTTGTTTGTCTATTTTAGTTTTGGATAGGGGTGTCCCTACTTACCCCACGGTGCCTGTCCGGTGCTCCTGGCAGGCGCAAGTGACGCGGGGGTCGAAGTCTCTGCGCACGTGCAAAGCGGCCTCCTTCCTCAGGCACTAGGAGATACATAAAGAGAATGGGACTCACCCACTCCAGGCTCTTGTCCCGCAGCCAAGTAGCCTGGGCTAGGGGTGGGGTGAGATGCGGACCACCCAGGGAACAGCGGGGCAAGCTGGACCCAGGGCTAGGCGGGATCCTCTAACAGGTCTGGTGCCGCCTCCTCCCCGCCCACAGTCTGCTGCAGCCAGAGACCCGACGTGGCACCAGGTACCTACCTGGGGCAGCTCCGCCAGGATGCGGTCCCTCCGCACCGGCGCCAGGATGTTCATTTTGTCTCCCGCCTTGCCGGGCGCCCTGAGAAGGTGCGGAGGTCGGATCCGCCCCGGCGGCCCGAGCCCGTGGAGATCCGACGATCACCCGCGGCCGCGGAGTCCCGACGATCACCCGGGGCCACGGGGAGCCGGCGGGAGCCCTCGGCCTAGAAGATGCTACGACCACCGCAGGCCACGGGGATGAGACGGTCACCTCGGGTCGGGCTGACCCTACAATCACCCGGGCCCGGGGCGTCCCGAAGACGACTCGGGGGCGGGGAGACCCCCCGGCGGCTAGCTGGGGGCGGGGACTCGAGTCCGGGGGAGTCCGGGCCCGCGCGGACCCGACGATGATACGCGGTCGGATAGCTCCTACGATAACTCGGGGCCGAGGAGACCCGACGACAACTCGGGGCTGGGGTGGCCCTACCATAACAGAGAGGCTCGGGGGCACGGGGCGGCCCCGCCACCCGGGGTCTGTGTGCGCAGGGGCAGCGCAGCCCGGGTCCGGGAGCCGCAGAGAAGGGGGCAACGGCTCCGACCCGCCGCCAGGCCTGCCGTCCCTCTGCGCTCCAGCTCCGCGAGAATGCTGTAACATGATTCCCGGAAATTCCTGGACAAGGGCCGCCCCCTGCCCCTCACCCCGCCGCTCCCAGGATCGCAGCCGCGGTACCGCGGCCCTCACCAACTCCCTCCTCCCTTCCCCACGCGCTGCCCCAGGCTCAGGCTTGCGTGCAGGGCGCCTCACCTCACACCAGGACCGCCTCCACCCAGGCTGGAGCCTGTCCAGATTGGGATCCCCCAAGCTTTTCTTCCCTGCAACTTGGTGTTAGGACTGCATCCTGGGGACCCCTTACCCAGCCGAACTGGTGATAGGAAACTGTGACTGCTGCGCAGCATCTAGCAAGACCCGGAGCTGGGGAGGGGCAAAAGGGAGAGAGGGGGGCCCATGGAGAGGCGGCGCTTCCCTCCACGACTTCAGGACTGGGACATGACTCATAGAGTCCGCCCCTGCTCGCCCTTCTGCCCTGGGAGGTGGGAGAAAGGGCATAAAAGGGGGTGCCAAGATTAGGAAATAGGTGCCCACCAAGAACCGAGACGTCCCAAGACAGATGTCTTTTTCGTGGAGGTTTAGGTGGACTGAGAAACTTTGCCTTTTGGTATGGTCATCGTTCCAGAACACTAGGAGTCTTCCAATACGGGCGTTAATTTTTCTTGCCCAGTTGGAACCGCTACTCGCCCAAACCAAGACTTTTCTTTTTTTTTGCAAAGTTCTGTAGGATAAAAGAACAGTCAATTTCACCTTCAAAGCAGACAACTGGCTGCAGGAGGAAAGGAGAAAGACAGGAGTAGAGTGGGTTAGACACCCTCAAAGAAGCAATCCTGCTGATTGTGTAACTTTTTTTCTTTTTTGGTCTTTTTGAGACACGTTCTCCCTGTAGCTTCAGCTGGCCTGGAACTATGTAGACCAAGCTGGCATTGAATTCACAGAGATCCCCCTGCCTCTGCCTCCTGAGTGCTGAGGTGGCACCACTCCCTCTGTGAAACTTTATTTATACACACAGGTATATATGAAGAAGTAGAAACTTTGTTTTGTGTCTGGAGCTAAATTTGAAGATGCAAAGAGGACTGAAAACAGAAAGAAGGATAGGGGACTGACATTCACAGGAAAAACTAGGGAATCCTAGAGACACCTATATGCTGTGTTTCAGAAGTTGCTAAGAACCCCGTAGGGAGTATATTATTGAAGTCTAGCATGGGGACTCACATCTGTGATCCCAGCACTCATGAGGCAGAAGCAGGACTCCTGAAAAGTTCAAGGCCTGGACTACAGAGTGAGACCTTACCTAAAATGAAGAAAAAAAGCAGGGCATGGTGGTGCACACCTTTAATCCTAGCACTCAGGAGGCAAAGACGGGCAGATCGGTATGAATTTGAGACCAGTCTGGTCTAAATAGCATGTTCCAGGCCAGCCATGTCCACATAGTAAGACTTTGTCTCAAAAATGAATAAGGGGGCTAGAAAGATGGCTCAGTGGTTATGAGTACTCACTGGCTGTTCTTGCAAAGAATCCAAATTCCGTTTCCAGCACTGACAATGACAGCCACTAACAACCATTTATAACTCCAGTTCCAGGGATCTGGTGCCTTCTGACCTCCATGCATGACAGGAGTGTACTTGCATGTACACAGGCATTACACTCATACATATAAAATAATAAAAAAAAAATAACAGATAAGCGATGGGTGTGGTGGCACGGGAGACACTTGGGAGGCAGAGGCAGGCGAAGCTCTGTGAGTTCAAGGCCAGCCTGGTCTACATAGTGACCTAGTGAGTTCCAGGCCAGCTGGGGCTCAGGGAGACCCTGTCTCAAAAAAAGACCAAAAATTAAATAGCCAGGCTCAGGTGGTTCAGGCCTCCTTTAATCCCAGAGGCAGGCAGATCTCTGTGAGTCCAAGGCCAGCCTGGTCTACATAGTGAGTTCCAGGCTAGCTGGAGCTACAGGGAGACCCTGTCTCAAAACAAAACCAAAAATCAAACAAAACTTAATAGCTGGGCATGATGGCACACACTTTTAATCCTAGTACTTGGAAGCACAGGCAATCAGATCTCTGTGAGTTCAAGGCCAGCCTGGTCTACATAGGGAGTTGAGGCCAGATGGGGCTACAAAAATAAAATAAAAATAAAATCAGGAAACTGATGGGGAATATGTGGCTGCTTTGCAACTCTCTTGGCACTCCTCCCCCATCTCACCCTTGATTTTTTTTTTTTTTTTTCTGCTCCCAAATCAATGTGGTAATTGCTAAATCACATACCTCTTTGGAACCTCAGTTTTCCATATATGTTGTCTGAAGGAGTTAGGGGTAATCCTGCTCTAACATTCTACAACATTGCTACAACTCCACTAGTCAAATTGTATTCTGTTTGTGACAGAGTCTCACTATATAGCACTGAGTGGCCTGGAAATTACTATGTAGGTCAAGCTGGCCTTGAACTTGTAATTGTCCTCCAGTATCCAGCGTGCTGGGATTACAGGTGTGGTTCACACAGGGCTTCAAATTCTGTTCGTCCCAGTTTGTAATGCTGCTGTCTTCTGACACTACAACCGTCTCCTGAGACTGTAAGTTGCTCAAGATAGGAAGCATCCAGGACCAGACTCAACAGGCAGCTGCTACAACCACCCACAGGTTTAGGTCTAGGGAAAAACAAAACAAAACAAAAAAACTTCCAAAAACTACAACTCCCAAGATGCTTCAGGGCCTTTGGAAGGGTGAGGTGGCGCATGCTTCGTCCTGCTCGCTAGGAAATTAAATTGAACTACAAGTCCCAGGAGGAGACTTGCTGCTGCTGATCCAATCAGCTCTAAATAGGAAGCATCGCGAATCTTTGGTGAGATTTCGTCCTATAAGCTCATGGGAACGAGGCTAGGAAACCCTTTTCGCCAACATGGCGCCGAAAGCGAAGAAGGAAGGTGTGTGCTGGGCCTTGGGGCTATGGTGGGTTTGCGTGTGATGCGCGCAAAGCGAACTCACTAGCAAGACGGCGGCTGGGCTAGGCCTTGGGAGACTTGTTCTGGGGCTGCTGTCCGCGGGTAGGCCGCACCGCAGCGCACGTGGGTCGCTGTGCTACGCCGCATGGACCGGGCTGCTCGGAAGCGTGCTGGGGAGGCCGCCCGGTCGGCGTCATCCCCCGGACATAGCTAGACAGATGGTCTGGGAAGCGCCACACATCCACATGGTGGCGCTCCATATCTCCAGACCCTTGAACAGCTAAGGTCTCTGCGTTCCTCGCTTGCCCTCTTTTTTCTTATTAACTCGATCGTGTGGATCTCCGCTCTTGGTTTCGCGAAGGTTTGTGTAAATCTCCGAGCACAAGGCGGGTCGGGCGGTCCATCAGTGCTAGCCACTTTTTTCTTCCTCGTGTCCTTGTGGTTACTCCAAGTTGATTGTCTTCGCCTGCAATATCGTGCGTGTGATGGAAAAAAAATTTAACTCCTGAGACCTGTGATGTCTTAAAAGGAACCACTGATGAGCGAGTTGACAGGGGCGCCGGTTGCAAGTCTTGAGGCCTTCAGGGATCAGTTTGTGAATGCGGCATCCTGGTTTTCTTTCCTTCTCTCTCAGCTCCTGCTCCTCCCAAAGCCGAAGCCAAAGCGAAGGCGTTGAAAGCCAAAAAGGCCGTATTGAAAGGCGTTCACAGCCACAAAAAGAAGAAGATCCGCACGTCACCCACCTTCCGGCGACCCAAGACCTTGCGGCTCCGGAGGCAGCCTAAATACCCTCGCAAGAGCGCTCCCAGGAGAAACAAGTCAGTACTGCCCCTGTACCCACGAGTGGGTATTAGGGTCATTTACTAGGGTCCCTAGAGCTTGTCTTAACCACGCTGGTGTCCAGTGTGCTGCTTTGATGGGAGTGTGAGGTTTCTGAATCTATTTCATATTTCCTGTGTTAGGTTAATTATTCACATATGATGCTCTTATCTTGGGGTTCCAGGTTTCATTCCCTTGTTTGTGGCACTTTTTGCTACAGGGGACCCCTCTTGATGGAGGGTGTAGGTTGATGTATGTTAATATGATTCAGTAACCTGTACTGGGCAGTGATGGCCAGCTAACGCTGTATAGAAGAGGATCTTTTCCACAAAATTGGGATGGAGGCTCTTTGAAACAGGGTCTGTCTGTAGCCCTGCTGGCCTGGAACTCAAGGTGTAGAACTGGTTAGCCTTGGGACTGGAGCGATGGCTCAGCGGTTAAGAACACTGGTTGTTCTTGCAGAAGATTCCCAGTACTCAAATGGCAGCTAACTGTCCTTAACTCCAGTTCCAAGGGACCCGACGCGGTTGCACTTACCTGCATGCATGCAATACACGCATACACATTAAAAAAATAAAGAAAAAAACTGGTAGGCTTCTATCTCAGAGATCCGCCTGCCTCTGCCTTCTGAATGCAGGGATTAAAGGCGTGCACCCACACCCGTTTTCAGTCAATTTTAATAAGGGAAGTTGGGAGTAGTAGGTACAATGTTTACTGAGAAAGGCATGAGATTTGTGTCCACAGAGGACAGTACCCTGTGCCAGTATGGAGCTAGAACATGAGTGTAATAACTTGAGTACTATCCTGGAGGGGGAAAAGGGGTTGGGAATCAGTGGCTTTTGTGAGATGCTGTCTCAACAAATACATTTGTGACAAGGTGTGGTCATGCAAGCCTTTAATCTCAGCACTTGGGAGGCAGAGGCAGGCGGATCTTTGTGAGCTTGAGGCCAGCCTGGTCTACATAGTGAGTTCCAGGTCAGCAGGGCTACAGGGAGACCCCTGTCTCTAAAAGCTGGGGAAAAAAATTTTATGCGTGGGTGTTTTGTTTGCATGTTTATATGTGCACCACATGCATGCAGTGCCCTCCATGGTTTGTGTGTGTGCTTTGTATTTTTTAATTCTCTTGAGCATAGCCATTTTTTAAGCAAAAATTCTAATCTGCAATCTAAGTTGCTAACATGGAACTCCTCCAATGAATGAATGGGTAGGAGTTAAGAGTGGAGTATAAGTCAAAGAAAATGTACACAGGTTCTGCCTCCAGCAGGGCCTTAAAATCTCCAGGATTCAGGGTGCATGTGATGACACTGGCGACCAAAGTCTGATAAAAATGATTGCTACCTTATTGTCTGATGCACCTACTCTCTCCTGGTTTGGGCTCTAAAATAAGGCTCGTCCTTTTGAATACTGAACTCAGCAGTTAACTCCATTCTGCTCTCCCTACCTCAGGCTTGACCACTATGCCATCATCAAGTTCCCCCTGACCACTGAGTCAGCCATGAAGAAGATAGAAGACAACAACACACTTGTGTTCATTGTGGATGTCAAGGCCAACAAGCACCAGATCAAACAGGCTGTGAAGAAACTCTATGACATTGATGTGGCCAAGGTCAATACCCTGATCAGGTCAGGAGCCAGAAAGCATGTACCATGTCAAGTTTCCTCTTATTTTTTTGGGGGTACAGGGTCTCCCCGTAGCTGCAGATGGCCTGGAACTCAGAGCCTGAGTTGCCTCCTGAATGCTGGGATTAAAGGCATGCATGTGCCACAGTAGTTTCTTTGGGGTCAGAAGTAGGTTTTCTAGAGTATAAACCTGAGGAAACTGTCATCCCAGTTTGAGTCTTAACTTCCTCTGCGCAAATGATGGAAAACTCACTATTTGGAAAAGAATGACACCAACAAAGGAACCACTGATGCGCCAGAGGACTAGGGGAGGAATGTGGGAGGATTTGGGGTAATGAGAGCATGTTCTGAGGCTCCCTTCTCCACCCAGACCTGATGGAGAGAAGAAGGCCTATGTTCGTCTGGCTCCTGATTATGATGCTTTGGATGTTGCCAACAAAGTAAGCTTCCTTGGAGAAAGCTAGCACCACCCCTTGTGTGCAAATGATGCATCTGTTACTGACCAAAACTTAGATGGCTGAATCCTTGTCTTAACAAGTCAGCCCTACCTCCCTCCATTTTGTCCTGCCCCTCACCCCTTTTTTTAAAGAATGTGTCTTGCCTGCATGTAAGGGCACCTGTGTTGTGCAAAGCCGGGATTCCCCTGGAACTAGAGTTACAAGTTAGCTGCCATTTGGGTGCTGGGAATCAAACCTGGCTCCTATAAGAGTAGTCAGTGCATCTCTCCAGTTCCCCCATTTTGCTTTTTAACTAAGATAGTCCAGTTTACTTAACCTTAAACATTTCACCTCCAATAACAAAGCTCCGTTTTTGTCTTTCAGATTGGGATCATCTAAGCAGTCCAATCTAATTCTAAATACAGATTATTTTTCACCATAAATGTTGTTCTTTGTCTTTTTGTCACTTTCTGGTTGGGCTTGGGGGAAGGCTATACTATGGCACATGCCAAGGGTTTGTGTGAGACCAAGCTTGTGCTTCTGAGATATTTTCCCCAACCATGAGCAGAAAATGCCCTGTACTTACTCTGATGGAACAGAGTTAGAGCCCCCCATGCAGGAGCTCAAGTAGCAGAGGTATTTATTACTCACACAGTGATTAGTTGTCCTAGTATATAACTAAGACATGCCTCTATTGTAGGTTAAGAGAACAAGCATTACAAGAGTTCTTTCCTTTATCCTGAAGAGTTTATCCAGAATTTGGAAGAGCAAAGGGGTTATTTTAGAGTTGTCAGCACCCATTTCAGGGTAGTGTGGATTGGCTGGCTTTTGGATAGTGCCATGCCCTCACACCCATCTACCATGTCGAACCGGTCTGTCTGCCCCATCACTCCTTGCCCAATAAAAAGGACTTCAGAGGAGAGCTTTCATTAGTGTTTTAAATAACGTGGGTGTAGAACCAAGGTGGAGAGCCTGATCCCAGAGTATATCCAAGCTTGGGGCAATGTCCTAGTTTGTTACAAGGCTGTTGGCAGTCCTTGCCACATGTCCTGGGTTCTCACTCAGTCAAGAACTTGTCTTTGTGTTGGCGGCTGGGAGTGCGCTGAGGGCAGAAATCAGATCGTAGGAGACGGGAAAAATAGACGAGGATCATCACATTGAGCATGAGCAGGATGCCCAACAAAAATCCACCCAGGTTCCTCTGGCCTGCATACTGGAGGAAGAACTTTGTGAGATAGGCCTGAGGAGCCAGGCGGAAGAGAAAGTACATGACCAAGTTGACATACTTGTTGACCCGGTAGAGGAGATGATCCTGGGCATTGTTGATCTTCATCATCATGCGTAATGTGAGGAAGATGTTGCTGACTTCTACCAGTAGTATTAGGACGCCTCCACCAACAAAGCTTTTCCAAAAGATACCAGAGAAGAAGGCACCCATAGCCTAGAGGACAAACAACGCAAGGGCTGGGTCCTGTGTGGTCTTTCCTGAGGGGACCAAAGCACCAAATGGCTCAGGTGGCATTTTTTTGCATTCACTGGTGTTAGACTTAGCTCTGTGCTGTGCACAGGATCTAGACTTGTGGCATTCCTAGTCTGTGCACCACACAGGTACTCTGCTGGTCTCAGGGTGACCAAGAACAGAGAACCCTAGGCTTGAGAAGTTGGACACAACCTGGGGTTAAGACAGCCTCCCTCCCAGGCTCAGAAGAGGGTGAGACCAACCCTCACCAGGACTATCACACCATCTGCTTCTCACTCACCATGACATGATGAACAAGATATTCCCAAGATGCCCGAGCCTGTTGACTAACCACGATGTCCACTGTGTCATGGATAAAGTACCCTAGTGGCAGAATAGGGAAAAATCATGAAAAGGAGTAGACACTTTGTTTTCAACCTCCTTCCCTCTTTACCTCAGCCTCCTTGGGCATAACCTACCTGCAGAGAAGCAAACAAGCAAATAGCCTGAAAGTGACCACGCCATCTCAATGTCCAGTAGCATTTCAGGAGTCTGCCATATGCTGGGAGGGAGGGCAGAAGAGAGGTTCCATTGCAGCATCCTGAAGGACCCTCACTTTCCCCAACACCCTTGCCAGTCCCGGGGGAGGCTGCCACTATTGGCTGACGGGAGCAAGGAGGGGCTTGGCCGAAGCCCAGGTGCCTCGGGTTTCCCAGAGCCACTCTTGGTAGGGTAGTTTCCCAAACAGGGAATCAGGTGAGATCTCTGGCTAAGTTCGCCCCTGAGTGCTGGGAATAGTAACCAGGCCAGCCCGAGCACCCCGCGCAAGATCCCACGGCCACCTCACTCCGGTCGTTCACTCACCATAGCAGCGCCCAGATCCCTGACACAATGGAGTGGGCGAAGGAAACCAGCAGGTTGTGCCAACGCCAGGTGCGCAGAGGGTCGGTGCGCACGTGAGCAGGTAGGGGCAGGCGGCAGAGCGCGCGCCGGAGTGCCCGGAAGGTCAGCGTGGCGCCCAGGAGCAGTGGCCAGGCGGGGTGTAGCAGTGGGGGCATAGTGGCCCTCCCTGCCGTCTGTCTGTCCACCCTTCAGGCCGCCTCCTCGGGCGGTTCTGGGAAAACGGCTAGGTCTCCGGCCAGCGCGCCACGACCGCCTCAGCACCGGGCCTCCAGCCCCACTAGGTTTTCGTGAAGCCCTCTAGGCCCCTTCGCTCCTCCCCGCGCTGCCCGCGAGGCCTCTGCCCGCCCCTGCCGCCCGCGCCCCTGCCCCGCCCCGCCGTTGCCCCCGCCCCTCGGGCGCCTCTGCAGCGGAGGGCGCGAGCCCATTCCCCCCGGGCCTCCGGGCCCCGCCCGGATCCCGCAGACTTCGGGCAGGAAGGGGCTGCGTTGGGGCCGCCGCCGCCGCCGAGGTACCCCTGTCTGGCGCCTTCCGACTGCCGGGCTTGTCCTCGGCCGCCCGCGCTCGCACGGCCTCATTAGCCCGCGTCCCCACTTTCCCCGTGGACACCGGCTTCTCCGCCCTGGGCGGGCACCGCGAGAACTCTCCTCCCTTAAGTCCTTTCTGGGCAGAGCTGGGCGGGACCCACCGCACACCCAGCGCTCCTAAACCCTGGTCCTGGGGGGGCTGGGAACCCTACCTCAGACCATGGCTCCGCCCCGACTTGCTTCCGGAGCTGGACGTGTTTACCTGTCTCTCTCGCGCCCCGCGCGAGGGGTGCTTAGGAACTGTTGAGTCACCCATCATCACCTCTCCTCCCAGCCACTGGGGGCTGCTGGGGCCCAGCGGCTGTCACAGTCCTCCCTCGCCTGGCTCCCTGCCCTCTCCTGGCTCCCTGGAGGCTAGGGCGGGGAAGACTGCGGATTTGCCCAGACAGCTGGGGTGACCCTCTCTCCAGGCCAGTGGCGTGGCGCGGTTGCGGCTTCTCGCCACTAGGTGTCAGACTATCATTGTGCTGCGGGGTCCAGCCGCGCCTCTAGAGAAGGCTGTCGATTTGCATAGCGGAGGGGGGAGATGAGCAGACCCTGAGGAAACAGAGAAGCAACCTAGAATCAGTGGGGGAAGTAAAGTGGCGGGTGTCTAAGGAAGGTGGAAGTAGAGGGAATGGTGGGGACTAGGTTTCAACAAGAAAAAAGAAACTAGAAGCCCAAGGCTCAGGTGCCCAAGGACCAAAGCCAAAGTTTGAGGTCTCCCCTGATGGTTCCAGAATTACACATTAACCCCCTCTGGGCTCCAGGTCCAATCGATGTCCTGGGTGAGCAGCTTTCTCTGTCTGCATTCCCCTTTTACTGACCAGACAGCCTGTACGCCAGACCGCTCCGGCCTGACCCGGTGAACGCAGGTCCCTTCTAGTTCTTACGAGTAAGCTAGTTTGGGGCCGGGCGGGACGAAACATCCCTTTCCTCACGCTTTTCACCCGATTCCCAAACTGGACGACCCTTAGTAATTACCCTTAGTAATGCCCATTCACCCCCTGAATACAGAGATTTTATAGCTCCGGTAGGGCAGAAAGCGCCAGGACGAACCCCTAGTAGTGATAGCAGCCCACCACTTCCGCCGCTTTGGGGTATGGTTTCCATCCGCTCCCGTCCCCCCCCCCGCCCCCCGCCCCGGGTACTGGAGGAGCACCCAGGGCTGATCTCCCTACGGCGTTGTACTGACGACTGCAGTGCTCACCAGTTGGGACAGCCGGGAGACCACGTCACGTCCTCTCCAGGTGAATCTGTTTGGCCAACTTGGGGTTCTCCCAGTCCCTCCCTCGACAAACACCAAACCAAGCCTGCTCTCCACCCAGACTTGAGAGTACGCTCTCGGTTCAGCCTTCGTTCTTTATCTTTTGCTTTCCGGTTAGGATCCGCTTTTCTCTTTCTGCAGTGGTGCCAATCCTGGGCAGCGGGGAGTCGACCTTTGCTTCCCACCCCCATTCGGCCTTCGGGGGACAACTTTTATGGGCGCCGCATTCAAGTAGTGGCTGGGTCTAGCCCCGAGTGTGGGAAGTGGCTGGAAGCGTGCTGACCACTGAGGGGCACGCGGAGAAGTGGGGTACGCCTATTCTTGGACCCTTCGTAGGGCAGGGCCGACAGAAAAGCAACGTAGTGTCGAGGTTGGGCATCCTGTCCGGAAAGCCCGCTCCGCCCAGAAAAAGTTGTAGGAGAGGAGGGCGGAGCTCCAGGACGGGCAGGTCCGCGCACGCGCTGCATGGGGATTCCGGAAGCGTAACTAAGAAATGGGATGGAGAAGTACGAGCGGATCCGAGTGGTGGGCAGAGGTGCCTTCGGGTGAGCAGGGGGTTCAGGGGAGGAAACTACAACGGGAGGAGAGAAATAAGCTCCAGTTCGGACCAAGAAATCAGGGTCCGACTAGCCCCGCCCAGAAGTGTGCGCGCCACTCTGGGATGCCCCGCCCAGTTATCAGTTCCTTAGGCCTAGCCGGGAGGCCCCTCCCCCTCCGAGACCACGCCCTCGAGGCGTGCCTGCAAGCTTCCTAGACGTCCTTTTAGGTTCCTTTGCATTAACAGGTAATGAGCGGCAGCCCCAGATGCCAGACTGACATACAATTCTGACTAAAATAGGCGTGGTCCTCTCCCATTCCAAATTTAGGCCATAGAAAATTTATACAATAACAAAGACATTGTTAAAACAGTAAAGTTTGAGAACTTATGAACAGTTATTAAGAGGCAGCACTCGGGCGGGGGGAGGGGCGGTGCACGTCGGTAATTCCAAGCACTCGGTAGCAGAGGCAGGAGAATTGCTGCGAGTTCGAGGCCAACCTGGGCTACATAGGAAGAGACTGTCTCCAAAAAAAGAGCCATAGATATGATCATTATGGTGCATGTCTTACTCAGGATTATTTATTTATTTTTGTTAGACATAGTAGCTCTGGCTGGCCTGGCGCTTTCTCTGTAAACCAAGTTGGACTTGAACTTAGAGTCTACCTCTGCCTCCAAAGTGCTGCAATTATAGGCATGCACCATCACACCAGGCCTTTGTCTCGATTTTTTTTGCCCAGTATGGTGGTCGCATATGCTTCTTTTTTTTTTTTTTTTTTCCTGTCTTTTTGAGACAGGGTCCCTCTGTAGCCCCAACTGGCCTGGAACTCACTATGTATACCAGGTTGGCCTTGAATGCACAGAGATCCACCTGCCTCTGCATCTGGAGAGCTGGGATTAAAGGTGTGCACCACCACACCCGGCATCTTCACATTTACTTACTTGGATGTGTAGAGAGAGGTCAGAAGACAACTTCAAGAAGTTGGTTCTGGGGGCTAGAGATGGTTCAGTTATTAAGAACACTGGGTTGTAGCTGGGCGTGGTGGTGCACACCTTTAATCCCAGCACTCAGGAGGCAGAGGCAGGCAGATCTTTGTGAGTTCGAGGCCAGCCTGGTCTACATAGTGAGCTCTTTAATCCTAGCACTTGAGAGGTAAGAGGCAGGGACCCTGACTTTAAAAAAAGAACATTGCTGGGCATGGTGGCCCACGCCTATGGTCCCAGAGCTTGGGAGGTAGAGGCAGGCAGATCTCTGTGAGTTCAAGGCCAGCCTGGTCTACATAGTGAGTTCCAGGACAGCTAGGGCTACAGGGAGACCCTGTCTCAAAAAGACAAAAACAACAACAACAACAACAAAGAAAAAAACACTGTAATGCCTTTAATCCCAGCACTCAGGAGGCAGAAGCAGGTGGATCTCTGTGAGTTTAAGGCCAGCCTGGTCTCCATAGCAAATCCAGGCCAGCTGTGGCTACAGCAGGGAAACCCTGTCTCAAAAAGACACACAACAAAAACAACACTGGGTTCTTCAAGAGGACCTAGGTTCAGTTCTCAGCACCTACATGGTGGCTAACAGCTGACCTTAACTCATGTTCCAGAGGTTCCAAGCCCTCTTACATGTATAGCTGCACATAGACATGCATGCAAAATACTCATGCACATAAAATAAAAATAAAAAAGAAGTTGGTTCTCTCCTTCTACCATGTAGATTCTGAAGACTGAGCTCAGGTTTAGCAGCAGTCATCTTTTACCCACCTTTTTACCGTTTTTTTTTTCCTTTCTTTTTTTTTTTTTTTTTTTTTGGTTTGGTTTGGATTTTTTTTTTTTTTTTTGGTCTTTTTGAGACAGGGTCTCCCTGTAGCCACAGCTGGCCTGGTGAATATTCACTATGGAAACCAGGCTGTTCTCAAAGTCACAGAGATCAGTCTGCCTCTGCCTCCCAAGTAGTCTCTGGGCTGCCTTGATACCTGACTAGAAACTTAGCTGGTACCTGCTTTGCACTTTGTGTACCTAGGATTGTGCACTTGTGCCTGCGTAAGGCTGACCAGAAGCTGGTGATCATCAAGCAGATCCCAGTGGAGCAGATGACCAAGGAAGAGCGGCAAGCAGCACAGAACGAGTGCCAGGTGCTCAAGCTGCTCAACCACCCCAATGTCATTGAGTACTATGAGAACTTCCTGGAAGACAAGGCCCTCATGATTGCCATGGAATATGCTCCAGGTAAGCCAGCCTCCTTGCCTCAGCCAGAGGGGTCCCTTACCTGCAGGACTGGTGGATACCATTAGGTGGCTTCCCTCTGGAAGAGACTTTGCTGAAGGTCAGATGTGTAGTGTTCTGGTATGACCCTGACAGGCACCTTGCCCTCTCTGATCCTGGTGCCCTGTTCCATAAAAGCGGTTGTCTTCAGTGTGAAGTATAGATCTTGATCAGTTCCCTGGGCCACAGGTGGAACCCTGGCTGAGTTCATCCAGAAGCGCTGCAATTCCCTGCTGGAGGAGGAGACCATCCTTCATTTCTTCGTGCAGATCCTGCTTGCACTACATCATGTACACACCCACCTCATCCTGCATCGGGACCTCAAGACCCAGAACATCCTTCTTGACAAACACCGCATGGTTGTCAAGATTGGTGATTTTGGCATCTCCAAGATCCTCAGCAGCAAGAGCAAGGCCTACACGGTGCCTGGACATACAGGGGACACTGAGGGTGCTACAGTGCTTGACAGCCTACTCTGTATCCCTACCTCCTCCTCTTTGCCCACAAAAATGTTGGCTTCTTGGCCCCTGGCTGAATGGTCCTGTAAAAAGAAGTCCCCTTGGCCTGCTTTGAGAAGCTGTCCCCAAATGTGTTTAGGACCAGAGCCCCAGCTCCTCTGTCTACCCAGGGCTGTAATACAGGCTTCCCTCCTGCAGGTGGTGGGTACTCCATGCTACATCTCCCCTGAGTTGTGTGAGGGTAAGCCTTACAACCAGAAGAGTGATATCTGGGCCCTGGGCTGTGTTTTATACGAGCTGGCCAGTCTCAAGAGAGCCTTTGAGGCTGCGGTGAGTAGAAACTCCCCTAAGAGGACAAATAGGAACTCATGCTCACTGGCCATAACTCTGACCACTTCTGTGTTTCTTATCTTGTGGCTGTTGAGTCACTCCCTCATAGCCTGCAGGTGGGTTACCCCAGGGCAGGGTTGTGCCTCTTCCTACCTCAGCTCAGACTAAGGTAGAGCTTGGGTCCTGCATCAGGCTTAGGGCACCTGAGGGCAAGGATGTGACTCCTGACTTTCCAATCAGATTAGACACTCCCAGGATGGAGTTTTCCAAAGCACCTGGGAGCTCCTTTGAGGAGGAGCTTCAACTTCCTTATCAGGCTAGGGACTCTTGAAAGTAGTGTCTGGCTCTCATACCATTCTGGAAGTCTTCTAATGAGACTCAAGTGTCCTGCAGGGAGGTCTGTTCTCACTTCCTTAGTCTTGGGTGCTGCTTTACCTAAGAGCTCAACCCAACACCCTAGCCATCCCCATATGTGGTGCCTTTGCAGAACTTGCCAGCCCTGGTGCTGAAGATCATGAGTGGCACCTTTGCACCCATCTCTGACCGGTACAGCCCTGAGCTGCGCCAGCTGGTCCTGAGTCTGCTCAGCCTGGAGCCTGCACAGCGGCCACCACTTAGCCACATCATGGCACAGCCCCTCTGCATCCGGGCCCTCCTCAATCTCCACACCGATGTGGGAAGCGTCCGAATGCGAAGGCCTGTGCGGGAGAGAGGGGTCTTGGGCTGTAGGGGCGGGGCACCCAATGGGAACAAGGAGGATGGGGTGAACCCTTCATTTCTACACTTAGATTGCCAGGAACAGTCCTTGTCCTGAGGCTCCCTTGTGTCCTACAGGGCAGAAAAGTCCCTGACCCCAGGACCACCTATGGCCCCTGGCAGCACAGGGAGCAGAATCACTAGTGCCCGCTGCAGGGGTGAGTTGGTTGGGACCACTTGGGGCCCCATGGACTCCCTACCATTTCCGCTATCTTAATTAGTCTGAAGTCCTGTCCCTACAGGCGTTCCCCGGGGACCTGTGAGATCGGCCATCCCACCCCCACTGTCCTCAGTGTACGCGTGGGGCAGTGGGCTTAGCGTGCCGCTGAAGCTGCCGATGCTCAACACAGAGGTGGTCCAGGTGGCCACTGGGCGCACGCAGAAGGCAGGAGTCACGCGATCTGGTCGTCTCATCCTGTGGGAGGTGAGCAGGTTGGCAGTGGACCTGGGCTGGGTGAGGGTGGGAGCAGCTGAGAGGTGGGGGTGCTCAGGCACCTTCCACTCCCCTGCAGGCCCCTCCCCTAGGCCCCCTCCTCCCCGGAGCAGTTGAGCAGCCTCAGCCCCAGTTTGTCTCACGTTTCCTGGAGGGCCAGTCCGGTGTGACCATCAAGCACGTGGCCTGCGGGGACCTATTCACAGCTTGCCTGACTGGTGAGCCTGTCCCAGAGTACTCTGTGGGGACTTAGGAGAAAGCCAGGCAAGGAAGGTGTCACAGTATCCCCATTTGACAGATGCAGGAAAACTAAAGTTCTCTTTTGGCCAGAATTACACACTGCAGTCAGACCCCTATCTTTTTTTCACCATCCCAATCCTTCCAGCCCTTT
Organism: Nannospalax galili; assembly: GCF_000622305.1. Classification (NCBI taxonomy): domain Eukaryota; kingdom Metazoa; phylum Chordata; class Mammalia; order Rodentia; family Spalacidae; genus Nannospalax; species Nannospalax galili. The sequence goes on from NW_008333884.1 coordinate 20,759, forward strand.
TTCTTTTCTTTTTAATGCCTTCCCTATCCCCTCCCCTCCTTCCCTTTTGCCCTCTTTTTCTTTTTTCTTTTGCAGTGCTGGGATTGAACCTAGGGCCACGCACATGGTCGGCAAGTACTCTACTACTGAGTTACATCTCCAGCCACCGTTTTATTTTGGTTTTACTTTTGTTTTCAGACAGTGTCTCACTAAGTCGCCCAGCCAGATCTTGAACTTGCAGTGTTTCCTTAATTTCCTAGTAGCTGGGATAGCAGGCTTGTGCCTCCAGACTAGGAGTTATATTGGTCCCTGGACCTGGAAACGAACCAAGCTAGCTGTGAAGCAGTCTCATGTCTCTCCTCTTTCCTCACTGCCCTCCTCCCCAGACCGAGGCATCATCATGACCTTCGGTAGTGGCAGTAACGGGTGTCTAGGCCATGGCAACCTCACTGACATCAGCCAGGTGGGTGTGAGTTGTACCCTGGAGAGAGGAAGCGAGGGAATAGTAGGGAGCCCACATCTGAGAGCTGATTGCAGGTTAGGGGTAGGGAAGTTAACAGGAGCCACATGCCCTACTAGGTCCCACGCTAGCACCTGCTCTTGGTCAGGCTTGGAAAGTACAGAAACCTCAGGCTTCCCCAATGGTTTCCCACCTGGCACTGTGTCTGCACATGGCTGGAGTTAAAGAGACAGTTTACCTTTTAAGAATTTGCAGCCTCTAAATTCTTGTCTGGAGGTAGGGGTGTGTGTGCTGAGGCCATTGGTAAGGGGCTAGTCCCAGACTCCTCAGTTCCCTTTAACTTTTCTCCCTCTCTCTAGCCCACCATTGTGGAAGCTCTGCTGGGCTATGAGATGGTGCAGGTGGCCTGTGGGGCCTCTCATGTATTGGCCCTGTCCACAGATCGAGAACTATTTGCCTGGGGCAGAGGAGATGGTGGTAAGCTCTCTACCTAGCTCCAGCCTTTGGGGACCTTCTCAAAGCTTCCTCTACCCTGTTTGTTCTCCATGTTCACCTACCATGTGTTCACCCTGTGCTGGGTGTGGAGATGAGTGAGTGAGATGTGGTTTCCTTTTTTTTTTTTGGTCTTTTTGAGACAGGGTGACAGGGTTCCTTATACCCTGTAGCCCCAGCTGCCTAGAACTCACTAGGTAGACCAGGCTGGCCTTGAATTCACAGAGATCTTCCTACCTCTGCCTCCAGAGTGCTGGGATTAAAGGTGTGCGCCACCATGCCCAGCAAGATGTTTTATTTATTTTATTATTATTATTATTTTTGGTTTTTTTGAGACAGGGTCCCCCTGTAGCCCCAGCTGTCCTGGAACTCACTATGTAGACCAGGCCGGACTTGAACTCAGAGATCCACCTGCCTCTGCCTCCCGAGTTCTGGGATTAAAGGTGTGTGCCACCATGCCCGGCTAAGATGTTTTATTTTTAATTATGTGGATATGTGTGTCTGTATGTGGATATGTGTGTGCAGGTGCTGTGGAGGCCAGAGGTGTTGGATCCCATTGGAGCTGGAATTATTGGAGCTGAGTGGGTTCTGGACACTAAACTTAGGTTCCTCTGGAGGAGCAGTATGTGCTCTTAAATAGTGAACCATCTCTCCAGCTCCCCACCAAATTGTTTTTCCAACAGTACTTATTTTTATTTATATTGTCATATATATATATATACATTTTATATATACATATATATTTTGTTTGTTTGTTTGTTAAACAAGGTCTCCCTGTAGCCCCAGCTGTCCTGGAACTCACTGTATAGACCAGGCTGGCCTCGAACTCACAGAGATCTGCCTGCCTCTGCCTCCCAAGTGCTGGGACTACAGGTATGCGCCACCATGCCCGGCTTTATATTATTATATTTTATCATTTTTGCGGGGCTGGAGAGATGGCTCGGCGGCTAAGAACACTGGTTGTTCTTGCAGGAGACCCAGGTTCGAATCCCAGCACCTACATGGCAGCTAACAATTGTCTGTAAACTCCAGTTCCAGGGGATCTGACAGCCTCTTCTGTCCTCCTCGGGCATGACATAACACGGGTGCACTTACCTACACACAGGCAATACACACATACATGTAAAATAAAAAAATAATAATTAAAAAATATTTTATTGAGCCGAGCGTAGTGGCGCACGCCTGTAGTCCCAGCACATGGAAGGCAGAGGCAGGCGGATCTTTGTGAGTTCCAGGCCAGCTGGGGCTGCAGGAAGACCCTGTCTCAAAAAAGACCAAAATAAAATAAAATAAAAAACAGAAAACAATGTGAATTTTGAGACAGTCTCCCTGCAGCCCCAGCTGGCCTGGAACTCACTATGTAGACCATGCTGGCCTTGAACTCACAGAGATCCGCCTGCCTCTGCCTCCCGAGTGCTGGGATTAAAGGCGTGTGCCATCATGCCAGGCTGGGGTTTTTTTTTGGTTTTTTTTTTTTGGTCTTTTCGAGAGAGGGTCTCCCTATATCCCCAGCTGGCCTAGAACTCCCTATGTAAACCAAGTTGGTTTCAAAATCACAGAGATTCACCTGCCTCTGCTTCCCAAGAGCTAGGATTAAAGGCCTGTGCCACTATGCCCATAATTTAAACACAGAATCTTGCTATATAGCCTAAACTGGCCTAGATTCACTCTATAGCCTGGGTTTTCCTCAGCAGTCCTCTTCTCTCTCCCCTCTTTCTCTGTTTGATTACTGTGTATGTACCCATCACACCCAGCTGGTATTGGGATTAGACCAGGGCTTTAAAGGATTTTGACCAGGTGCTGGTAAGATGGCTCAGAGGTTAATAATACTTGTTGCTCTTGTAGAGAACCTAGGTTTGGTTGGCAGTTCACAACTTTCTGTACGTCTGTATGTAACTCTTTTTTTTTTTTTTTTTTTTTTGTTTTTTTTGGACAGGGTCTCCCTGTAGCCCCAGCTGGCCTGGAACTCACCATGTAGACCAGGCTGGCCTTGAACTCTCAGAGATCGGCCTGCCTCTGCCTCTTGAGTGCTGGGATTAAAGGCATGTGCTACCATGTCCAGCTATTAATATTATTTAAAAATTTTTAGTTATTTTATGTGTATGTGAGTATTGCCTGCATGTAGGCAAGTGCACCTATGTTTTGCAATGCTTGCAGAGGTCAAAAGAGGCTGTTGGTTCCCTGGGACCGAAGCTACGGACAGTTGTTAGCTGCCATATGGGTGCTGGGATTTGAACCTGGGTCTTCTGCAAGAACAACCAGTGTTCTTAACCGCTGAGCCATCTCTCCAGCCCCTGTATGTAACTCTTAATTCCAGGGAATCTGATACCCTCTTCTGGTCTCAGGCACTAGACATGAACATGATGCACATACATACATACATCCATGCAAGAAAACACCCATGCACATAAAATAAATACATCTTTAATAATAGTAAGAAAAGGATTTTGACCAGAGGAAAAGCATTTCAGGCTGAGAACAGCCTCCATTCATGCTTTCTCAGTGGACCCTCCCTCATTCTGGCATTACCATCCCTAAAGCTCAAACTCCATCCTGGTTTCTTGTAGGCAGGCTGGGACTAGGCACCAGGGAGTCCCACAGCTGCCCCCAGCAGGTGCCTGTGCCTCCAGGACAGGAAGCTCAGCAAGTTGTTTGTGGCATTGACTCTTCCATGATCCTTACTGTGCATGGCTGGGCCCTGGCCTGTGGGAGCAACAGGTGAATAGATACATCAAGATGATATGCCTGCCTCCTTACCCTCCTTGGCTACAAGTGTTCCATCCCTTATTGCTTTCCTCCTACCAAGGACCACAACCAAAGAGGGTTAAGACTACTACTTGGTTCAACTTAGGGTAGGACCTGTCTCCTGGTGGGATAGATCCTGCCAGTCCCTGTCCAGAAATATGGGAAAAAGGAAGTCTATACAAACTGTTACACCTGACTTCTGATTCCACCCTCAGGTTTAACAAGCTGGGCTTGGACCATCTATCTCTGGAGGAGTCTGTCCCCCAGAAGCAAGTAGAGGAGGCTCTGAGCTTCACACCACTGGGCTCTGCACCCCTGGACCAGGAGCCTCTTCTGAGTGTGGACCTGGGTACTGCCCATTCAGCTGCTGTGACTGGTGAGTGGGACAGGCATGGGAGGCCCTCACCTGGCCTCCTCCAGACCTCTATTTGAGTCCCTGTTTCCTTCCTCTTTCCATCCCCATAGTCTCGGGTGACTGCTATACTTTCGGCAGTAATCAGCATGGGCAGTTGGGCACCAGTGCTCGTCGGGTCAGCCGGGCACCCTGTCAGGTCCAAGGCCTTGATGGGATCAAGATGGTGATGGTGGCCTGTGGGGATGCCTTCACTGTAGCCATTGGGGCAGGTAAGGGTAGTTATGATAGAGCTAAGCTGAGGCAAGCCTGTGGTGGGGTTATGCTTAGCACCTTTCTGGTGGAGCCAGTCTGGCTGTCTGGTGTATGGCTGCTTGCTAAGGCTGCCCTGTTCCTTGGGATTCTTGGCAGACGGTGAAGTGTACTCTTGGGGCAAAGGGGCCCGAGGTCGACTGGGAAGGAGGGATGAGGATGCTGGACTCCCTAGGCCAGTGCATCTGGATGAGACACATCCTTACACAGTGACTTCAGTGTCCTGCTGCCATGGAAACACTCTTCTGGCTGTTCGATGTAAGTTATCTTTTCCTATCTCTGCCATATCACAGGGGTTAACCCAGCTGTCCTCTGCACCCTACCTCATCCTTAGTAGTTACAACCAAAATTACTCAAGTCATCTTCTGCCCCCGGATAAGTGAAAGCAGAAGCTGTGGGGGGCAGAAGGGGGTGGGTGAAACACCAAGCCTTCTGCTTGGGTGGGCAAGGGCCTTGCTGAAGGGCTTCCTCTACTGCTCCCCAAGGCTCACATGCATTCTTTCCCCTCTTACTGCTCGGCCCCAGTTGGTGCTACACCTCCATTTCTGACCTGACAGGAGAGTTCTGACTCCAGGGCCCAGTGGTAATGGAGGTAGGTGATGCCTGATATAGGCACTGCCTTCAAAGAGGCTGCAGAAGCTTCTCTTTGATACTCTCCAGCGGTCACAGATGAACCAGTTCCCCCCTGAAGCAACAGGATACACCAAATGGACCACCCTGGAACTGCTTCACCTCCAAGTGTTCTGAAACCTACAGGTGCTAGAAGCATGACTGTTTCCAGCCTTCTGGATTATGTCTGCAATGTGGTAGAAGGGCTAGCGAAGCCCAGGACTTCTTTTCCTCTCTCAATTCCTCTTATTTGGTGTCTCCAGTCTTTAGCCTGGCAGAAGTTAACAGCTGAACCTAGTTTTTGGAAGTAGGATGGTCTTTCAGAGCCTTTGCTAAAAAACCCACCTGCTCCCCCCCCCCCCCCAGTTAGAAAGTAAGTCCCCCATGTTCACAGGGAGACTGGCGCCATGCTTTGTAGTACGGCAAGCCAGGGCCTGCTTGGACTGGCCATTAGGCCTGCCTAATCTTTGCACAGCCTGGAGCATAAGCCCCCTTGGCTTTTATCCTGAGGCAGAAGTTTGCATAACCTTTCAGATCCTCTCGTCCCTAGGGTGAGTGCAGGAGCCACAGAGTGTCACCAGGGGATCCTACTGAAGGTTGTCCCTCACCCCAGGTCTTTCCCCAGACCTAGATTTGGGAAAAAGTAGCTGGCTGGACTCCACCAGTTTCCCAAGTAATTCAAAGAAGTGCCAATAAAAATATCAACTGCACCCACATGGCGGCTACGAACCCTCCTTAACTCCGGTTCCTAGGGAATCCAAAGCCCTCTTCTGACCTCCTCGGCATTGCACTACACGGGTGCACTCACATACATGCAAACAATACACTCATACACATAAAATAAAAATAAAATATTTTTAAAAAAATCAACTGCTAGGTCGGGCGTGGTGGCGCACGTCTTTAAATCCTAGCACTCGGGAGGCAGGCGGATCTCTGAGTTCGAGGCCAGCTTGGTCTCCATGGTGAATCCAGGACAGCTGGGGCTACAGGGAGACCTTGTCTCAAAAAGACCGAAAAAAAATCAGACGGCTTGCTTGACGTATGGTCTCTTCACGGGTGGAGGTGGCCGCCGCTAGACACCCTAGGACCGGGCTGGGCTCGACTGTAGTTGCAGGGCCGGGGCGGGAGGAATGTGGGTGCAGCCAGAGGCCGGAGCCGAGGTTCTTCTGGCCCTGCGCCCAGCCCAGCCTCCTCCGATCTGGTTGCCAGGCTTTAGCTGCTTAGCACCTGGAAGCTGGGGCCACCGCTCCCTGAGCGGCGCATGTTGCAGGAGACCTAAAGGTGGCCTCTAAAAAGGCAAGCCTTTGTGGTGAGACCCGACGGAGCACCATCAAGGGCAAGGGTCCCCGTGTTCCTGGGAGAATCTGAGCCACGCTCTCACTTCCCAAGGGGGAGAGAAAGCCCTGCTTCCAAGGGTTGGGGAGCCCGACTTAACTTTGGCAGCGTGGGCTGAGTCGAGTGCTAGCGGAGTGGGCGGGGAACCCGGGGCGCTAGGACCCCGCGGGCGAGGCTCCGCCCCCTCTTCCGGCGGGCGGGGCGGGGTGGGGCGGGGTGGACTCGGCCGCGGCAGCCA
>NW_008333884.1:27342-74734 GCF_000622305.1 Nannospalax galili
CGCCGCCCGGAGCCGGGGAACGCGGCCGGAGCAAGGCGCGGGCTGTGGGGCCGCCGCGTGTCCGGCCCCGCTCGCCCGTGCCGGCCGCCAGCCCGCCATGCCCGGCTTCGACTACAAGTTCCTGGAGAAGCCCAAGCGGCGGCTGTTGTGCCCGCTGTGCGGGAAGCCCATGCGCGAGCCGGTGCAGGTCTCTACCTGCGGCCACCGCTTCTGCGACACCTGCCTGCAGGAGTTCCTCAGGTGCGGCTCGGGGACGGCTGGTGCTGCAGGTGGGGGTGGAGGCACTGCATGGGGAAGGGCTCGGGCCGCGCACACGTCGAGCCTTTGTCTGCGCTGCGGCCCGGTGACCTCAGGAGCGCCCACCGTGATGTCAAGGGGCGGCAGTGACGTCAGGGCCCTGGGGAGGCCCGCACGCCCTCAGGTGTTTCGGTCTCGGGTGCTACCTGCCCAGCGCCAAGTGGGAAAGATTCTGCCTCCCACGGGGCGGAGGAGAAAGACGTCCTTCCTGACCGGTGGCTGGCCCTTCCCCCTCACCTGGGAGCGGGGACCGCCTCCTCCTTGAACTTTGAATCCTTTGGGGAGGACAAAACCCCTTTCCCGCGCCGCACTTTAAGCCTCTGGAATTTTCACCCATCCGACCTCTTCTGATTCTCTCTGATGCTCGGAGCGGCTGCTATTGTTCTCCCATTTCACAGAAATTCCAAGCAAGGCTGCGACTTGCCCACGGTCACACCACTGAAGGTTGAGAATCAGGCCCGGGCTGCTTGGGGTCAGCTGTACAGTTTGCACTGTGACCTGCAGCCCTCCCCGCCCCCAAGCGGGACCCCTTCGGAGGTTTCCCCACACTGGGGTCTTGAGTACGGCAGGTGGCCAGTACCCGGATGAGGAGGAATCGCACCCTTGTTGCTACTAAATGTCCCCTGCCCTCTCTGGACCCAGGTCTTGCCTTGTCGCCCCAGGCATCCGCCAGGTTTCAGGACGCCCAGTGCGGGCTTGAGTCTTGTGCCTGCTGTGAGCTGTGGGGTGGGGGTATTTGAGCAGCCCTCAGTCCTGTGGCGGTCGTGCCCTAGAGCACAGGGAAAGCCGGGTCGGCTGCTGTCTGAGGCTGTTTGCTGTGCTGAGGGGCCCCGGCTGGGAGAGCACGTCTGGGACTCCTGCCTCAGTGCTCCCACCCGCGGCCTCGGCAGCCCCTGGCAGGCGGAAGTCTCAGCAGGCCCTTTGTTTTTTGTTCCCTGCAGCCGCTGGGCTCCTGCTCTTGCATATGCTCCAGCTCAAGCTGCGGTGCTGCCCCCTCCTCCCTTCTCTTCTCCCTCCTCCTTTCCGCCCTCCTCCCTGCAATGTACACACTGAACTCCCCTACAGACACACGGATCCATTGTCTCCCTAGCTCCTTTCCCGGCCTTCTGGCTTCCAGATGAGGCCAGCTGACCCACCCTTAACTGCCTCGGGGAAGGCGCGGAGAGGGGGCTGTCGGGCCCTGTTCCCTCCTCTTTCACCTCCTCCAACCCCACTGGTCTGCTGCCGCCCCTCCTCCTCCCGGAAATCCCCTCTTCCTCTCCCACAGCCCCCTCCCCCCATCCTGTCTTCTCCCCTGGGCCAAGGCCTCCCCTACTCAGCCAGGAGCTGCCTGTGCCTCTCCCCCTCCCCCCAAGGCCCGAGTTGTGTTGAGGCCTCAGGAGAGAAGAGGTGGTTGAGCAGGCTCTGCCCCCCACTATCACCCCTACCCTACAAGCTAGGTTGTCCATAGCTTTGGCTGAACCTTTGTCCTGGCTGGGCCCCAAGCTGCAGGGTAAGCTTCTGCCTGAAGCCTAAGGACTGGCTTAGTCCCCTTGCTGTCTCCAAAATCACGGGGTCAGCAATTCCTGAAGCAGCCAAGTGGACCACCCCTGGCCCACTCCTCTTTCCCCACTCCTGCCAGGGCTATTACTCAGGTTGAGCCAGGAAGACTGGTTGCCCTATGTGCCCAAGCACACCCCTTCAATGCCTGGGCATGTATTCTTTGCATTGGTGGCATGGCCAGGAAGAGGTGAGTGTTAAGAATTGTACTGGGCACCTGGGGTGTGGACTGCCCAGGCTCTGGAAAGTGCCTTCACAAGGCTGCCGTGTGGCCTCTGCTTCCGCCTTGAGGCTTGCCTGCCTCCCTCCTACCTGACTCAGACCTGCCAGGAATGCCATGCCTAGGGGCCTTCAGTCCTGGGTGAGCCCTTGTCCTGCCTGGGCCATGCCCATCACTGTGGCTGGTCTTGGTTGGGGTCATCAAGGACAGGAAGAAGCATGCCACCAGGATTCTTGGGTCCTAGGGTAGAGATTGGGGAGGATAAGGGACAGCTGGCAGAGGGGTGGGGTCACTAACTTTCAGAAGCCCAAAGAGTAGTCAACCATGTTGGCTCTGCTTACCCGGACATTTTGGCTTGCCCTGCCTCTGCTTTGTGAGCTGTGGTATCAGGCAGACGCACCTAGGTGCTGCTTCAGATGAGCCTGTATTTCCTTTCATCTGAGTGGGGACAGTCTGACCCTTCACAGAGGGAGGTGGTGAGGACTGGATGGGAGTGAGCACAGCCAGGGAGCTTGCTTTTCCTTCCTGCTCACTCTCTAGGAAGCACACCCTTAGAGAGGAGAGGGATAACATAAAGTACCCCTAAGCTGACCTTTGCCCTGGTCCTTGGCTTGGCACTTAATCCAAGCCCATCCCTGTATACCCTCCCATCTGCTTTCAGCACAGCCAGTGCAAACCACCCTGGGGGGGGGGGGGGGAGGCAGCCTGTTTCCAAGTCCAGCCCCCCACCACACATCTCCCCCCGTCGCTTCCGCCACGCCCGCGCCGAACCCCCCGTGGGGGGGGGGGTGGCAGGCAGCCTGTTTCCAAGTCCAGCTGCTGTCCTTGGGGGGAGGGGGTGCCAGCTGCCACCTGTTGGCCAAGTGTTGCTCAAGGCAGCTGTGTATGTCTACACTGGACCCAGAATCCCCCTTGGGGGGGGTCTTCTAGCACCCTGGAAAAATGAGTCGTCCCTGATCTCTGCTCCCCTCTGTCTCACCTTGGGCCAGCTAGAAACCAGTTGGCCTGGCAAGAGAGGGAGTCTGCCCAGGTTGAAGGGGTGAGGCCCAGAGCTTTGCTTTCCTATAATGAGCCTTGACCCTGCCTTCTCTCCCTTTAGTGAAGGAGTCTTCAAATGCCCTGAGGACCAGCTTCCTCTGGACTATGCCAAGGTGAGTCCACCATTGCTAGATTTAGAAGCCCAGGTAAGGTATAGGCTGTTGCCCTTGGTGGAGGCTGGAGCTGCTGGCAAATTAGCAGGCTCTGGGCCAACATCAACCCGAAGTCTCAGGATCATGTGCCCCCACAAAGGTAGCCTGTTCTCTCCTCACAAGCCAGTTTGCAAATGCTGTGTTTGCCCTGGAGGGCAGGCACAATGCCCAGCCTGTCGGGATGCACAGAGCTGCTCTGTGCACATGAGAAGTGCTCCCTCCCTTCCTGTGGCAAGTTTTACCCGTGGCAGAGGGCCAGGACCCCTCCACTAAGGGGGAAGACACAGAGGGTGATGGGATAGATATCCCAGGACCAAACTAGCTGATAGGTTGCCTGCCTCCCTGAAGGGAGCATGTTCCTGTGCATGATGAAGACTCTGGGTTCCAATTCACAGTATATACCACCCTCTAAGCCGTCATTCCTAGGGTACAGGGTGGCATATAGTCTGACAGGTCTTTACCCAAGAGGCTTTTACTAGTTTAAAGAGAGCCAGCTCAGCTGATTGTGGGAGTGGGTGGTTACTGGCAACTGACCCTGGCCAGTTTTCTCCATTCTCTGTCTGCAGATCTACCCAGACCCAGAGCTGGAAGTCCAGGTGTTAGGCCTGCCTATCCGCTGCATCCACAGTGAGGAGGGCTGCCGCTGGAGTGGGCCTCTTCGCCATCTACAGGTGAGGCTCTGCAGTGGTGAGCTGGGACTCCCCTTCCCTGGCAGACACTGATGGCAACTCCTCCCACCAGGGCCACTTGAACACTTGTAGTTTTAATGTAGTCCCCTGTCCGAATCGGTGCCCAGCCAAACTGAGCCGCCGAGATCTGCCTGCACATTTGCAGCACGACTGCCCTAAGCGCCGCCTCAAGTGCGAGTTCTGTGGCTGTGACTTCACTGGGGAGGCCTATGAGGTAGGTGGGGCCAGGTGAAGGGAGAGTGGGACACCTGGTTGCTCAGACATCCTTTAACTTAATCCCTCTGGAATTTCCAGAGCCACGAGGGCATGTGCCCCCAAGAGAGTGTGTACTGTGAGAACAAGTGTGGTGCCCGCATGATGAGGCGACTGTTGGCCCAGCATGCCACTTCTGAGTGCCCCAAGCGCACCCAGCCTTGTGCCTACTGCAACAAGGAGTTTGTCTTTGACACTATCCAGGTGAGGCCCTTCTTGACCTGTGGCCTGTGGGCAAGTAACAGAGTCAGGTTACTGACCACTACTTCTGTCTCTTCTCCTAGAGCCACCAGTACCAGTGTCCACGGCTGCCTGTGCCCTGCCCCAACCAGTGTGGCGTAGGCACCGTGGCTCGGGAGGACCTCCCAGGCCATCTGAAGGATAGCTGTAGCACTGCCTTGGTGCTCTGCCCTTTCAAAGAGTCTGGCTGCAAGCACAGGGTAAGATGCCCCCTTTTCCTGTCAGCTCCTCTTTAGCCCTTGAAGTCCTAGACAGGCTGTTTGCTGGCATAGTTGAGGCCTTGGTGGGTCCCTGCTAGCCAGTTCTAGCTTCTAGCACTTTCAGTCATCCTCCTGTGGAATTGAGTGCCTGCTGTCCCTACCTTTTCCCATCTCCCCTGAACCTTCCTCTTTTGGTAACTTTCTTTCCTTTCCCCGTGGCTTGGGGTTTTGCCAACAGTGTCCAAAGCTAGCAATGGCACGGCATGTGGAGGAGAATGTGAAGCCACATCTGGCTATGATGTGTGCCCTGGTGAGCCGGCAACGACAAGAACTGCAGGACCTGCGGAGAGAGTTGGAGGAGCTCTCCATAGGCAGTGATGGTGTGCTCATCTGGAAAATTGGCAACTACGGGCGGCGATTACAAGAGGCCAAGGCTAAGCCTAACCTGGAGTGCTTCAGCCCAGCCTTTTACACACATAAGTATGGTTACAAGCTGCAGGTGTCTGCGTTCCTCAATGGCAATGGCAGTGGTGAGGGCACACATCTCTCGCTCTACATTCGTGTGCTGCCAGGTGCCTTTGACAATCTCCTGGAATGGCCCTTTGCCCGTCGTGTCACCTTTTCCTTGCTGGATCAGAGTGACCCAGGTTTGGCTAAGCCACAGCATGTCACTGAGACCTTCCACCCCGATCCAAACTGGAAGAATTTCCAAAAGCCTGGCACTTGGCGAGGCTCTTTGGATGAGAGTTCTCTAGGCTTTGGATACCCCAAATTCATCTCTCACCAGGATATCCGAAAGCGAAATTATGTGCGAGATGATGCGGTCTTTATCCGTGCCTCTGTTGAACTGCCCCGGAAGATCCTCAGCTGAGAGCTTAGCTTTCTGGGCCAAAGGGGGTAGGGAGATGGGACATGATCTTATTTAGGCACTGGCTGAAACTAGAGAGGGGGCTGGATCCCTTTTCAGCTGCTTCTGCCTAGGTTACCCCACTCCCTACCACCACCTCCCCCACCACCACCCTCAGGTGCCTCCAAATGGTGCTTCAGCCCTGGCCCCTGGGGGGAGCAGGTCGCTGGGTTATCAAGGGCTGGAAACAAGTGATCCCAGGGCCTGTCTCCCCTCCTGGGCAAGGCAGACATGCCTTGGTGCCAGCCACATTCTACCTGGATTAATGTACCTGCTCAGGTGCTATGTCCCAAGAGCCATAGTGTGTGTGTGTGGGGGGGTGCTGGAAAAAGGAGGGGTAGTTAAAAGAATCTGCCTTGAGATTAATCTCTTTCCCTCTACTCACCTGTGTCCTCTGGTTATTTATTTCTTCAGTGCTAGGAGGGCACAGCAAGGGAACCTTGATTTTTAATAAATCCTGAATTGTATTTATTAACTTGATTCCAGCCTGTCTCCTCCCAGTTGGTTATGCCCTAGGAGGCTGGGCCTAACAAAGACTGGTAGGTGAACTGTTTTGGTTGCAGCATCCAACTCCTCTGGTGGGCGATGTGGGTATTGCAGCAGACTGTGGGCCAGTTGCCTGCCAGTACCCTCTGGTGGTTTGATGGAAGAGGCACAAAGACTGATTGTCCCATAAGGCTAGAGTTTCTGGTCTGATTATCTGTCCCTAAGCAGGTCTTTTTTAGTCATCAACTACTATTCACTGAGTGTTTTTGTTTGGTATATGCACGTGCAGGGCAGAGGTCAATGTGAGATGTCTTCTTTGGTCACTCTTCACCTTATGACACAGGGTCAAAACAAAACCTGGAGCCCACTGATTCTTTAAGACTAGCCAGTGAGCTCCAGAGATCTGATTGCAGCCTCCTGGGTATGAGGCTTATAGGTGCACACCACCACCACATCCAGCTCTTTATGTGGGTGCTGGGAATCCAAACTTGGGTCTTTGTACTTGCATGGCACTTTTACCAAATGAGGCATCTCCCCAGCCCAGGGACTTTTCTTGTGGCAGCTGCTACTAAACACTTTATATGCAGTAAAAAGTGAAATGGCCAGCCGGGCATGGGGGCGCATGCCTTTAATACCAGCACTTGGGAGGCAGAGGCAGGTGGATCTCTGTGAGTTCAAGGCCAGCCTGGTCTACATAGTTCCAGGACAGCTGGGGCTACAGGGAGACCCCATCTCAAAAAGACCAAAAAAAAAAGTGAAATGGCTTTTACCATCAGAATAAAAAGGCCTTCATATAGAGAGACTGCACATTCCTTAATGAATATTAAATGAGTTGAAGCTCAGTCCAAACTTGAGACTAAGCTGAGTAAAGAAGGCCTTCAAGATATACAAAGCACTTGGAATTTGTCACCTATTTGTTTTTTTGTAAAGGCCTCCCTGAATAGTTGCCTGTGATTACATACAGTTCACCAGAGAACTAAGAAGCAAACTGATTTATCTTAGTGTTCCTTCAGCTGGTTTGTGGCAGAGCCTGGAATTTTTTTTTTTACTGGTACATGCCAAAAACACTAAATACATGCTTGGCCCCTGGATTCTTAACTCCAGACTACTCTAAATTTGGGAGTTTTTGGCATGTTATTTAGCTACATGGGGTTATCAACTACCCTTATGGGTCAAATGAGTTCTGTTCAAATCTTGGATTTTGTTGTAATGATCAGAGGAACTCATTAACAAAGTGCTGCTGACTGAGATGAGACCTGGAGTCTGGACACTACTTTGTAGTAAGGGAAAACTCAAGATCTGTTCCACAGAGGGAGGGAGAAAGCACCTTTGAAGGGAGTGAGGGCTCCAGAAGCCCAAGGAACCTAGCTAAAAAAGCCAAGATGGTCACTCAGACAAACCAGCTTGGTAAAAAGCTACTTGGAAACTGGTAGAGAAAACCAAACAAATGAAACTACTCTTCTAGCATCTGATAGAAGCCAGCTAGGATCAAAGCTGGGCTTCCAGTGGCCTGCTAGACCAGTGCATGACTGAAGGGTGCACTTTTGCAGTTCTAACAATGCTTTACAGTTGATCTTGGAACTCAAGTTTGGTGGGCCTGGTCCTCATTCCAGTGGAAGTCATAACATTGTAGAACTTGAGCATGAGCTGTACTCCCTGAGCATCTACTTCAGCCCAAGAGTACTGCAGAAAGCTGGGCTCACCTGCCTGTCTAGCTTTGCCAGTTGGTAGAATACAGGCTTCCTTTTTGTTTACAGAGGGCCTGCTTGCTTAGGAGTAAGGGAGTTGGCACTTTTAATAGAAGGGCATGCCATGTGAAGAGGGCTTTGAGTTCCATGTTGTGTCATCCTCTCCTGGAAACCATGTTCTATCAGTTTGACTTCACTCTAATCTTTTCATCAAATCATAGCTAAAACACAAACTTAGCAAAAAGCAAGCAGGTAATTGACAACCCCTCCCCAATAACCAGAAAAACCTCAAATATTCCATATAGGAGCAATGCAAATCACCAACATGGAGAAGGGTGAGGCAGCTTCTTATTAAGGATTATAGTACCTATTACATCCACATGTTAGAAGCATTAAGCAATTCTAGTTTGCAGGTGGGAGGGAGGTTAAAATTTTCTGGTTGGCCTATTGGCTGACCAGTGGTCCTTGGGGTGAAAGTACTGCAGGAACCTGTGAGCCTCCATTGAAGCAGCAAGCCATGCTACTTATGAATTTCCACATGGGCCTCTTTCAATGACCTAGGCAGAGGCCTCCCAGCTGAGCCTGTCTATGCATGGCCTAAAGTCAATCTCAGTCTGGGAATAGAATACCCCTGCTGCCACCACAGAAATAAATTCCCCTTTGAGAAAGAGACGTTACAAACCATTGTGATAAAACCATCTTAATCATTCACATTAAACGAATAGGACAAGGTCAAAAGGTGAGGTTTTTTTGTTTTACTGGTTTATAATTTAAAAACCCCATCACACCTATAAATCACCACAGATGAGGTGAAAGATGGAGAATGAATGCTACAGTATGGATAGAGAGGGGAATCCAGGTATTCCCTTGGGGTGGCATGGGTTCTTGGAGGCAGGGAGTATGGACATGAGGCCTTGGCTTGGACCCTTATTGCTGTTGGGGTTGGCTGGTGGGGACAGGGACAGATGGAGGACTCAGGCTGAACTAGTAAACATCTCACCAAAGTCCAGGGCAGTTGGGGGTATAAGGGAATCACAGTACATTTTCCATGCAGACGAGGTGGGAGTAAGAGCTTCAGAGATTTGTACCCCTGCACAAGAAAGGGGTTTGAGGTGGTTTCAAAGCCCCCAAGCTGGTGTCTGGTCCAGTTTCCTACAGTGGCAGCTCCCCTCCCAGGGAGGGGCATTGGGGGCAAAACTACAGCAAGAATCTGATCTGGAAGTCAAGCAAGAGGTAAAGGGAGATAGTGGTACTCTTTAAATCAGAAAAGCAGCAAGTGAAAGAGAGCCCTGGGTGAGATAGTGGCTAACACCTTGAAGGCATCACACCAGAAATTGCGGGGGCTCAGGGGCAGCAGTACCAGTGTTCACAGACCGCAGGAAAACAGAACAATAAATTAGGACTTCATGTTGCTATCATTTGGCATAACACACTCAGGCATTTTTCCTTTTTTTTTTCTTTTTTAAATATAAGGCAACTTGCCAACACATAATTTAAAAATTGGTCTTCAGTCACATTGTTTCAGATCACTAGAGAATTTCTGGCTAAGGAACAGTAGACAGTAAACAGAACCCAAAATCTTAAATTATCAGCTCACATTTCCCAAAGACAAGAGGAAAGGCAAGGACTTATTTGGTTTTTTTAAAAAAAAGAGCCCAACTGTGCATCTTTAAACAGAAGATAGGTGCAAAACTACAACAAAACAATCTAAAGTTACAGAGAAGTGTTGAATTTCTAGCCAACTAATTGTCACTTGGGAATGGATGCACTGAGAATGGACAGGGGCAAGAAGGGCTGTGTCCAATGGCAGCCCTCTCCAGTGGTCAGAACCATGCTCATTTGGTAGAGGAAGAATTCAAAGAGCTTAAGGCTTTGTGTTTTTTCTTTCGTTCTTGAGTTAAACTGAGGGGCTGCAAAAGGTGACTAAGAGGGCAAATGTACCTGTGGGGCCACTCATACACACAACGCTACTCAAACTCACTACATTCATACAGAAACATGACATTTAAAACGTACAGTGTAGAGCAATATTCTTAGCCAGTGTAGAGAGAACCAAATGCATTTTAACTTTTTTGGTGTATTAATTCCAAACTCCAATGTGATCATCCTTTACCTATAACTAATTCTTCAAGTAAGGTAGTTGTTTGTTTTGCTTGTTTTTTAAAGGGAGAAGGAAGGTAGGGATGAGGACAACAGTTGAGTTTGGAGGCAACAGTGACAAGAGGTCTTGGGAATGCCAGATGCCCACTGTATTTCTGTCCTGAAGAGTTGGGAACCAAGATGCCAATATAAAAATTTTCTTCTCCAAGTCTCAAGGCTTTGGCAAGGACAAGTGCAACAGCTTGGAAGCAATGTAAATGGAAACAAAGCCTTGAGGAGTGGGAAACAGTTGGGGAGATTGGTTTGTTTTGATTTGACATCTTTGGGTGAAAAAAGAATTTAAGATTCCAGAGCACTTGGAAAGTCTGGCTTCTTAGTCCTTGACAGGTCTAGCTTAGGGACCTAGACCACTCTCCTCAGCCACACCTCAATCCCAAGAGAAAGAGGGAGAGGTTTAGCAAGTGTTTAAGGTGGAAAGACTAATAGGCAGGCAGATAGCTAAGAGAAAAGGGTTAGCATCTAACATAAAAACCAAGAGATGCTAGAGGGCAAGGTTAAAGGACCCTCTTCTGCCCCCAAAGAGACCCTGCCAAGTTCCCTTCCTTAGATATCTAAGGACGATCACACTGGAGAGGTGAAACTTTGAAACTATCCAGTTACGTAAAAGACTAAACCTAGAAGGGCGATGTAGTATGACATGTTGCTTGAGGGCACCACGGCTCCCTATCTATACCCTGGGTGTTGAATATGAAGATTTCGGCTATCTGTGTGGTCAGGGGCTCGGGTGCCAGGGACTCGGTGGGCCTTGCTCAGCATGACCAGGCTCTGTTCTCGGAAGCAGGCCTGCTGGAAATCGCCACTTAGGTAATCCACCGTTTGCACCAAGCTGTTCTGGCTTGCCAGTGAACCGCCCCCAGTCCCTGCTCGGTAGTGGGCCCCAGAAGCTGCTGCACAGTCGAGGGGTGCACCTGTGGGTTGCCCACCATGGAATGGCATAGCGAGGTCCTGAGACCCCGAGCTGTCGCTATTAGGAGTGGGCAGAATGTTGTTCCACAGGGGTTGGAAGTAGTGACCATTGGGGTAGGCCAGTGGTGCTGGCAGGCCGTTGACTGGTGGGGATGGGGTAGGCTTCTCCAGGGGTGGCTTCAAATGGAAGGACTGTGCCAGGCAGAGTTCCTGCGGGTAGGCAGGGGCCTTGCTTACAAAGCCAGGCCCTGCCAACTCGCGTCCTGCTGCATGCTTGCCTGTCAGGCCAGGGACTGGTGTTCCACCAGCCTCACTGCACATCTGTTGCAGGTGGGCCAGCTGGTGCTGGTTCCAGGCGACTGGTTTGAGGTCGCTAGGGTAGCCAGTAGGGGCTCGAGAAATGCCTGCAGGCAGGTTGACAGGACCTGCAGTAGGCAATGCGGCTGTGGCCGCATGGGTGTGCTCCATGGGATTGACCACACATGAAGGCATTGGTGTGGGGATGCTGTGGGTCGACACCCGGGTGCTTGCATTGATGAGCAGACTGCGACTAATGGGGCTGGGGTTGGCGATCTGACCCTCACACACTGAGGTAGTGCTGATGCCTGCCCTCGTCTGGCAAAACTGGTTGATCTGGTGCACGATGCTGCTCAGGTCCGGGGGCTGGCTGTGCTGCAGAGTGGCCGCCATTGAAAGGGGAATAGTTGAGGTAGACACGGTCACATTCGGGGGGGCATCTGAGTCTGGCATCTTCCGGCCTCCATGCAGCAAAGGATTAGGGGGGTGCTGGAGACCCTGGTGAGTCAGGGTCTGAGGGTGGACCAAGCCCTGGGTTTGGGCCATGGGCTGAGGGTGGCTCAGGCCCTGAGCCTGCTGGAGGCTCTGAGGGTGAGACAGTGCCTGTGGTGGGATACCCTGAGGGTGTTGCAGCGTCTGGGGAGGGGCATGGGCCAGGGTCTGTGCATGCTGCAGGGCCTGCTGGCGGGCCAGAGCCTGGGCCTGGGGGTGAGCTAAAGTGCTGGGTGCCACAGTAGCATAGGGTGCCACTGGGGGGTTCATGATGGCCTCAGGGAGTAACCGGGCTCGGGTGCCGTCAAAGTCCTTGAGTATGCTTTTGGCTGGCACTTTGACAATGGCAAGCAGGCCTGCCTTGGTGGCAGCCTGAGTCGGGTAGGGGCTGTAGCGCTGGGCTGATGTGTCGAGGCCGTTCACAGTACGACGAACGTGTTTCCGCTGGGGAACCTTCACACTGTTGGGGAAGATTTTTATAGTCAGTGGGTTGTTTGCGACCTTCTTAGCATACGCGTCCAATTCGGCTGGGGTAGGATAGTGAGCAGTTCTCATTTTCTGTGTAGTGTCCCCTAGAGAGAGAGAAAGAAAGAGAAAGGGGGGAAGGAGAGCAGAGAGGAGGGGAGCTCATCAGTGCCAAGCCAACCAGCCTTTCTAGAGTCCCCTGTTGAAGCTGTGGGGAAGATCAAGTTGTCATCTGTAGCTTTTACTCTAAATCTAGCCACACTCCCCACAATCACAAGCGGAGCTGGACATTCTCTAAATATGCACAGTAGGCCAGGCCTGACACTAAGGACTTTTAATGATTCTTACTACTGCTATAGGAGGCAAGTATATTGTGAGACCCATTCTATAAATGAGGTCTCTAAAGATCAGATGGCAAAGCAACTTCCCAAGTCTCTATTTGGAAAGCCAGAACTTAACCAGTTCTCAAAGAGGTAATCAAGAATTCTTTACTACATGGAATTCTTAAGTCCTACCAACCCAAGATGGCACAGGGTAAATGGTTTTAAGCAGAGCTGCCTATCAGTGCCTTCCTCAGTCCCTCTTCATGACACTCTGAAAAACAGGGTATATCCTGAGTCGCTACTATTCAGTTTGCAGGGACCAGCGAGGCATTAGTTTTCTCTTATAAAAGGCAGCTGAGGTGCCACAGTCATGGGTAGACATGCCCATCTGGCACAGAGAACAAGACACTTTTTCAGGAGAGGAGGAGGAAGCTGCCAACATCTCAAGTTCACTTCTGTTTACAGTTTACTCAGTGCCTGACTGGTTGAAGATCAAAAGGCTTTATTATTTGCCTGTGTGAATGGAGGATAATAATAAATGACAGGGCAGCAGGGAGGGAACTGAGAAGAAAAGGATTCAGAGCATCTCTAAGTTCTAGGTGCCAAAAATAGTCTATATTTGGTCCATGTCAGCTGTCACTTTCCAAAAAGAAAGAGGAAAAACCTGCCTTCCTTTGGGAGACTGTAGAAATAAATACCTACTCAATGTGCCTCATTAATGTTAACAGTCTCTTTGTTCCCATCTCTCCGGGTGCCTCCCATTGGGGGTTCCAGTGGATACTGGGCTTACGAAAGGAAAACTTTCTCATAACAAGGGCTCTTTAAGGATGCCATGCTCCTCCTACAAGGGATCTCTTCTCTTAGAGAAGGAGTCTACCGTGTGTGTGTGTGTGTGTGTGTGTGTGTGTGTGTGTGTGTGTATACAAAAAGTGCTTAATGAGTACTTCCTGAATGAGTAAGTAAATATGCACTGTCCAGAGCAGAAGGAAAATGGCTTGGCTAAGAGCCTGGGCTCAGCTGGCTGATTCTCCCCTACTTCCTCTCCTGGCAGAAAGCAGCCAGGAAAGAGCAAAGGCTAATCTGCTGAATACCCAGCTGGTAGCTTCAGCAGGCCTTGGCCCAAAGGAGACTCCATTCAAAGTCATGTCACTGGGCATCAACTGGAACAGAAGCAGAATAGGGAGTGTGTTAGAAGGAACACGGCACAGCTGTCTGCATAGAAACTGCTGCTCCCTGAAGCAGGAAACAAAAAAGTTCAAGTCTAGAAGAAGCAGAGTGGTATTTGGTCTCACCCTCAAAAAAGCAGACCTGAGGGATGGAGATGTAGCCAGTGCTGTAGATGGTTTTTTTGTTTGTTTTGTTGTCTTTTTTTGTCTTTTAGAGATAGGGTCTCCCTGTAGCCCCAGCTGGCTTAGACTATGTAGACCAGGCTGACCTTGAACTCACAGAGATCTGCCTGCCTCTGCCTCCCAAGTGCTGGGATTAAAGGCATGTACCACCATGCCCCGCTCCATAGATGTTTTTCTTATCAGTCTGTAATACTGGGCAATATACTACAGATACCAATCACCCTATGAACTCAAGAGAGAAAAAAGTTCTCAGAAACCCTCTCTGTAACTTCAAAAAAAAAAAAAAAAAGGCTTAAATAGCTGGTTTATTATTAATAGGGACTTAGGGCAGTACAAAGAATTAGGAATCTGAAACTAGAAAAATATGTTAATATGTCACAGAATTATTAAGATTATTAAGATTTTTCCTGATGAACAGGAAAAATGTTGCATGAACATGACCGACAGCTGTTTATAGGCATTCAAGAACAGCAGGTGTGGCTGAGTTACATACAAACACACAAATAAGAAAACAGAAATGTAAAATCCTCAATACAGTGCCTTACATATAGTAAGCACTAAACAACTGAGTTTATCCAGTCTTTGGTTCAATTCACCATTTCCATGCCCTTCCACTAGGGGGCATGCCAGTATCTAAAGTAAAAAGTAATTTCAGTATTTGTCCCAGGCTCTCAAGGCTTTGTCAATGCAGATCAAAACTGCCCACTAAAAGAGAGTATGAGAGCATACCTGTGATCTCAATACTTTGGAGGTAGAGACAGGAAAACCAGGAGTTCACAGAGTTGACTACACAGAGTTCAAGGCTAGCCTAGGACACCTGAGACTCTTGCTTCATAACAAACAAGCAAACAAACAAACAAGCAAACAAACATAACAAAAAGATGGTGTGAGGATCAAGGGTTTTTGATCATTTCAGTCATTTTGCCTGTGACTGTTTTGTTTTGTCTTTTGAGACATGGTTTCCCTGTAGCCCCCACTGGCCTGGAACTTGCTATACAGACCAGGCTGGTCTCAAACTCACAAAGATCCGCCTGCCTCTACCTCTGCCTCCGAAGTGCTGGCATTAAAGGTGTGCACCACCATGCCCGGCAACTGTGACTATTTTTTTTTTTTTTTTTTTTTTTCTTTTTCAGACAGGGTCTCCCTATAGCCCCAGCTGTCCTGGAACTCACTATGTAGACCAGGCTGGCCTTGAACTCACAGAGATCCACCTGTCTCTGCCTTCCAAGTGCTGGGATTAAAGGCATGTGCCACCATGCCTGGCTTCTTGTTTTTTTGAGACATGGTTTCCCTATAGCCCCAACTGGCCTGGGACTCGCTATGTAGACCAGTCTGTCTCACAGAGATCTGCCTGCCTCTGCTTCCTGAGTGCTAAGATTAAGTGTGTGTGCCACCATGTTTGGCTGTGACTTTTTAAATAAGATTACTTTTATTATTTTTATTTGTGTGTATGCCTGTGTGCATGTGTGCCTTTGGAAGCCAGAAGGTGCCCCTGGAGCTGGAGTTACAGGTGGTTGTGAGTGTCTTGTACTGGGAAATGAATTCAGGTCCTATGGAAGAATAGCAAGTGCTCTTAACCACTGAGCTGTCTCTCTAGGTGCCTCATTTGTTGTTGTTTTTCTGAGATGGTCTTATTATACAGCGCTGGCTGACCTATAGACTAGGTTGGCCTCAATCTCATAGATATTCACCTGCCTCACCCATGCTGGAATTAAAGGGGTGTGCCACCATGTCTAGCTGCCCTATTTTGATAAGCCACTGATATATAACTGATGCTGAACTAGGAAAAGGAGCAGAGGCTGGGGTTAAGGAAGAAAAAAAAATTCCAAATCATTTTCTGGAGCATTGGGAAAAGATGGGTCAAGAGAAAAAAAAAAAAACAAAACAAAAAAACCCAAAAAAACAAAAACAGCAAGCACAGAGTTCCTAAACACCTGAAGACTCTCAAAGCAAGTAACATCATAGCACATACAATCTAGAAAAGCTCTAGGTCATCTACCTAATTCCAAGCTACCAAACCCAAGCAAAGCCAAGATGTTCTGGGTTTATTCTGGTTTTCAGATAGGGTTTTGCTTTGTAGCCCACGCTAGTCTTGAACCAGCAATCCTCTAGCCCCAGTCTTTCAAGCACTGACATTATAGGTATGCACCACCATACTAGGCAAATGATTCTTCTTTTGTTAGCACAGAGCCTCCCCTGTCACATTATTGTATGTCTCCAAGTATGCTTCCTCATTTGTGTCCCAGAAGCCAAGTCTTAGTGTGCTGATTTTGATGATCATAGAAAACATATAATATTTTCACCCAATCATCATTAGGACAAAGGTTAGGGCTGGGGATATAGCTGTGTGGTTGAGCACTTGTCTAGCATGTGTGAGACCCTGGGCTGGACATCCATCATAAAGAGAGCAGGAGAGTTGGAAGGTAAGAGGAAAAAGCCAAGTTGAGAATACTGGCACAGCAGAGCTTGCTTACTGTGTCAAGCAGTATAGAAAGCAGACTGTCACGTTCATCTTTGTCCTTTCACAGAGTCAGATTCAGACAAATTCAAAACTAGCAAGGCTCTGATTTTGTTCCCTCAAAGAAATGAAGTCAGGAGGGTTCTGGTTTTGTTTTTTTGAAATAGGGTTTCATATATCTCAGGCTGGCTTTAAACTCAGTATGTGGCTGAGGCTAGTCTTGAACTTCTCTGGTCCTCCTGCCTCTACCTCCTAAGTGTTAAGTTATAGTCATGTGCCAACATGCCTGGTTTATGCAGTGCTGGGGGTTAAATCCTAGGGCTTTGTACATGCCAGGCAAGGACTCTTACCAACTGAGCTACATCCTCTGCCCTAATTTTATTTTTACTTTTGTTTTGATACAGGGTGTCAGAACTAAGCTATCTGGGTTGGCCTTGAACTTGTGACCTTCCTGCCTCAGTTTCCCAAATAGCTGAGATTATAGGCCTGTAGCACCATACCTACTGAGACTTGACTATTTTTGGTCTTTTTGAGATAGGGTCTCCCTCCCTGTAGCCCCAGCTGACCTGGAACTCACTATGCAGACCAGGCTGGCCTCAAACTCACAGAGATCCACCTACCTCTGCCTCCCAAGTGCTAGGATTAAAGGCATGCGCTACCACGCCTGCCCGACTGAGACTTGACTATTTTTAACTTCTGATGTGCTCACAGAGCAGGGATCAACAAACCATTTCCAATTTGCATGCCAAGTATAGTTGCAGGGTTCTTTGATAGAAACGTCACCAAAATGAAACTACACTCACTTGTTTGCATGTTGTCTATGGTTGCCTTTGCTCTGTAACAGCAGGGCTGAGTACATGCAACAGAGTATGTATGGTCTACAAAGCCAAAAATATCTGCTTTCTGGCATTTACAGAAAAAGTTTGCTAATGGTTGTCATGAAGGCTCAAGTAAAGTACTATACTATTAAAGGAAAGCCTTAATGCCTCATTGATTAGCCTTTTTTGCTCTGAAAGAAAGGTTTATGTAAAATTCAGGGATTTTTTTTTTTTTTTCTTTTTCTTTTGGTCTTTTTGAGACAGGGTCTCTCTGTAGCCCCAGCTGTCCTGGAACTCACTATGTAGACTAGGCTAGCCTTGAACTCACAGAGATCCGCCTGCCTCTGCCTCCCAAGTGCTGGGATTAAAGGCGTGCGTACCACCATGCCCAGCAAATTTTTTAATATTCTATTTATTATTTTTATTTTATGTGTATGAGTGTATTGCCTGCATGTATGTGAGTGCACTCATGTCGTGCAATGCTGCAGAGGTCAGAAGAGGGCTTCGATTTCCCCTGGAACTAGAGTTAAGGACGGTTCATGGCCGCCATGTGAATGCTGGGAATTGAACCCGGGTCCTCTGCAAGAGCAGTCAGTGCTCTTAACCATTGAGCCATCTCCCAGCCCCAATTCAGGGGTTTTTAAACTAAGATATTATACATATAGTAACGAGTCAGAAATCAAGTATTTTCCTTGCATATCATGTAGTAAAGGAGGAGAAGGTAGGAATCTGGGAAAGCACAAAATTCCAATTTCATCCAATTAAGACAGGAATCTAACAGACTTCTCAAAGGCTCAATCAAGTGGGAAGTATCCTGGATACAAACACCCAGAGAGCCTGAGAAAGCCATCTCCTAACCTTTCTGAGGGCAAAAGCTTCTTTACTTCCTGTGACAGAAAATCATGTTGGCTCAGAAGGTAGACAGCACAGCCAGGGAGAATTGCCTGTTTCCATGGCAGAATATATTCAGAGAGCAAAACATCACTGACAATGTAAATATTATTTCAGAGGTTGAAAAAAAAAGTTATCTGGACTATGAATTTTCTCAGTCAGTTCCTTGTGAGGTTTAAAGTGAACATGCCTTTTAAAATTTATTTTTTTTAATTAAAAACAATTTTTTTTTTGGTCTTTTTGAAACAGGGTCTCCCTGTGGCCCCAGCTGTCCTGGAACTCACAGAAATCTGCCTGCCTCTGACTCCCAAGTGCTGGGATTAAAGGTGTGTGCAACCATGCCTGGCTATTTTTTCATTTTTTATTTTTTGGTCTTTTTGAGACAGGGTCTCCCTGTAGCCACAGCTGACCTGGATTTGCTATGGAGACCAGGCTAGCCTTGAACTCACAGAGATCCACCTGCCTCTGCCTCCCCAGCGCTGGGATTAAGGGCGGCAGAAAACACTTTTAAAAAAAAAAAATTTTTTTTTTAATTTTTATTTCATGTGTTTGAGTGTTATGGCTGCAGGTACGTGAGTGCACCTGTGTCGTGCAATGTCACAGAGGTCAGAAGAGGGGATCAGATTCCCCTGCAACTGGAGTTAAGGATGGTTCTAAGCCACCATATGAATAATGGGAACTGAACCCAGGTCCTCTGCAAGAACAGTCAGTGCTCTCAACTGCTGAGTCATCTCTTCAGTCCCTGAAAACACCTTTTTGAAGAGCGAAATGATATATAACCTATAAAGCTCCTTGTACCTTTGTTGTACAACAGAAAGCTGTCAGTAAGATCACACATTCTGAGGAATTATAGTATTTGAAAAGAGTTCTCTGATCACAAAAGTGTATCACGCTGCTGACAGAGTCTTTGGATCTGCTTTCCTGCACTATCCACTGATGAACACCTTCAAAGTACCAAAATTCAGGTCAATGCACCCTAAATGGGCCTCTGGGATAGCCCATTATGTAGGGGGACGAAACAAAGGATCATACTCCTTACCCATGGATCCAGACTACTTACATTTCTGAAGTCCAGTGTTCATCTGCGTGTGAGAAAGAAGCTGAAAGGACAGGTCACCTGGCCCTGGCAGACAGGCGAGCATGGCAGACCAGCATCAACACAACATGGGGCAGTGGCTCACACTGTAACAAACAAAAAAAGCAAGGTCGTCATAGAATTCATGGCAACTCAGTCAAGGAAAGTACCAGGGATACTTGGATAGCAGCAGCAAAGGCCCAAGTACAGACAGATAAACAACTTAATTAGCAGCACACTGGTTCAAAATTTATTGACATTCTACCTGTAGCAACAATTCACTCTCAACCATTACTATACGTAATGGTATGCTACCATACGGTATTTCAGTCTGCACATGTGGGGGTGGGAGAAATAAACACTGGGAAATACCTATCAATACAAGTAATTGAAAAATTCAGGTACAACTGTAAAGCTTGAAGAGCTAAGACTTTTTTTTAAGGCTTAGCAGTCCATCTGCAGCTCTGCTGGGGGACCAGGACAGTCAGATATTTCCAGAGGAAGTACAGTATACAATCTGTAAAGATATTCCAAGTCTGATTTGTGATCTGGTAATCTGAACTTACTTTTTTGGGTTTCTATTTTGTGTGATGGAGCCCAAGTGGGGTTCAAACTAGCAATCCTTCTGCCTTAGCTTCCTGAAGTGCTGTGACTACAGGCATGTGCCATGTGTGCAAAGCATTCTAGGAGGCACAATTAACCTTTAAAGGGAATTCTATTTGTGAATTCTGAGGAACTTGCCTTTACTACTGTTTACTATACAATCAGACTTTCTGTACATTAAAAAAAAGTAGAGAGAGCACTGTTTGCAGAGTAAAGCAAAGAGGTAGCAGGTTGCTAGAAGCCCTTTTGGGCAGATAATCTGAATATTATATCAAGATGACATGAATTTGTTTATACATAACAAGACACATGTAACAGCCTGCACAAAGACTCCTGTAGCAAAGGGAGTCCTGTCAAGGAAGATGTTCTCTTTATGTACCAGGAATGAAGTTTTCTCAAATAAGCAGATTATGGGGGCTAGAAAGATGGCTCAGAGGTTAAAAGAACTGGCTGCTCTTACAGAGGACTTGGGTTCAATTCCCAGGACCCATACTGCAGCTAACTCCTGTCTGTAACTCCAGTTCCAGGGGAATCCAACACCCTTTTCTGGCCTTCTTTGGCACTGCATGACACAGATGCACTTACATGCATGCAAGCAATACAATCATATACATAAAATATTTTAAAAAAATAAACAGACTATGATAAAATATATGAACTTCCTTCTCAATACTGTAAAACCTGGAAGTCAAGGCAGCACATTATAGTTTTAATTCATAACAAAAAAGGAGGGAAAGCGCAAATGTTAAACACAGACCACAAAACCTTTCTTTTAGACCACTCTATGGAAAGCAAACTACCTTGTCAGGGTGAGTATCAGAGAGACTGCAAGAGATCAGGTGGCTGAAAAGACACTTTGTAACAGAGGCCGCTTAAACTGTGTCTAAGACAGCAACTACAGAAAGAAGACTGATGGTTCAATGAAAACAGAGCTGTCCCAGAGTTCTGGCACAGAGTCAACCTTTGTGGGTCTCTTTGGGTGAGACTAAAGAATGCTGACAGCATGCCAACTGCAGTGCCCCAAGAAATGTCTTCTGTTGGAGTTGGATGATTGAGGTGCTGCTTACAATCCTTTTCCATGTGAATGCTGATCTCTTAATAGCCTTTTCCTTATGATTCTAATATAGTGAGCAAATTTCAAGGGAAAGAAGGAATTAACATATAGAGCCATGTGTCTTGTAACACTTTAGTCAATGATATGATGGTGGTTCCATAGGATGGCAGCAGAACTGGAAACAGCTTTTCCTACCTCCACCCTTGGATTTTCAGAGTTTTGCAATGCAGCCCTGGTTAGCCTAGAATGCTCTGTAGACCAGGATGGCCCTAAATTAATGGTGATCCTCTTGCCTTTGTTTCCCAGGCGCTGGGATTACAAGCACCACTACCACCACTACTGCTTAGTATTTTTAAAAAACATTTTTTTGGGGGGGGGGGTGGTCTTTTTGAGACAAGGTTTTCCTGTAGACGCAGCTGGCCTGGATTCACTAATGGAGACCAGGCTGGCCTCGAACTCACAGAGATCCACCTGCCTCTGCCTCCCGAGAGCTGGGACTAAAGGCATGCGCCACCATGCTCAGCTTTATTTATTATTTTTATTTTATGTGTTTGAGTGTATTGCCTACATGTACATGAGTGTACCTGTGTCGTGCAATGCTGCAGAGGTCAGAAGAGGGCTTCGGATTCCCCTGGAACTGGAGTTAAGGACAGTTCATAGCTACCATGTGGGTGCTGGGAATCAAACCTGGGTCCTCTGCAAGAGCAGTCAGTGCTCTTAACGGCTGAAGCAATCTCTCTAGCCCCTGCTTAGGATTTTTATTACATCTTTTCTGTGTTCAGATACACAAATACTAACACTGTGTGACAACTACCTACATACAAGATTCATATAGTAGCATGCTGTGTGGATTTACAGCCTAGGAGCAATAGCTTACACCATATATTCTCTACCCTGGATGTAGGTGAGTGGTACATTGCTTGCTGAGCATACACAAGTTTCTAGATTCAATTTCCAGCACTGGAAAAACAAACAAAACTCCCCCAATCCAACTACCATATAGTTTAAGTGTGCAGTAGGCTATACCATCTAGGCATGCTAAATATACAAACACGCATGTCTCAGAATTAGTGTCCTAATCTGTAGTTAAGTGACACATAACTATATTGGTCATTACTAATGCATTCTCAGTTGGAACCCCCAAGCTTTCTTGGAGATAATAAATCTCATTTGTCATCTCATGCTTTCTAGCTTGGATGCTTTCTAGCCTTCAAAAGGGTCTTTGTAGCTGGGCATGGCGGCACACACCTTTAATCCCAGCACTCGGGAAGCAGAGGCAGGCAGAGGGGCCAGCCTGTATACACAGCCAAGTTCTAGGCCAGGTGAGGCTAAAGATTTATTGTCTCAAAACAATAAAACCATTTTCTCTCTCTCTCTCTCTCTCTCTCTCTCTCACACACACACACACACACACACACACACACACTAAATCAAAACAAAACAAAACAAAACTCAGGCCATCAGGTTCTAATGCTTTTTTTTTTTTTTTTGGTCTTTTTAAGACAGGGTCTCCCTGTAGCCCCAGCTGTCCTAGAACTCACTATGTAGACTAGGCTGGCCTTGAACTCACAGAGATCCACCTGTCTCTGCCTCCCAAGTGCTGGGAGCAAAGGTGTGTACCACCACGACTGGCTTCTAATGCTTTTTAAAAAATATTTTTATTATTACTTTTAGTTTATGTATATGCATGTATTGCCTGCATGTATGTAAATGCACCTGTGTCATGCAAAGCCCGAGGAAGACAGAAGAGGCCGTTGGATCCCCATAACTGGAGTTACAGAGTTGTTAGCCACCATGTGGATGCTGTGATTTGAACCTGGATGTTCTTCAAGAACAGCCAGTGCTCTTAACTGTTGAGCCATCTTTCCAGTTCATGATTTAACTTTTTTTTATAAATGCCTCCATCTCATTAGTATGCAAACTTACTTTCCCATTTAATAAATGATAAAATTATATGCATACATATAAAATAACTGTTTTAAAATAAATTTATTGGGCTGGTAAGATGGCTCAAAATAAATGAAAAATATTTAAATAAAAGAAATTTCTAAAGGATGGTGTGGTAGTAGCACAGTACTTGGGAGGTAAAGGTAGGAGCTCAATGCATGTTTAAAGTCTACAAACACTTGTTTTGAGTGTGGTCTATAAAACAAGTTCCAGGCCAGCTAGGGTTATAAGGTAAGTGTCTGCTTCAAAAAAACCAACAATGAGGCCAGGTGTGGTGGCGCATGCCTGTAGTCCCAGCACTTGGGAGGCAGAGGCAGACAAATCTGTGAGTTCAAGGCCAGCCTGGTCTACATAGTGAGTTCCAGGCCAGCTGGGGCTGCAGGGAGAAACTGTCTCAAAAAAGACCAAAAAAAAAAAAAACCCCAAAACAAAACAAAAACCCAATAATGACCCTGGGCTTGGTGGTGTGAACCTTTAATCCCAGCCCTCCAGAGGCAGAGCTCGTGAGATGGAGGACCCCCGGGTCCACTTCATCGCTTCCAGTGGGCTGGGATTAGTGAGACTCTGTCAAAAAACAACAAAATGGTAATAATGAAGGCATTATTATAAAATAAAACAAATATATTTATTATTTACTCTCAGTATCTGATTTGTATACCTACTTGATATACTCAGGTTCATGTAAAAAGTAATCAGGAAAAAAATGGGTCACTTCTGGAACAAAAAGTTTAAGATGCCCTGTTCCAATCTACTCTAACTACTGACTCATTTCCAGCCAATTTCCCTGAAGGTCCATTAGTTAGCCAAATAACTACCATTTCAGGGGGGAATGTTCTGTCTGGAATGTCCTTTCTCAGATCTGCCAGTCTTTCTAGCTTGTTCCCTTCATTCAGATTTCTCTATTCCTATGTCACTGCCTAAGGGGGGAGATACTCTATGACCTCTTTAGCTAAAACAATGCCTTTAAACTCCCTTGCTCTTTGGCACCATTATTGCCTCTGTTTTATGTCTCACTATCCCATTTGAGCCAGATGTGGCACATGCCTGAAATCCCAGCACTTTGAAAACTGACATAGGACTACTCAAGTCTTGAGGCCAAGCTAGGCTACACAAATTCAAAGCCAGCCTAGGTTATATATTGAGACCTTAATTCAAAATCCAGAGAGAGGGGGCTGGAGAGATGGCTCAGCAGTTAAGAGCACTGGCTGTTTTTGCAGAAGACCTAGGTTTGAATCCCACATAGCAGCTAACAATTGTCTGTAACTCCAGTTCCAGGGGATACAAAGTCCTCTTTTGTCCTCTTTAGGTACTACATGACATGGGTGCACTTACATACAGGCAGGCAATACATGAATACACATAAAATAAAAATAATTTTTTTTTCATTTTTGTTTATTGATTTTTGTGTATTTCAAAAAAAAAAATTTTTTTTTTTGGTCTTTTTGAGACAGGGTCTCCCTGTAGCTCCAGTTGCCTGGAACTCACGCTGTAGACCAGGCTGGCCTCAAACTCACAGAGGATCCGCCTGTCTCTGCCTCCCAAGTGCTGGGATTAAAGGCATGCATCACCACACCTGGCAAAAAAATATTTTTTTAAAAAGAAATAGTTTGGGGCTGGAGAGATGGCTCAAGCGGTTAAGAACACTGGTTGTTCTTACAGAAGACCGGGGTTTGAATCCCAGCACCCAAATGGCAGCTAACAACCATCCATAACTCCAGTCCCAGGAGATCCAACAGCCTCTTCTGACCTCCACGGGCATTACACAACATGGGTGCACTTACCTACATGCAGGCAATATATGCATACACATAAAAATAATAAAGCTGGTCGTGGTGGCGCATACCTTTAATCCCAGCACTCCAGAGGCAGAGGCAGAGGTAGTGGGATCTCTGTGAGTTCAAGCCCAGCCTGGTCTACACAGTGAGTTCCAGGACAGCTGGCGCTACAGGGAGACCCTGTCTTAAAAAGATCCCCCCCGCAAAAAAAAGTTTTCTTTACTATTAGGAGAGAGAGAGAGAGAGAGAGAGAGAGAGAGAGAGAGAGAGAGAGTGTGTGTGTGTGTGTGTGTGATGTGTAGGTGTGGTGTGCATGCATGTGGAAGTAAGATAACAGCTTTGTGGAGTCAGTTTTCTGCTTCCACCTTTACATCAGTTTCAGGATTGAATTTGGGACATCAGACTTGAAAGCCATTTCACCAGCCCCCAGCTTATATTTTAAACAACTTGATTTTGTGTAATGTCTTTTCAGAAATAGTTTTTAAAACCCAGACTTTAAAATATACAGGTTCATGCTGGGAATGGTGGTGCATGCCTTTAAGCCCAGCACTTGGGAGGCAGAGGCAGGCAGATCTCTGTGAGTTCAAGGCTAGCCTTGTCTACATAGTGAGTTCCTGGACAGCTGGGGCTATAGGGAGACCCTGTCTCAAAAAGACCAAAAATAAATAAATAAGAAAAAAAATCATGTACATGTGGGAGGGATGCCACTGTACATATGCAGGGGTCAGAGGACACTTTGTAACTTCAATCTCTCCTTTCCAAGCCAGACGCGTTGGCACTTGCCTTTAATCCCAGCACTTGGGAGGCAGAGTCAGGTGGATCTCTGTGAGTTCAAGGCCAGCCTAGTCTACATAATGAGTTCCAAGCCAGCTGACAAACCTCGACAGGCCAGACAAGGAAAGCCTGTCTCAAAAAGACAAAAAATAAATAAAAAATAAAGTTTTTTTTTTTTAAAAAAAACACCAGAGAGGAGAGATTAAACGGGAGACAGAATATTAATCTGGCAAAGAGATATTAATGTAATTACTAAAAACAAACAAAAGGGTAAAAACAGAATTACACTGAGGAAGATCTGTAAACTGTTTACTCTGTAATCATGAGGATCTGAAATGATGTCCAGAACCCATAGAAAAAAAAGTCAAACATGATGATGCACTTGAATTCCCAGTGCTGGGGAGGACACAAGCTGATCCCTGGGGCTTACTGGTCAGCTACCCCGGCCTAAATTCAGATCCAGGTCTATACCAGAAAACAAGGTGGGTGGTACCTGAGGAACAACACTCAAGGTTGTCCTCTGGCCTCCATGTTCACACATGTGCATACGAACACATACAAACATACACATCCACCTTGAACTCATGGCAACCCTTCTGCTTCAATTATGTGTGTTTGTGTTTGCCCATGCCGTGATGTACATATGGAAGTCACAGAACAACTCTGGAGTCAATTCTCTCCTCCTACCATGTGGATACCTAGGATGGACTCAGGTCATCAGGTTTGGCAGCACATATCTTTACTCACTGAGCCATCTCCCCCGCCTTTATCTTGCCTCTGCCTCCTGAGTACTGTGGCTGTGATTAAAGGTGTGCACCACCATGTTGGCCTTTCTGTTGCTGGTTTGTTTTGTTTTGTTTTGTTTTGTTTTTGTCTTTTTGAGACAGAGTCTCCCTGTAGCCCCAGCTGTCCTGGAACTCACTA
This sequence comes from Nannospalax galili, assembly GCF_000622305.1. Classification (NCBI taxonomy): domain Eukaryota; kingdom Metazoa; phylum Chordata; class Mammalia; order Rodentia; family Spalacidae; genus Nannospalax; species Nannospalax galili. The sequence continues at coordinate 53,362 of NW_008333884.1, forward strand.
TGTAGACCAGGCTGGCCTTGAACTCAAGAGATCTGCATGCCTCTGCCTCCCAAGTGCTGGGATTAAAGGCATGCACCACCAAGTCCAGCCTCTGTTGCCATTTTCAAAAGTGAATTTCCAATATAATTTTACAGCTGATATTTATAAAAGCACATTAGACTCAGAAAAATCATTAGTGTTATGTTCTGAAAGGGCCTCAAAATCAAACTGCTAACTTTAAAACAGAATCAAGAGTAGTGAGACTGAGTATGGTGGTACATGCCTATAATTGGAGTATCTGGACAGCTGGGAAAGAGGATCATGAGTTTAAGGCCATCCTTAAATTAGGCTACAAACCTAATTCAATGCCAGTCTAAGCTATGCAACAAGACCCTATGTCTCAAAGGGGGAGGGGAGGAAGAGAGGGATGTGCAGAGCTCACAAAGACAGGTCTCCATGACCTCTCTGTGGGCTCTCAGCTTTCTTTCCAAAAGCTAGTAGGCAAAGTCTGCAGCCTACAGGCTAGGTTTTTCCCCAGAGGGAGGAGGGAGAAACAGAGTAGGGATACCAGGACAAATTACTTCCTTAAAATAAGATACAATGTTGGATGTTTGTCATCTTTTATAATTTCCTTTAGAATTGTGTACTGATTCAACAAGTATCAAATTATTATTTAGATAATAATTTTAGATAAAAATGTTACAATTTTACGGCACTTTTTAATTTCAAAGCTCCCAAGTCCATATGATGCAATGAAAAGCTGTCAGTCTGTAGAGCAACCATCATCTCATAGTTGGACTAGGAAACTGAAGCAATAGAGCTTGCTTGTTATTTAGTTTTACAGTGCTGGTGATCTAACCTATAGGGCCTGATGTTTGTTAGGAAAGGACTCTACCACCTAATTATTATCACTAACTCCCCATTTTTTTTTTTTTTTAATCTAAAAGGAAATCTGGCTGAGCATGGCGGCACATGCCTTTAAACCCAGCACTTGGAAGGCAGAGGCAGGTGGATCTTTGTGAGTTTGAGGGGCCAGCCTGTTCTAAGACAGTGAGTTCCAGGCCAGCTGGGGCTACAGGGAGACCCTGTCTTAAAAAGACCCCCCCACACACACACAAAGGGAAATCTGATCTGTAGCAAAGATTATCAAAGACAGGGTACATTTATTCACCGTTAGTGGGAGAACAAACTGGTCCAGCCACTACAGAAACCAATGTGGAGTTTCCTCAAAAAGAAAGAACTAGATCTACCACATGATCCAGCAATATCACTCCTAGGTATACTCCCAAAAGGACTCTGTATCCTATTATAGAGATACTTCCTCATCCATGTGCATTGCTGCTCTAGTCACAATAGGTAGAAAAGGGAAACAAATGAATGGATAATGAAAATGTGGTTTATTTACATAACAGAATATAATTCAGCTCTAAAGAAAAATGAAACTACACAATTTGCAGGAAAATGGATGGAACTGGAAACAATCATTCTGAGTGTGGGAATCCAGACCCACGCTCTCTCATATGGATGTTCTCTCTCATATGGATGCTAGTTTTGAATCTTTAGATATGTGTATTTAAATCACATAGAAGGCTAGCCAGGCATGGTAGTGCACGCCTTTAATCCCAGTACTTGGGAGGCAGAGGCAGGCAGATCTCTGTGAGTTTGAGGCCAGTCTGGTCTACACAGTGAATTCTAGGCCAGCCCCACTACAGGGAGACCCTGTCTCAAAAGACCAAAAAAAGAAAAAAAATAAATAAAATTATAATAAACCATATGGAAGGCATTGAGTTGTTAGTGGGGTCCCATAGACCCCTCCAAACATTACAGGCTATAAGTATTTCTCTTGGTTACCCTCTAGAACTTGATGGTAAGACTCTATTGCTGTAGATTCTACATTATCTCAGTCATATGACATGGAGAAAAAAAAAAAAAAATCAAGCTGGTACCAACCTGGAAGCTTGATTCTCAATGACTGGCTTTGATAGTGCTATAAAGTTCTATGCACATTACCAGAGAAGAAAACGCACCATCAGTCCTACCCAGCTGTGAACCCTGATAGCTAAAATAATGAAATGGCCTGGCCAGATATTCTTATTGCTGCAATAGTGGCATGAATGTTATGGGAGTAACCAACCACTTTCTGACTGGTTTTAAGAGCCATTCCAGGAGCTGCAGAGATGGCTCAGTTGTTAAGAGCACAGGCTGCTCTTGCAGAAGACCCAGGTTCGGTTCCTAGCACCCACACTGTAACTCTAGTCCAAATGCCCTCTTCTGACCTCTGAACAGGCTATGCATAACATAGGTGCACTTACATACATGCAGGCAATATACTCACACATATTAAATATTTTTAAAAACCACTCCACAAGATAAAACCCACATTTGGTACTGTGAATTGGAGTTCTCAGCTCTAAATGTGGCAGCTATATAACAACCCCTCCCCGCAAGGCTCAGGGATTATCAAGGAAGAAGGAAGCACAAAAATTGTAAGAATCAGAGGGAGTAGATGTCTGTAGCAAAACAATATTTGTTGGACATGACAAAGCTTTTGCAAACATGAACTCTGAGTGACTGGAACTGCATGCACAAGACTGAAAAATCAAGCCAGCCAAGATAGTACAGATAGGGGAAGGGTTCATGAAGTCCTACCCTTACCTGAGGAGATACTGACAGTTTATGGTTACTAGGAGAGTCACATTTCTTCAGAAATGCAGACCCTGAGACACTGATATTACAACAGATGGTCCCATACTCATGCACATAAACATTCAGGAGTCAGAAACAGGTGGATCTCTGTAAGCATCAAGGCCAGCATGGTCTCAATAGTGAGTTCCAGGCCAGCTGGGGTTATAGGGAGACAGGGTGTGTGTGTGTGTGTGTTGAAGTTGGGAGACAAAAGTGGTGGGAGGAGTTGGAGGGAGGGAGCAGGGAGGTTGAATTGATCCAAACACATAATATGAAGGTATGAATCCTAAATATTTTTAAAATAACATCTTTACCTTAAAAAATGGTATCATGGTGGGGCTAGAGCAATGGCTCAACAGTTAAGAGCACTAGATGCTCTTGCAGAGGACCTGGATTCAGTTCCCAGTACCAACATGGTAGCTAACAGCTATCTGCAACTTCAGTTCCAGGGGATCAGACATCCTGTTCTGGCCTCAGTGGGCACTGTGCACATGTGGTCCATTTACATGTGGCAAAACATTCACATACATAATTTAAAAAAAAATGATAGCACCGATGGGGAAATTTTTTTTTTTTTTTGTCTTTTTTTGAGACAGGGTCTCCCTGTAGCCCCAGCTGTCCTGGAACTTGCTATGTAAAACAGGCTGGCCTTGAACTCACAGAGATCCGCCTGCCTCTGCCTCCGAGTGCTGTGATTAAAGGCGTGCGCCACCACGCCAGGCCCGATGGGGAAATTTTTTAAGTTTTAAGATATTTATAGTCTTTTGACTGTGGGAATGTCTTCCAGGAATGCTGCCTGTCTTACCTAACCATGTAACCAAAGCAGATCTTATGTTTGGAGATTACCTAACACTATTATGCCACCCTACTGTGTAATCAGTTTATTTAAATAAATCTAGGTAGCCTAGAATAAAACTTTTATCTTTTTGAGCCAAGGTCTCCCTGTAGCTCCAGCTGGCCTAGAATTCTCTATGTAGACCATGCTGGCCTCAATATGACCACAGATACACCTGCCTCTGCCTCCTGAGTACTGGGATTAAAAGCATGTACTCAGGAAAACAATTAAAACAATCTTACTAGGCATTGGATCCTCTTATAATCAACTTTTACAAGCTAAGCTAAACAAAAAGCTTTTTTTTTTTTTTTTTTTTTTTTTTTTTTTTTGGTCTTTTTGAGACAGGGTCTCCATGTAGCCCCAGCTGGCCTGGAACTCACTATGTAGACCAGGCTGGCTTTGAACTCATAGAGATCTGCCTGCATCTGCTTCCCAAGTGCTGGAATTAAAGGCATGTACCACCAAGGCCAGCCTTAAACAAAAAGCTTTACTCTTAGATTACATTCCTATTTGTCCCTCATGACCCTTCCTTTGCTGAAAGCAGGGAAGTTTAATTATTTACTTATTTATCTTTATATTATATGCGGTATTTCCTGCATGTAGGTGGATGCACCCGTATTGTGCAGCGGTCAGAAGAGAGCACTGGATCCACTGGAGCTGAAATTACGGATGGTGGTTAGTTGCCATGTGGGTTCTGGGATTCGAATCTAGGTCTTCTGCAAGAACAGCAGTGTTTTAACTGCTGAGCTATCTCTCTAGCTCTGAAGCAAAGTTTAAAGCAATGAGTTATCCCTAGTTTGTGTTGAACAAAGCAGAATTAGATTGGTAACAACTGATTTTGGTTGTGTGTACTGCTATGGGTCAGTAGGAGTCAGAATGAAAAAATCCTTCCCTGATAAGACAAAGTTCTTCATTTCTTTCCCGTGCCAAGCTGGATGAACTGTTAAAGAAGGTGAATAAATCCTCAGTGGGAAGAACAGTTCTGAGAGAAATCAGAAGGAACACATTCTGAGATCAGGCTCAGTCTTGATTTTAAACAACTCCAAGAGTCAAGCTGTCTTTGTTTAGGCTCTGCCACACTGCAGCATCTCAGCATCTCAGCAAAACAAGTCAGATCAGAGACTTTTTTTTTTTTTTGAGACAAGGTCTCCCTGTAGCCCCAGCTGGGACTCACTATGTAACTATGTAGATCAGGCTGGCCTTGAACTCAGAGATTCACCTGCCTCTGACTCCCAAGTGGTGGGATTAAAGGCATGCCACTACCATGCCCAGCACAGACATTTCTTTTTATTTCTTTATTAAATTTTTTTCAAATATTTTATTATTTTTACTTTTTATGTGTATGAGTGTATTGCCTGCATGTATGTGAGTGCACCTCTGTTGTGTTGTGCAAATCCTATGCCTTCGAGGTCAGAAGAAGGCTTCGGATTCCCCTGGAACTGGAGTTAAGGACAGTTCATAGCTGCCATGTGGGTGCTGGGAATTGAATCTGGGTCTTCTGCAAGAGCAGTCAGTATTCTTAACTGCTGAGCCATCTCTCCAGCCCCTCTTTTTTTTTTTTTCATTTTTAAAAATGGAGGCCAGGGACTGGAGAGACCTTTTGTTTAAATATTTCATTTATTATTTTTATTTTATATGTATGCTTGCATTGCTTGCATGTAGGTAAGTGCACCCATGACATGCAATGCCCTCAGATGACAGAAGAGGTGATCGGATCCCCTGGAACTGGAGTTATAGACAGTTGTTAGCTGCCATGTGGGTGCTGGGATTCGAACCCGGGTCTTCTGCAAGAACAGTGTTCGTAACTGCTGAGCCACCTCTCCAGCCCTATTTTTATTATTTTTAATTATACGTATTGCATGTATCTGTGTGTGGGTATGTGCACATATGTTCAGATGCCAAGGAGGCAAGAGGCATAAGATCTCTTGGAGATAAAGTTACAGAGGTTGTGAGCCACTTGATGTGGGTGCTGGAAACCAAAATTGCATTTTTTTCAAGGGGAGTATCTGCTCTTAACTGCTAAACCCTCTTCCCAGCTCCCAGTTTATATAATCTTACAGACTGTAGCTATAACACAAACAAAAATGTTTCCATGCTGGGTGTGGTGATACACACCTTTAATCCCAGCATTTAGAGTCAGTTCACCAGAAGGTAGGTCTCCTCCTCCAGTCCAGAATCTGAATCCAACTTTCAAGTGGGAAGAGTGACAGAAACTCAAGGTCACTTAGAAAGCTTATTCTATTCTAAGTATACAACTTACAAGGCATTACTCAGAAGTTTGAGGTTTCTGCACACCTGTTTTTGACTCTGCTGCACCAACGCATTCCTTGAAGTTGTAGTACACAGCATCTTTCTTGTCTGTGTTTACATAGGGAGTTCCAGGCCAGCTGGGACTACAGGGAGACCCTGCCTCAAAAAAACAATAACAGAAACAAACAGAAAAACCAAACAAACAAAAAACCCTTTTTTTTTTTTTTTTTGAATCACTATGGAAATACCTAAGTGACTTATCTTAAAATTTCTTTTGATTGTGGCATAATGTTCTAGCAACATTATACCCCAATCACACCATATTTTACAGGAACTGAATGAAACCCAAGCACTAAAATCCCTTGTAAAGCTCTTCAGTAAACACAGCAACACTTAGCAAGAGAGGTTAAGGCTAAAATGTAGATTCTTCAATCTACTGATTCTACTTTTAGTTGACCAGAAAAGGTTCTAGGAAGATAAAAGCTAAACTACTACCCGCTACAAAATTAATGTCTTCACAACATTAAAACCACTTCCACTTGAATACCTGGATAATGAGAAGGTCCATTCAGGAACACAGAAAATGTGGCTTTTTGGTTGAGATGCTGTGACCTTGGATAAACTCCCTTTATTCATTCATAGTCTCCCCAACTCTCCCCCTTGGTTTAGGTGAAAGGGCCTGGATATGTAGCTGAAACTAGCCAGGAAATATCAATCTTGCCTCTGCCTCCTGAGTGCTGGGATTACAGCTTTATAGGTATGTGTCCCAAAACCCAGTTCACTTCTCAGTCTTAAATTTGCCCCACCCCTTTTTAAAGACAGGGTGTTATGGCTGGCCTCAAACTGTGTATCTAGCTTAGGGTAACTTTGAACTTCTGATCCCCCTGCACCTTCTAGGTGCTAAGATTATAGACCATTATTCCCAGCTCTATGCAGTACTAGGGATCTAACGTAGGCAAGCACTCTTCCAACAAAGCCTCATCTCCTGCCTCTTAATAATCCTTTATTTTCAGAATAAAGTCATATTCTTTACATAGTAAGTGTGAAGGACAATAAAATGCCAATAGCTCTAGCTTCAGAAAGAAGGGAACAAGAAATCTGTAGCTAAATATGCTTAATTTTCTCTAAAAAAACGAATCTGTCTACATCTTAATTCTGCCAGATACATAAAATCTTGACTTTCATTTCAAGAACTCAAGAGCTGATCCTCAAGAGTACTTTGCTAGCCAGATATAGTGGCACATGCCTATAGTCCCAGTGCTCCTAAGGTACAGGCAAGAATGAATTACTGAAGATTCAAGTCCAGCCTGGTCTACATAGCTGTATAGATTCTATTACAATTTTTAAAAAAGCCAGGCGGTGGCACACACCTTTAATCCCAGCACTTGGGAGGCAGAGGCAGGCAGATCTCTGTGAGTTGGAGGCCAGCCTGGGGAGTTTCAGGTCAGCTGGGGTACAGGGAGACCCTGTCTCAAAAAGACCAAAAAAAAAAAAAAAACAAACAAAAAAAAAAACGGGCTGGAAAGATGGTTCAGTGGTTAAGAGCACTGGCTGCTCTTGCAGCAGAGGACCTGCGTTCGATTCTCAGTACCCACATGGTGGCTAACAACTGTCCATAACTCCAGTTCCAGGGGATCCGACGCTCTCTACTGACCTCCATGGGCACTGCACAACATGGGTATACTTACAAACATGCAAGCAATATACTCATACATACAAAAATAAAATAGCATATTAAAAAACTATAGGTTGGGTGTGGTGACGCACACCTGTAGTCCCAGCACTTGGGAGGCAGAAGCAGGCAGATCTCTGCGAGTTCAAGGCCAGTCTGTTCTACACAGTGAGTTCTAGGTCAGCTGGGGCTACAGGGAGACTGTCTCAAGGAGATCAAAATCAAATAAAAAAAAAAAAAAAACAAAAAAAAAACACCCTGCTAACTGCAAAGAATGACTGGTCATGGAAATCTTACCTTTAAAATCTATACTTATGGATCACCAAGATGGTTCAGTGGGTAAAGGTACCTGCCACCAAGTCTCACAACCTGAGCTTGTTTCCCATGTGCCACATGGTGAAAGGAGAGAACAAACTCCTAGAAGTTGTCCTCAGATTTCCACATGTGTGCAGTAGCATGCTCACACACAAATAGATAAATAAATGTAATTTTAAAATTTATAAATCTGCTGTTAAAGTCGAATATAGTAACTGTAACCCCACCCCCTGGAAGGTGGAAGCAAGAGGATCAGGAGTTCAAGGTCAGCCTGGGCTACAGAAGACCCACAACAAAGTAAAGTGGCAATGTTCAAATATAGAAAAGGTGGAGCTGGACATTATGGAGACTACTTGAAAATGGTGCATTGGTAATAATTCTCATTTTGTCTCATTTTGTTTCATGTAGCCTGGGCTGGCCTGAAATTGCTGTGTAGTTGAGGATGACCTTGAGATTGTGATTCTACAGCTTCTACCTCCTAAGTGCTGGAATTGCAGACATACAACATCACACTTGACTTCCTTTCTTATGCCTCTCTCTGTCTAGCAATGGCTATTTCTAAGAGTATTTTCAACTTCCTACTAAAAAACTTTCTGGGGCCAGCATATAAAGATAAGCTGCCAAATTTGAGTTTGATTCCCAGAGCCTACACTGCAGAAGCAGAGAACTAGTGGCAGCAAGTTGTCCTCTGACCTTCACACCTGTGCTGATGTATGTGTTCTGTGCAGGCACAAACACACAATGAATTGCAAATAATTTTTTTAAAAAATAACATTCTAAGCCAGGCGTGGTGGCGCACGCCTTTAATCCCAGCACTTTGGAGGCAGAGGCAGGCAAATCTCTGTGAATTTAGGCCAGCCTGGTCTATACAGCCTGTTCCAGGGCAGCTGGGGTGATAGGGCAGTCCTGTCTCAAAAAGACAAAAAGGGGAGGGGGAACAAATCCTAAGCATCCTAGTGATTTTTAAAATACTCAATCCAAAAGTTTGCCTTTGCATTTAGACAGACTGTTCTTGTCAATTACTATAATCTTACAATTAGCATACAGTGCGCTAAGAATGACATTTAGCTCTATCTCAGTCTATTCTCCTATGACAAGCAGCAGTGAACAAGGGTATCATCTCAGAATATAAAAAAACATTAAGGCATTTCCTAATAGATTCTTTTAAAATATGATCCTATACAGCTCTTCAAAGGAAGGACAATATGTTTTAATTGTGAGATGGATTTTTACAATGCTCTGACCTCTTGTCTAAAAGAGGTCTGGATAAAGAAATAACTGCAGTGCAGGGAGGGAATGAAATGTGTCATGGTAGTTATTAAAATTCATCAAGTTCATACTTCAGCCTTGGGATAACTGCAGCCAAATACTGACTTGCAAGTAATTATCACTGCTATCTGCAATAAAAGTTAATTGGACATAATTGAACTAACGCCCTAATCAGAGGGAAGCTGCAATTGGCAAAGAGACCATTTTTTTCTGCTCCTGCTATCTGATAGCAAATGAAACTGCTAATGATAATTTGTGGACGAACACAAAATTTCTCTCCGATACAAATCATTCAGCAATTCCAGCTAACGCACAGCATGTTGAGCCAGTAGAAAAAAATCATTAACCAGTACTTCTTCCAATAAAGATGAAATTTTTTTTTGTCTTTTTGAGACAGGGTCTCCCTGAAGTCCCAGCTGACCTGAACCCTGTAGTCTATAGTTCCAGCACTTGGGAGGCAGAGGTAGGTGAATCTCTGAGTTCAAGGCCAGCCTCCACAGAGCATTCGGGGCCAGCTGGGGCTACAGGGAGACCCAAAAATGCTAAACATATGTTCTATTCCTGAGCTACCCTCTGTCCAACAACAATAATTTTAATTAATAAAGACTACAAAATAGAATGCAAATGAGAGACTATAAAAGGTCACAAAATTTAGAAGGAAAAACATATCGCTGTCAGAAAAATTTAAATCTCAAATACAAGCTCATTAATGGTTGCTAGGAAAAATAAAATTGAAACATTACTTTTCATATTTTCATTCATTTACAGCAGGTGCCTAGATTTCTCATCTCTGCAGGTTCATTCTCCTCTGCGAAAGTTGTTAGCTGCCATGTGGGTGCTGGGATTCAAACCCTGGTCTTCTGCGCAGAACAGTCAGTATTCTTAACCGCTGAGCCATCATCTCTCCAGCCCTGGAGCTCTTTATATATACCAGGCTGACCCTGATCTTGAACTCACAGAGATCCACCTGCCTCTGCAATCCTAGGTGCTGGGATTAAAGGTGTGAGCCACCATGCCCAGCTCATTTCCATTTTTATTAAATTTATCTATTTGTGTGTATGAGTACATGCCTGTGCCATGGCATGAATGTGCATGTAGAAGCCAGAGGACAACTTGGGCTCTCTTCTTCCACCATGTAAGTCCCAGGGATCAAACCTTTGCCCTCTCTGTCTTCTCACTGGCTCCATACCTCATTTTTAGACAGGTAATGGCACTGCTGATCTGCTTCACTAGCAATCACTTCTAAATGGACTTGGGATACATCAGATTCCTGTGACCTGACTCACCTACCTCTACTCTGCTAAAGAACTGTGCTCTTTCCACTGGAATGTAATGTCACACTCTTCTTCCCTCTCCACCCTCCCTGCTCTGAAAGTCTCAGTATATAGCCCTGTGGGCATCAAAAGCATCATGTAGTGAAGGCTGGCCTTGAACCAGCAGTGGTTCTCTTGCCTCTTCCTCCCAAGTAGTGGGTTTACCAGCATGAGGTACAACAACCAGCTGACCCTACTCCGGTACAGAAAGTAAGAGAAAACTAAGTACAAAGTATAACCTCTGCTTTTTAAAAATTTTCATGACTGGTAAAAGTGATGAGAATAAGTGTCTACTGAGTGCTTGGCCCCAAATGGGATATCTATTGTCAACACCCCCTCCCTCAAGGCTCAGGGAACATCAAAAAAGAGGGAGTGGAAAGAATGTAAGAGCCAGAGGATAGGAAGGAACGCTGTAAAATGTTGTCTTCTGGACATGACATGGCCACTGCAACTCATGACATCACTGCAGCTACAGTGTCCTGCACAGTATCAAGACACCAAGATCAGTCAGTATGCCAACAGGCAGCACCAATTGGGCTATTACATAAAAAAGGAGAATACATGAAAGGAGGAGGGAAACCTGTTGGGTATACCTAGGGAAAGTGGACGGGGTGAGTTGGGGTAGACGTGATCAACATACATTGTTCACATGTATGAAACTGTCAAAGAATATATATATTCTACAAACAAAAAACTTCATCTAGTTATTATTAAAAAAAAAAAAAAAAGATATTTTGCTGAGCAGGGTGGTGTATGCCTTTAATTCTAACATTCCAGAAGCAGAGATAGGCAGATCTCTTTGAGTCTGGGGTCAGCCTGATCTACACAGAGTCCTGACCAGCCAGAACTACATAGTGAAACCTTATCTCAAAAGTTTTAAATATTTTTTGATTTACTTTTATGTGTATGAGTGCTTTGCCTGCACATATGTAAGTGCAATGCCTGCAGATGTCAGAAGAGGTTGTTGGACCACCTGGAACTGGAATTACAAACGGATGTTAAACACCAGGTGGGTGTTGGGAACCAAACCTAGGTCATCCGCAAGATGTGTTCTTAACCACTGAGTCATCTTTCTAGTCCCAAATTCTTTTATTTAGCCTTTTGATCTTTGTAAAAAACAAAAACAAAAAAACAAAAAAAAACAAAAACAAACAAACTTGGGAGGTAGAGGGAGGTGAAAAAAAAAAAAAAAAAAAAAAGGCTTAAAAATACTACTTGTTGCTGGGCTTGGTGGCACACACCTTTAATCCCAGCACTCCGGAGGCAGAGGCAGGTGAATCTCTGAGTTCAAAGGCAGCCTGGTCTACATAGTGAGTTCCAGGACAGTGGGGCTACAGGGAGACCTGTCTCAAAAAGACAAAAAAAAAAAAAAACTACTTGTGAGTTAAAATTAGATACTGATACCCAAAATACATTTAAAATTTGGTGGTTTTTTTCTAGTTACCAATTAACTATGCTATCAACAGTTCAAAATCATAAGCATAATGAAAAAGACATAAATGACTCTTATGCTACATAAACCTTCCAAAAATTAACATAAGTATAGCCTCTAACAAAAGAACCTGAACAGGTTTTTGTTTTGTTGTTTTTTGTTTGTTTGTTTGTTTGTTTTTTTGAGATGCTAGGACACTGCCCAGAGGACAGAACACAGACTTCAGACCAAGGAGAACAGATCTTATCTGGGAGCAGTAGAACAAAGAAGAGCAAACCACCAGATGGTCAATCAGCCATGTCTTCAGGAAATACTGATCAGAGAAAAGAGAGTTGGTTGTCACAATTGAAATGAAGTCACTCAGGGCACAGTAATGCTTGCCTGTAATCCTAGCACTCAGAAAGCTGGAAAAAGAAGACCCTAAATTTGAAGCCAGCCTAGGTTTCATGGCAAGACCCTGTCTCAAACCAACAAGATGGAGCTGTCTGTATCAACCCTTCCAAAAGCAACTAAAAGCCAAGAGGTTACAGAGAAATGGTTCTTATACACAGCTACCCGGCACTAACTAATGGGTCCTAACCTTGGTTAGGATTTGCATTCTGCTTATTATATTTGTTTCAGACACACATATTCCACCTCTAGACTGAAGTATTAAAACATAAAGGAGGGAACTATAACAGTTTTGGCAGAAATGAATATATTCTAAATAGACACTCAGCTATCAGACTATTGAAACAATGGACCCTTAAGTTGGGCGTGGTGATGCATGCCTCCCAGTAGGTAGAGGTAGGCAGAGCTGTGATCAAGGACAGCCTGGCTGGGACTACAGTGAGACCCTGTCTCAAAAAGACCAAAAAACCAAAACAAACAAACAAAATCCCAATAGACTCTAAGAAACTTGAATTTCCCTAGCAATTTGAGGCTGGGAGAAGAAAAGCCTAGGCCAAACTCTTCTCTCCAGGAAAGAGATTTACAACTTTACAGGGGCAATGATGGGCAAGTAGTGGGTAGGACACCAGCACTTGGGAGGCAGAGGCAGGCAGATCTTTTTGAGTTTGAGGCCAGCTTGGTCTACAGTGAGTTCCAGGCCAGATGGGGCTACACAGAGACCCTGTCTCAAAAAGACAAAAAAAAAAAAAGAAAAAAAAGTAGGGTGTATATGTTACTTTAGTAAATCTAGTGTTAAATGATGGGATTACTTCTTGGCTTTGCTGTCTTACCCAGGGATGATAATTGATTTGCATATAAAGACACCAACAAAGACAAATTATCATCTCTAACAGTTTCTGATTTACTTGGAAGACCTTAGTTCTCCATAGGACCCCAGTATGATTATGCATTAAGGGTCAAACCTCTTCTGGAGCTCGGATGACAATCTTGTATTCCTCAGACATCAAGGCCCCAATTTTGGGGGGGTCTTTCAGACTCTAGGACCCAACGCTAATGTCACCCTGATGCTTAAGCCCTTGCTGCAAACTAAATTATACCAACTGGTTTACTTGATTCTCCAATTTACAAACATTGTATCAAGGTTTTTCTCAGCCTCCACTGTATGAACCAATTATTATAAATCGCCTCATGTATCTGCAAATCATACTGATTCTGTTTCTCTAAAGAACCATAAAGTAGATTTTGGTATTTGGTATCAAATAAACTCGCTCAAGGATACTGAGTCAAGTTTTTGTAGCTATACTACTAAACTAATTTTGATTACCACCACAACCTCTTGGTTATTTTGGGACTGATCATGGAAAGAAAGATTACTAGCAAGGCACGGTGGCTTAGACCTGTAATCCCAGTATTTGAGAAGTTGAAGAAGGAGGATTATCTGAGTATGAGGCCAGCCTGGGCTACAAAATGAATTTCAGGCCAGCCTGAGCTTTAGAAGATTCTGTCTCAAAAAAAAATTTCTGGCCGGGTGTGGTGATACACACCTTTAATCCCAGCACTCAGGAGGCAGAGGCAGGCAGATCTCTGAATTCGAGACCAGCTTGGTCTCCATAGTGAATCCAGGACAGCGGGGGCTACAGGGAGACCATGTCTCAAAAAGACAAAAAAACAAAAAAACAAAAAAACTAAGCTTATGAGATGACTCAGTGACTAAAACCACTTGCCAAATACAGTTGTAATGTAAGCACTTGGAAGGCAAGTTCCAAGCCAGCCTGGATCATATAGTGAGATCATATCTCAAAAGGTGTTGTTTAAAAATTTGGCCCTATAAGTCTTTGTATGCTTTGGCCTGTGCATATTTGCCTTTCTTTAAGAATAATCAAGGAAAAATAATAATAATTATTTTAAAAAGGGGCTGGAAAGATGGCTCAGCAGTTAAGAACACTGGTTGTTCTTGCAGAAGATCTGGGTTCGAATCCCAGCACCCACATGGCATCTAACAACTGTCTGTAACTCCAGTCCCAGGGGATCCGACAGCCTCTTCTGTCCTCCACAGGCATTGCATGACACGGGTGCACTTACCTACATTCAGGCAATACACGAACACACATAAAATGAAATTTAAAAAATACTAATAAACAAATAAATAGAATAATCAAGAACTGGGGCTGGAGAGATGGCTCAGCAATTAAGAGGACTGGTTGCTCTTGTAGAGAACCCACGTTCAGTTCCCAACATTCATACAGCAGCTAACAACCATCCATAACTCCAGTTCCAGGATATCCGACACCTTCGTCTGGCCTCTGTGGGCATTGCATACATATGGTGCACCTACACACGTGCAGACAAAACACTCATACACACAAAATAAAAATAAGCTATGTGTGTTGGTACACTCCTTTAATCCTACCACTGAGGAGGTAGAGCCAGGTGGATTTCTGTGAGATCAAGGCCAGCTTGGTCTATGTAGCAACTTTCAGACCAGCTGGGGCTACAGAGACCCTGTCTCAAACCAAACTAAACAATAAACAATAATCAAGGACTGTATTCACTGATCAGGAATGAAGCCTTAACCAGAGCTCTGCTCAGATGTTGGTAAAGATATCCTCCACCCTTTTTAGCTAAGATAAACTGTAACAAACTCAGTCTATAAATGAATTTGATTTAAACAGCCCAGTGCTCCCTTCTTGAAATCCACAAGCACCAAATATAATTTGGCTTTTCTTTTATAGCCCTTTAATTCCTATAACACCTCACTATGAACCTTTTTTCTTTCTTCTCTTGTTAGTAATACCATGCTGGATTCCCTTGACAACCAGAGAAACAAAAACAGCCTCTCCGGGAGATAGGCAATTTTTATTTATTAACTTTTTTTTTTTTTTTTTTTTTTTCAGTCCTGGGGATCAAACCCAGAGCATTGAGGATGCTAAAATACGTTCTTATATTCAGTTACATCCCTAACCTCAAATCATTTTAAGTAAGGATTTTGTAAGTTACAGGAGAAAGGCAAGCAAGGTGTCATGAGTTTGTAATCCTAGCAGCTAGGAAGGCTGAAGCAGGAGGATTTAGAGTTCAAGGCCAGAGCTAAGCCTAGTAAGACAGGTCCGTAATCTTAGCTACTCAAGAAGCTGAGGCAAGAGGGATTCCAAGTCCAAGGCCTCCCTGAAATTCAGAGAAGGGAAGAATTCCAATTCCAAGATCTTGGTTCTGGTCTCTTTTTTTAGTCTTTTTGAGGCAGGGTCTCCCTGTAGCTCCAGATGGCCTGGAACTTACTGTGTAAATCAGACTGGCTTTGAACTCACAGAGATCCGCCTGCCTCTGCCTCCTGAGTGCTGGGATTAAAGGTGTGCGCCACCATGCCCGGCAGAAATGATTTTTAATGATTTTTAAACTCTTAGCTTAACCTTTTTTTTTTTTTTTTTTTGTCTTTTTGAGACAGGGTTCTCTCTGTAGCCCTAGCTGTCCTGGAATTCACTATGTAGACCAGGCTGGCCTTGAACTCACAGAGATCCACCTGCCTCTGCCTCACGAGTGCTGGGATTAAAGGTGTGTGCCACCACGCCCGGCAACTTAACCTATTTTTTAAATTTTAAAATTATGTATATGTGGCCTGGCATGGTGACACACAGCACTTGGGAGGCAGAGGCAGGTGGATCTCTGCGAGTTCAAGGCCAGCCTGGTCTACACAGCAAGGACAAAGTTTAAGGAAGGAGGAAAGGCATATGTTCTAAAAAGTGAATGAACAATCTGAGTGTTTGGTTGAAGGAAAAAGAGATGAGGGAAAGCTTGTATTAGAAGGTAACTTTGGGGCTGGAGAGATGGCTCAGCAGTTAAGAGCACTGACTGCTCTTGCAGAGGACCTGGGTTCACTTCCCAGCACCTACATGGCAGCTATGAACTGTCCTTAACTCCAGTTCCAGGGGAATCCGAAGCCGCCTTCTGACCTCTGCGGCATTGCACAACATGGATACACTCACATACATGCAGGCAATCCACTCATACACACAAAATAAAAATAATAAATAAAATATTTTTTAAAAAAAAGGACGGGCGTGGTGGCGCATGCCTTTAATCCCAGCACTCAGGAGGCAGAGGCAGGAGGATCTCTGTGAGTTCAAGGCCAGCCTGGTCTACAGAGTGAGCTCGGCTACAGGAAGACCCTGTCTCAAAAAGACTCCCCCCCAAAAAAAGAAAGGTAATTTTGTTTTGAACAGCTCTAACAATTCCATAACGCATGCAGTATTAAACAAAGTCTAGGTAATTAATTCAAGGGACTCTTCCCATTTCACTGACAGACTCACCAGCTTTGAGGATAATCTCTGTCATTCTTCCAGGACCCAGTTGGAAGATTCATTATTTATACCCTCAATTGTTTACTCTGTCCTATTTTCCGATCTATCCAGGCCCAAGGGCAGTGTTATCACTGGCCTATTTCCAAAATGAATGTGTTACCTCTTTGCTCTCCCAGTGATAAAACCAAAGAACCAAACACAGCATATCTTAGTACTGGAGAGCGCCCTCACCTACCACTTGATCCAAAAACTCAATTACCTTGCTTAAGTGAAATCTATCATTCTGGCTGGCTGCTTGCTTAATTAATAATTATTTTTTTTATTATTAACAGGGTCTCCCTATGTAGCACAGGTTTATCACAAATTTGAAATGCTGCCTCAGTCTTTTGAGTGCTGAGATTGGGAGCGGGGGGGCAGGTTGGCAATTCAGAGCTACTGAACAGCATATATGCACACTCAACAAGGGTTCTTAAAGGACAATATCAGTTCTGGTCCTCACCAAGAGCAGACATGTATGCTATTGAGGATTAAACTGATTGAGATGCAATTTGCCAATCAACCATTCTTTAGGAAGTCTTCAGTAACTCACCAACAACCAATTCCAAATCCTTATGAGTGGCAAAGAGATTGCAGACTCCACTAAGTCCTCTGCCCTCAAGATCAGACTCAGAGCAAACAACTTCCTCAAAAGATTCAGTTTGATTCAAAAGAGTCAAGTGCTAGAAGAGAGGTTTGTACTTAAAACATACACCAAAAGGGCCTGCCACATGGCTCAGCAGGTAAAGGAACTTGCTGCCAAGCATGACTTACCTGAATTCAGTTCCTGAAAACCACATAGTAGAAAGAAAGAACCAAGTCCTATTAAGTTGTTCTTTGACCCTCACACATGCCAGGTGAGCCCTGCACACATGCATACACACACACACACACACACACAAAATCAATCAATCGTCTTAAAAAATAAGATAAGCACATATGCAAAATACTGTCTCTGACACAACTGACAAAGCTAAAAATTACCACCAGCCACGTCTCTATATGAGCATTACTTTTTTGACTCTACCAAAGTCTCTCACTTTAAGCAGCATTCCTGGATCTTTTTTGACCTCTAATACTTTCTCACTCTGAATGCTTTTACCCAATTTCAAAACTTACCACACCCAAGCAGATTATTATGAGAATGAAGCAAAAGCAAAGGCTCAGTGTTTTCCTTCACCTTCTGAAGAGATCACTTTATATTTCTGATGTGATTAGACTGGGGTCTCCCTTCAGAAAGAACACAAGGCCATTTTTCTTAACACATTCAAAGCTGCTGAGTTACAGAATAAACAGGGTGGATATAAACACATGGTGAAAGAAAATTCAAAGAGCTACTTTAACTTCAGCAGCACTGTCTCCTCAACCCAATAAACTAGAAGCCAAGGAAACATAATTGTTTCCTCGCAGAAGATAAATTTGAGTGTTTCCAAGCCCTTTAAATGGTATCTGGAGATGAATGCAGATACACCCATTAATAGGTCTATACATAGACTCTTGTCTCCTGGGAAAAAATTCTTTGGGGAATCTCAACTACTGCACCATTCAAATTACTGATTACATAAACCAGACAAGAAAACAGACAAACTAGATCTGGAGACATAGGTTAGTTGGTAGAATATTTGCCTAGCATACACAGAGCCCTGCGTATGATCCCCTGTACTACAAAACTATAGTGAGAGGAAGACTATAACCCCAGTACTTGGTGGTAGTCTGAAACAGGAGGATCAGGGCAGGACCACGAGCGGGGAAATGGCTCAGTAGAAACATACAGACCTGAATTCAGATGCCCAATATTCATATAAAAGCCAGGCAGGACAGTGCAAGTCTGGAACCATAGTGGTAGGGGTTGGGTATGGGAACCAGAGACAGTCAGATCCCCTTGGGGCAGAGGGCTTGCTGTCCATTCTCGACAAATCAGCAATCTCCAGGTTCAGTGAGTAATCCTGACTCAAAAAATAAAGTGAAGATGCAACAGAGGAAAATATTCTGATATCAATCTCTGGCCTCCACATGTGGCCACTTGGACTAGCAAAACTGTACATCCATACACACCCCCACACACAGTTCACAACTCTGAAGGCCATACTAATCTACAGATAAGACTCTTGTCTCAAAAACAAAGCAAAAAACAGGTCTCAAAGTATAATATAACTTTCTAAAAAAGCCTTATTAACTGTTCATATCTGGATAAAGAAAAAAAATCTAGGATATCAAATAGGGAAAGCAAATGAAGTGCTACAGCCTCTAAAAGGTTTTCTTGTACCTTCCTCACCTTAGACAGCAAAGCAAACTTTACAGTGAGGTGTTGTGGATCATGCCTATAATGTCAGCATTGGCAGGATTACTTAAACTATGAGGGCATCGGAAACCTGGGCTACATTGTGAGCTCAAGGACAGTCAGATACCTAATGAAACCTGTCTTAAAAAATAAAAGGCTCTCTGGGCGTGGTGGCACACCCCTGTAGTCCCAGCACTTGGGAGGCAGAGGCAGGCAGATCTCTGTGAGTTCAAGGCCAGCCTGTTCTACATAGCGAGTTCTAGGACAGCTGGGGCTACAGGGAGACCCTGTTTCAAAAGGATAAAAAATAAATAAATAAAAATAAAAGGCTGGAGAGATGGCTCAACGGTTAAGAACACTGGTTGTTCTTGCAGAGGACCCGGGTTCAAATCCTACCGTCCACATGACAGCTAATAACTGTCGGTAACTCCAGTTCCAGGGGATCCAAGAGCCTCTTCTGTCCTCCATGGGCACTGCACGACATGGGTGCACTTACCTACATGCAGGCAATACACACATACACATAAAATAAAAATAATAAATATATATATAAAATATTTTATTATTTTTATGTGTATGTGTGTATTGCCTGCATGTAGGTGAGTGTACCCATGTGGTGCAATGCCCTTGGAGGTCAGAAGAGGGTGTCAGATTCTCCTGGAACTGGAATTAAGGATGGTTTATAGCCACAATGTGGGTGCTGGGAATCAACCCAGGTCCTCTGCAAGAGCAGTCAGTGCTCTTAACCGTTGAACCATCTCTCCAGCCCTAAATAAAAAAAAAAAAAATTTTATTTTTTTGAGACAAGGTCTCCCTGTAGCCCCAGCTGTACTATATAGACCAGGATGGCCTTGAACTCACAGAGTGCTGTGATTAAAGGCGTACGCCATAAAAAAATTTTTTTAGTATATATTTTAAAAATACTTTTTGTTTTTATTTTATGTGTATGATTGCCTCCATGTATGTGAGTACACCCGTGTCGTGCAATGCCTGCGGAGGACAAAAGAGGCTGTCAGATCCCCTGGAACTGGAGTTATAGACAGTTGTTAGCTATCATGTGGGTGCTGGGATTAGAAGCCGGATCTTCTGCAAGAAAAACCAGTGTTCTTAACCGCTGAGCCATCTCTCCAGCCACATACCCCCCCTTTTTTTTGGTCTTTTTGAGACAGTCTCCCTGTAACCCCAGCTGTCCTGGAACTCACTATGTAGACCAGGCTGGCCTTGAACTCACAGAGATCCACCTGCCTCTGCCTCCCAAGTGCTGGGATTAAAGGTGTGTGCCACCACACCCAGCCCAGCCC
Source organism: Nannospalax galili (assembly GCF_000622305.1). Lineage (NCBI taxonomy): Eukaryota > Metazoa > Chordata > Mammalia > Rodentia > Spalacidae > Nannospalax > Nannospalax galili. The sequence continues at coordinate 73,412 of NW_008333884.1, forward strand.
CCTTTTTTAATTTAATTTTTTTTTTTTTGGTCTTTTTGAAGCAGGGTCTCCCTGTAGCCCCAGCTGTCCTGGAACTCACTACGTAGACCAGGCTGGCCTTGAACTCACAGAGATCCTCCTGCCTCTGCCTCCCGAGTGCTGGGATTAAAGGCGTGCGCCACCATGCCCGGCTCAATTTAAAATTTTTAAAAATTTATTTTATGTCTTTAATCCCAGCACTCGAGAGGCAGAGGCAGGCAAATCTCTTTGAGTTCCAGGCCAGCCTGGTCTACGTAGTGAGTTCCAGGCCAGCTGGGGCTACAGGGAGACCCTGTCTCAAAAAGACCAAAAAAATAAAATAGATTAAATTAATTTATTTTATGTATAAGTGTTTTGCCTGCGTGTATTTAGGTGCACACATGTTGTGCGATGCCCCTAGAGGCCAGAAGAGGGCATCAGACCCTCTGGAACTAGAGTTTTGGGTGACTGTTAGTTACCATGAGGATGCTAGGAACAGAACCTGGGTCCTTTGCAAGAGAAGCCAGTACTTTTAAGGGCTGAGCTATCTATCCAGTGCACCACACACACTTTGCTTTTTGAGACAGGGTCTCCCTGTAGCTACAGCTGGCCTGGAACTCACTGGGGCTACAGGGAGACACTGTCTTAAAAAGACACCAAAAAAAGGCTGGGCATGGTGGCACACGCCTTTAATCCTAGCACTTGGGAGGCAGAGGCAGGTGGATCTCTGTGAGTTCAAGGCCAGCCTGGTCTACATAGCGAGTTCTAGGTCAGCTGGGGCTACAGGGAGACCCTGTCTCAAAAAGACCAAAAAAAAAATTACTCATTCAGGTAAAACTGAGACAATTCCTGAATATCAATTGCATCTTCAAAACTAAACTCCAGTTAGAACAATCTTTGGAAACTGAACTGGGTTATAATTAGTATTTATCAAAATGTTGTCAAGAAATTGGTATTCAGTCTACTGACATAGCTCTTTGTTAACAAACATTAAGATAAACCTGGTCCAAAAACTTTGGTTGAAAATGCCGAATTAGGGGCTAGAGAGATGGCTCAGCAGTTAAGGACACTGGTTGTTCTTGCAGAGGACCTGGGTTCAAATCCCAGCACCCACATGGCAGTTAGCAACTATCTTCTGACCTCTGCCGACACTGCATGACAAGGGTGCACTTACCTACATGCAGGCAATACATGCATACACATAAAATAAAAATAAATAGCTGGGCTTGGTGGCGGTCGCCTGTAGTCCCAGCACTTAGGAGGCAGAGGCAAGCCGATCTCTGAGTTCAAGGCCTGCCTGGTCTACATAGTGAGTTCCAGGCCAGC
>NW_008333884.1:74749-84210 GCF_000622305.1 Nannospalax galili
GGACCTTCCCCCTAAAAAAAAACAAAAAAAAAAAAAAAAAAAAAAAAGAAAATGCCAAATTAAAGCAAAGATACCAAGCCAGATATGGGGGAGGCAGAATGCTGCAAATTCCAGGTCAACCAAGTCTACACAGAAGAGACTCTGCCTGAGAAAAATAACAAAACCAAAAAACGATATGAGGACTGACACCCCACACACATATACTGTTCCTAATATCATAACTTTTAGGAATTCTACCTTCAACTGATAACTTTCCTCTGATTTAAAACATAAAGAGGTTCCTGATTTGGGCTGTAGGAGATCCATATCTGTCAGAAAGAAAAGAATGCAAGCTGCAAGCCTAGTGCAGTGGCTTACAAATTGGGAAGCTGGGCTGGAGAGATGGCTCAGCAATTAAGAACACTGAATATTCTTGCAGAAGACCTGGGTTTGAATCCCAGCACCCACATGGCAGTTAACAACTGGCCATAACCCCAGTCCCAAGGGATCCAACAGCCTCTTCCAACCTCCACTGGCACTGCCCAACATGGGTGCACTTACGTGCAGGCAATACATGCATACACATAAAATAGAAATAAATTTGTTTTTAAAGTTTAAAAAAATAAATTGGGAAGCTGAGGCACAAGGACAGAGTTCCATGCCAGCCTGAGCTACAGATCCAGCCAGTCTCAAAAAAAAAAGATCCATAACTTACAGAATCAAAGGAACTCAAAAGAGATAAACATCATCTAAATTGTAATCCTATAGCCACCCAAATTAGTAAAGTTCAGGGAGGAGAATCTTTAAAATGACAAATTAAAATCTATCTGTATTTTTTTAGGTGTGGTTTTGGTTTTCTGTAACAGAAATGAATCTCTTCAGGAAGTTATAAATTTAAGAAATATACCAATGGAGAAACTGATTAGGACTTTCAAGTTTCAGTAACTTACCAGGTAAGTTTTCCTGCTCTAGATATTTCTTCAGTAGGGCTGAGCCACTACACAATGCCTTTGACAATGTAGTCGAGGGAGGAGACTTTAGCAGAGTTAATCACTAAAAATCACCAGGATTCCTTTTAACTACTAATAAAGGAGGCTGCTCCTTCTTTGCACTGGAATCTCCTCTTTAGGACTGCTACTGATGATTAAAGCCGACCGAAAGAGGAAAATGATGAAGACCGCTTTAATGGACGCAGATGCCGTACAGTTTGAAAAACCAATCCCAGCCTACACCCCCCCTCCCGGTTTACTGCATCAGATGCTTCATGAAAAGGGCTCCTCTTTTCTTCTCTGTGCATTTTACTACGCAGCCCACACATCACTAAAAAGAGATAAGAGTCCGGAATCTCCTTAACCAGAAGCAAGAGTGAGATACGAGATAGAAGGATGAAGCACAGAAATGGAAAATCAAAATAAACTGACAGGATGCAGAGATCTTACTTCCCATTCCGTTTCCCCTTTTCTTACAAGGTTAAGTCGACCAAAGTCCCGGTGGAAAAATCACACACACACCTTACGCCCTGGAAAGGAGGTGAGGTTCGCTCTGCAGCGCTCAGTGGGGCTCCGGGCTCCGCCCCGCCGGCCTGGGACAGCGCAGCCCCACTCGCCCCAGCCCAGGAAGGACAGATGAGAAGGGACTCCAGGGGCCTTGCCAGGGGGAGGGGGAGGCGGCTACTCCGGGTGCCGGGCTCACAGAGCGCTGCACTCCACGGTGCGCCGACACCCCCTCCCCCAGCTGGCTCCAGCTTGCTCCCCTCCGCCGCCGGAAGCCAGCCCCGCCCCCTCAACACTCTATCCCGGCTCTTGGCAAGCACCCTCCTGTCTACACAGCCAATGGTGAGCCAGGGAACCAGCAGAGCGACTTGCTACACAGCCAACTGAGGAGACCCACTGGGAGGTCAGCCACCGGGGATAGGCCAGCTACCCGAGGCCCCGGCCCCAGCACGGCTCCTCTTTGTTAGAGCTGCCCCCATCTCTCCAGGCCCCCACCCGAAAGCTAGGAAGCAAGCATCCCGCAGCCAGGCCAGGTGATGCCCAGCCGCCTCTACAGTTCCTCCACCCGCTCTCAGCCCCGCACTGAGTGCCCAGCCCCTCAGGTGGTTCCTACTGGAGTGCCTCAGACTTCCAAACCTATTAACCACAAGACACCCAACCACAAAAAGGATGCCCTTCAGGCCTCTCTGCTTTACCTTTCATTTCTTTAATCCAACTCATTCCATCAAAACGATGGGACAATTTAAGTATTAAACCAACTGCATCATTTTTTCCTGTTGGAAATTCCTGCCTCCCAGGTGGGATGGGGGGTGGAGTGGTAAGAAAGTATATATCTGGAAGTTGGTGGAGTTGGGAACACAAATCACATTCAAAAAAAAAAAAAAAATCACACAGAATGGGCCCAGCATGGTGGCCGCACAGCACTTGGGGAGGCAGACGGAGGCAGAGCTCTCTGAGTTGGAGGCTAGCCTGGTCTACGTAGCGAGCTCCAGGCCAGGCCAGCTGGTGCTACAGGGAGTCTCTGCTCAAAAAGATTTAAAAAAAAAAAAAAAAGACAATAAATAAATAAATAAACAAACAAATAAAAATGGCTCCAATCTGTGTCAGGTCCAAGGCATTTACATCCAATAAACAAGATGACCACTTCCTTAGCAGGTTTCAATATAATTAAGATGCAAAAAAACCCTGTCTCCTTAATACCACATAGCTAATATTAGTTAAAACAACCAACAAGCAAAAAGCTGGCTCGGGTCACCTGTTTTATTCAGCCAGTTCCAGGTGAGCCAGGGCTTCATATAGAGATCTGTTCTTAAAAAAAGAAAAAGGCCTGGTGTGGTAGCACACTCCTTTAATCCCAGCACTTGGGAGGCAGAGGCAGGTGGATCTTTGTGACTTTGAGGCCAGCCTGGTCTACATAGTGAGTTCTAGGACAGCTGGGGCTACAGGGAGACCCTGTCTCAAAAAGACAAAAAAAAAAAAGTTGGGCATGGTGGTATAAACCTAGCACTTGGGAGGTAGAGGCAGGGCAGATCTCTGTGAGTTCAAGGCCAGCCTGGTCTACAAAATGAGTTCCAGGACAGCTGGGGCTATGGGGAGACTGTCTCAAAAAAAAAAAAAAAAAAGAAGCAGAAAGTTAAAATTTTTAAAAATCCTGACTGATAATATAAAATAGTCACATCCCTCCCTCATGGTACTTAGGCTAGTCTTGAACTCCTAAGTTCAAGCCTATTCCTACCCTCAGTATCTAGACACTAGACAATCATGTCCTTTTTACATCTTGAGGTGCCAGGGTTAGTGCCCAGGGCCTTTGTGCACACTAAGCAAGCACTCTATTTTTTTTTTTTTTTTTTTAGACAAGGTTTCCCTGTAGCCCCAGTTGTCCTAGAATTCACTTTGTAGACCAGGCTGGCCTCAAACTCAGATCTGCCTGCCTCTGACTCCCAAGTGCTGGGATTAAAGGCATGTACCACCACCCCGACCATATCAGTCTTATTTTGAAATCATAAATGAATACTATATATTGACTGCAGGTCCAAGAAAATATCTTTCTTGTGGCTGCTAGAGAAAGAGGGGTAGAGAAGAATGAAGTAAGGTTCTTATTAAATTTGTTTTATTCTGGGGGTTGGGATATAGCTTAGTTGGTAAAATGATTGCTTGGCATTCAATAACAAAAAAGAAAAACCCAAACATACACAAAATTTGAAAAGCATGAATTAATTTTATAATTTTTAATAATTTAGTTGACAACTGTAGATTTTTGGGGGTCTTTTTAAGACAGGGTCTCCCTGTAGCCCCAGCTGTCCTGGAACTCACTATGTAGACCAGGATGGCCTCAAACTCACAAAGATCCACCTGCCTCTGCCTCCCATGTGCTGGGATTAAAGGCATGCGCCACCACGCCTGGCTGACAACTGTAGATTTTTTAAAAGATATTTTAATGTATACTTTAAGCATGAAGGTTAAAAGGCACTCAGAAATAAAGAAAGACACACTCTCAGAGCCTTTTAACCTTCATGGGCATGACACTGGTGCAACTACCTACATGCAGGCAATACTCTCATACACATAAAATAAAAATAAATATATTGGGGTTGGGGATTTAGCTCAGTGGTAGAGCGCAAAGCGCAAGGCCCTGGGTTTGGTCCTCAACTCTGAAAAAATAAAGTAAAATAAAAACTAAAAATAAATATAAAAAAATTATTGAGGGCTGGAAAGATAGCTCAGCTGTTAAGAGCACTTGCTGCTCTTCCAGGGGACTCAGGATTGGTTCCCAGCACCTACATGTTCTTAATTTCAGTTCCAGGGGATCCAATACCCTCTTTCTGGCCTCTCTGGGCACCAGGCACACACAAAGTATACATACAAACACACAGTCAAAACAGTGACACACATTAAAAAAAAAATGTTAACAGCACATGGTACTCTTGGGGCTGGAGAGATGGCTCAGTGGTTAAGAGCACTGGCTGTTCTTGCAGAAGACCTGGGTTCGAATCCCAGCACCCACATGGTAGCTAACAACCATCTGTAACTCCAGTTCCAGGGGGATCCAACACTCTCTTCTGACCTCTGCTGGCACTGCATAACATAGGTACACTTACATACATGCAGGCAATACACTCATACACATAAAATAACTAAAAACTTTTTTAAAAAAGAGCACATGCTACTCTTGCAGAGGACCAGAATTCAGCTCCCAGCACCCATATTCAGACACCTCACACCCACTTGTAACTCCAGGATTTCTGATACCCTCTCCTGAGGGTATGCATGAACATGTACAAATAAATAAATAAAATCTTATAATTAGAAAAGGTAAATGAATAAAGTTTCCTACATGCTTAGACAAATTAAGTTTCCCAAGTTATAAAATAACAGCACTCTGAGAATTAGCTAACCACAAATACCTCTGAAAGACCTAGATAAAGAAATTTTGGAGCCAGGCATGGTGGCTTAGGTCTTTCATTCCTCCATTCAGGAGGTGAAACAAGAAACATTTTGAGTTCAAGCCAAGCCTGGGTTACATAGTAAGCTCCAGACCAGCCTGTGCAACAAAGTAAAACAAAAATGACACCTTAGGGCTAGGCATGATGGCTCATGCCTTTAATACCAGCACTTGAGAGGCAGAGGCAGGAGGATCTCTGTGAGTTCAAGGCTACCCTGGTCTACATAGTGAGTTCCAGGACACCTGGGGCTACAGGGAGACCCTGTCTCAAAAAGAAAAAAAAAAAAAATTGACACCTTAGTTGGTAAATCATTTCTATAACTAAATAATTCAAGACTGCATAGAAAAAGCTTTAACTGCTAAACCAGAATTAAAGCTCAAAATCACCATAAGGGGGCATATTTTTCCCTAATCCTCAAAAGAACTCCCACATTTGTTATGGTTTAGGGTGTTCGGGCTGTGTGTGTTGAGGGTAGGGAGTTGGAGGGATGAGTTGTTAATTTCTCATACTGATGGGGTAGCACATGGTAGAAAAAGAAAAAAAGCCAACATCCTAAAAAAGTTTCACACGCATACACGAAATGAGACAGCAAACTTGTGAATCAAGCATGATTTGGCATCTTTAAATGCAGAGCCAATTTTCTTTAGTGCCAAAGCCAATGGCTTCTTCCTGTAGATTTTTATGGCATGGTTCCTGAAAAAGCCCTGGACGCTGTTTCCCCACAATCCTATAATCTGTCAGAAGACAGAAAACAAAAAGAAGGCTGTGCCAGCCAGAAAAAGCAAATTACAACCAACACAGAGCCAAACTTTATTTCAGACAGAAGGAGCTTTTCTATGCATCTTTGGAAGAGAAGAAACAAAAGAAGTTTACCATTGCTCCAATAATCAAGGGCAAGTAATTAATTTAACCAAACACCATGCTGAATTAGCATCTGATGTAATAGGCTGCCTTCTCACTTCCTATTCATAGCTTAAAAGAATATTTGAAATGCTTATTGAGAAGCATTGATGCCAGCAGTATACAAAGACTTTTTATATTATCAGTAAGAAAGAGGAAAAAAAAGCAAAGAAGAAAACATTCAAAGACTATGAACTATTACATAAGAAATACATAAGGGGGCGGGGGGGGGGAGATGGCTCAGCAGTTAAGAGCACCAGTTGATATCACAGAGGATTTGGTTTGGTTCCTAGTACCCACACGGCGGCTAACAATAGTCTGTACCTCCAGTTCCAGGGAATCTAACAGACGTCGTCTTCAGACCTCTGTGGGCATTACATGACATGGGTATACTTATATACATGCAGGTAACACATAAAATTTTTAAATTAAAAAAATTTTTTTAAAAAGTAAATACATAATGAAGTCAGGTGTGGTGGCACCTGCCTTTAATCCCAGCACTTGAGAGACAGAGGCAGGCAGGTTTCTGTGAGATTGAGGCCAGTGTGGTCTCATACCAATTTCCAGGCCAGCTGGGGATGTAGGGAGACCCTGTCTCAAAAACACAAACAAATAACAACCAAGAAACCCACCACAACAACAACAAAGTAACACTAATAATAATGAAGAAATATATAGAGGCTGGAGAAATAACTCAGCAGTTAAGAGTACTGGTTGCTCTTACATAGGACCTGGATTCAGTTCCTAGCACCCACATGGTAGCTAACAACCATCCTTAAATCAAAAAAGTTTTTAAAAATAAAGACCAGATAGGAGTGGTGGTACATGCCTTTGATACCAGCACTCAGAAGGCAGAGAATGAATCTCTGTGAATCTCTGTGAGTTTGAGGCCTGCCTGGTCAGTGCCAGTCAGTGCTATGTAGTGAGTCCCTGTCTCAAAAAAAATAAGTAACAATAATAATAATAAAATAGTATCAAAAGAAATATATAAGGTCAAGGGCTGGGTGTAACGCCACAAGCTTGCAATCCCAGCAATTGGGAAATGCAAATCAGAAGTTCAAAGTCCTCTCAGACTATATGCAGAGTTTAAGGCCAGCCTAGAGTAGAGCCAGGTGTGGTAGTACACGCCTTTAATCCCCGCACTCTGGAGGTAGAGGCAGGTGGATCTCTGTGAGTTCAAGGCCAGCCTGGCCTACATAGTTGTTCTTACAGAAGACCCAGGTTCGAATCCCAGCACCCACATGGTAGCTAACAACCGTCTGTAACTCCAGTTCCAGTTCCAGGGGTTCTGACACCTTCTTCTGATGTCCTGGGGCACTGCACAGCACAGGTGCACTTACATACACGCAAACATAACACACAAGCATAAATAAAAGTTTGAAACTACCAAGTTTACTCATCTGTCAGAGGGCTTCATGAATGCTAGGTAACCACTCTACCACTGAGTGATAATCTAAGCTCTCTTTTCAGACAGGGTCTCACTAAATTGTACAGGCTGGCCTGAACTCACCATAGCCTAAGACAGGTCTCCAACTTAAGATCTTCCTGCCTTAGCCTCCCAAGTAACAGATTACAGGTCTGTGCTACTAGGCTAAACCAAGCTCCCTTTTTCTACTTACCAAATGCAAAAGAGGAAAAGAAACCTAAGCCTTTTACTTGCCCTTGATATAAAGAGGATGGAAAGCAGGTATGGTTGAACATATCTATAACCCTAGCACTTGGGAAGAGGCAAGAGGATCAGTGGTTCAAGGTCTGCCCAAGCTACACGAAGCATTATCTAAAAGAAAAAGAAAGGGGGTGGGGGGTGGGGGGAGTGTAATGGAATGAAAGAGAAATACAAATTCCTAAAGATCTGAGTATTCAATTCCAACCTATATAAAACCAGTATCTTCATGTCACTTTATTCTGAAATTAACAATACACAGGTCCCTATACTGTGAAAAATATACAAAATCCTAAATGAACAGTCAGTCAGCAAGGTAAAGTTGTAAGCATGTTCAATCTTACCATTTAACTATTTCAGCCTTCAGTCACTGGTTTTAGACTACATCCTAATTTCCCTCTATTGTTAATGTCACTTTAGAGGCTAAGAAAAATTTAGTTCAACAGATTCAAATTTCAAACATGATCCAAGCACATTATAGATAATAATTATCACTGACTCTATATTTAGACTCAGGTATGGAACAAAGAGTGCTAGCTTTGCCTGAAACAGTTACCATGTTCCTCTTTAAATCCTAATTGAAACTATTACCTAACTACACTAAAGTGTATGTACAGGGTTCACTACAAAAAGTCAAAATGCTTTTTCAATTTTTTTGTATTTCTGTTGATTGCTATGAAGCTTTAAATATAGAAAATAAACCACCCCAACAGTTCTAGTATGCATTCAGCATTATAACTACCATAGGGTGGCATTCATCTCTCCATTTGAACCAAAATCCAAGGGAGTAACAATCCTGCAATAAGGGTCAGTGGAATGGCTAGGTAAAGGTACTTGTACCACAGCATGACCACCCTGAGTTCAAGCCCTAGAAATCAATATACAGGTGGAAGGAGAGCACTAACTCCACAAAACTGTCCTCTAACCTCTACCTGTGTGTCATGGACATGCAAACCCACATAATAATGATAAAATTCAAAACGCTTCCTAAATTTTAAAAAATCCTCAGGACTGGAGCGATGGCTCAGTGGATAAGAGCACTGGTTGTTCTTGCAAAGGACCTGGTTCAATTCCCAGCACCCACATGGTGGCTAACCACCATCCTAACTCCAGTTCCAGGGGATCCAAAGCCCTCTTCTGACTTCCTCAGGCATTGCATAACATGGGCACACTGACATACATGCAGATAATACACTCATACACATAAAAAAATTTTAAATAATTTTTTTTTTTTGGTCTTTTTGAGACAGGGTCTCCCTGTAGCCCTGGCTGGCCTGGAACTCACAGAGATCCACCTGCCTCTGCCTCCCGAGCGCTGGGATTAAAGGCATGCACCACCATGCCTGGCTTAAAATAATATATATTTTTTTTTACTCCTAGAAGGTTAGGTGTGGTGGGCACACCTTTGATCCCTGCACTCAAGGGGCAGAGGCAGGTATAGACCTCTTTCAGTTCAGTTCAAGGTCAGCATGGTCTATATAGAGAGTTCTAGGCCAACCAGGGCTATAGATTGAAACCTTCTCTCAAAAAAAAAAACAAGATTAGGGGCCATACACATGGTTTAGCAAGTTAAGAGGACTGGTTACTCTTGCAGAGGACCAGGGTTCAGTTCCCAGCATCCATATGGTGGCTAACAACTGTCTGTAACTCCAGTTACAGGGGATCTGAAGCCCTCTTCTGACCTCTGAGGCATTGCACGACACGGGTGCACTCACAAACATGCAGGCAATACATTCAGACACATAAAATAATAAAAATATTTTTTAAAAAAGGAAAAAGAATTCCTATAAAAGGAACCCCTAAAGTGATACTCTAATTAATCTTTAAGAAGTTGCTTCAGCTGGGCGTGGTGGCGCATGCCTTTAATCCTAGCACTTGGGAGGCAGAGGCAGGGGGATCTCTGTGAGTTCAAGGCCAACCTGGTCTACATAGTGAGTTCCAGGACAGCTGGGGCTACAGGGAGACCCTGTCTCAAAAAGACCA
>NW_008333884.1:85058-99756 GCF_000622305.1 Nannospalax galili
ACCTGCCTCTGCCTCCCGAGTGCTGGGATTAAAGGCCTGTGCCACCACGCCTGGCCATATTTTTAGTAGAAATTTACTTAAAATTCTAGTACAAAATATTGGGAAATTAAAACACTTCAACAAAAACATATCATTTGGAATACAAATAGGTAAGGAGTTAGGCACAGTTGTTCATAGTTAAGGCAGTAGGACTGTTGCAAATCTGAGGTCTGCATGGGCAGTCTCTTGACTCAAAAGAAAAAAAAGCAAAAAAACTAGGCCTGGTGTCACAAGCCTGTATTCCCAGCCTTCTGGCCATTAGGGCAGAAAGACTGTAAGTTCTCACCAGTTTGGGCTAGATAGCCAAACTATTTAAAAGAAAACAAAGTCCGGCTTGGTGACACAGGAGATAATCCAAGCACTCAGGAGGGATATGCAGTAGGTGTAATTCAAGATCAGTCTCAGCTACACAGTTTGAAACCAGCCTGGGCTACATGAGACCTGGTCTCAAAGGGAAAAGGAGAGAAGAAGAGACTGGGGAAATGGCTTAGCGGATAAAGCACTTACCGTGCAGGTTTGAGGACCAGAGTTTGAGACCCCAGAACCCATGTAAAATCTGGGCAAGAACAGAGGCCACCTGCAACACCAGCACTCAGGAGGTAAACACAGGAGATCTCAGAATTCAGTGAGAGCCTGCCTCAATAAAGTGGACAGTGAATTAGGAAGATACCTGATACCAACTTCAGACCTCTACACACACATGCACACCCATGTATTCCCATACCTAAGAACACACATACACCCATGCACACATACAGACATAAAAGGGGGACATGCAAATCTAGCTCACTGACAGGATACTCATCTAACATGGCTCAGGTCCTGGGTTTGAGCCCCAACACTGCAAAAAAGAGACAGAAGATACACACACGGGTATTCAAAGAAAAATGTCATTCTTTTCCAAGAAAAGTGAAAAAATGAAAAAAGAAAAATGAAAAAAAAGTGTTAAATGCTTGTTTCATTTTCCTCCTAAATCCACTGCACTCAGACTTCTATATTCATCAGTCACAGTAATCCCTAGGTTATCAAATCCCTCATAAGTATTCGGCATAATCTCTAGGTTATCAAATCCCTCATAAGCATTCAGCACAGTTGACTACTCCTTCCTGAAAAACTTTTTTTCCCTCCTCCCTGAGACAGCCCATGTTGTCTGGAAATTCATGATCCCCCTGCCTCAGCCTCCTGAGTGCTGAGATCCTAGGTATGTATTACCATACCCAGCTCTGAAATGCTTCTTTACTTGGCTTGTACTACATCACTTTCCTGGTTCTCTACCTTCCTCTAATTGTTTTTTCTCAAACTTCTCTACTCTCTACCACAAGTCATCCTTAGGTGACCTGATTTAATTCTGTAACTTCAAACTCAGCCACATGTTGATAACTTCTAGGCCTGTAATTCCAGCCTCTCTTTCTCCTCCAAAATGCCAGCTTTTTCTACCCAAGTTTGTATTTCATATTCATATTTCAAGTAGCCCAAATTTGGGATAACTAAAGCCAAATTCTTAACAATATGTTCTGCCAGTCTTATCACATCAATAAAAACCAACACCACTTATTTACCTAGTTCTGCCCAGTAATTAGAAGTTATCCCTCATTCCTCGTTTGCCCCACATCCTCTGCTATGATAATGCCCAAGCAGGCACTGTCAACATCATTCCCAAAGATACCCAGAATCTGTCATTATCTCTACAGCTTTTCTACCATCACCCCTGTCCAAATTAACATCAACTCAACCTTCATCTGAAATAGTATAGAAGCCTCGTAATTTCTTGCCCCTAGTCTTGACCCTCTACAATCCATGAACATACAGCAACTGTAACAGTCTTTCTAGTCACAAATCAATTCACATCATTCCCCTACCTCCAAAGAAGCAGGTACCCTAGCTTTCCAATCTATTACCTATTCCCTGCCTACTTCCTCTTCTACCACTCTCCCTCTTCCCCACTATATTTAAGCCACTCTGGCCCTATTCCTATACCTCCAGCTTGTCAATCCTGTTCTTTCTTAGGAGCTTTGTACTGGAAGGGTTTGTTCTGATCCTTGAAGCCTTTAAGTTAAACATCACATTCCCAGTTTTCTCTGTCATCTCAAACTAGACTAGCTATCTGTCAAATTCTAACACAGTCACCTTTTTCCCTATAGAGCATTTATCATACTAGCTGAATTTTAAAAGTTGTTTCTGTTTACCTTCATTCATTAGAATATAATCACCAGGATAGAAGAGATTTTACCTTTTCTTTTTTTCCTTCTCTCAAGGTAAGTTCTTGCTATGTTACCCAAGTGAACCTCAAACTCACAATCCTGCTGTCTGAACCTCCCAAATTCTGAAAATACAAAGTGCTGGGATTATAGACACAGGCTGATTTCATCTACCTTGACTACTACTATATTACTAGAACCCAGTACACAGAAATGCAATAAATAGTGGAAACTCAGTTAAGTATGGCAGGCTTTGTTGCCAACGAGGTTGAAACAAAACAAAAACCCATGAAAAATGCCAGGCACAGTAGTGCATTCCTACAATCCCAGCATTTGGGGGAAGGAAGCAGGATTGCCACAAATTCAAGGCCAAACTAGACTATACAAACAGTTCTAAGGAGCCAGGGCAACATAGTGAAACCCTATCTTTCAAAAGAAAAAAAAAAAAAAAAAGCTGGACATGGTGATTTCAGGTGAGTTCTAGGCCAAGCCAGGCCAGGCCAGCTGGGGCTACAGGGGGACCCATACTTGGCTGTAAAAAAAAAAAAAAAAAAAGATTTTTTTCTGGGTGTGGTGGCACAAGCCTGTAGTCCCAGCACCTGGGAGGCAGAGGCAGGTGTGTGAGTTCCAGGCCAGCCTAGTCTACATAGTGAGTTCCAGGCCAGTTGGCTATAGGGAGACTTGTTTCCAAAAACAAAAAAAGAATTTTTACAAGAGCCAGCTGTGGTAGACACTGGTGCACTTGAAGGCTACAGCAGGAGGATTATGACTACAAGGCTAGCCTGAAATACATAGTAAGGACCCTGTCTCAAAACTATTACCAGATATCAAGCAAAACAGGGATGGGCATGGTGGAGCATGCCTTTAGTCCCAGCACTTGGGAGGCAGAGGCAGGCGAATCTCTGTGGGTTTGAGGACAGCCTGGTCTACATAGGGAGTTCCAGGTCAGCTGGGGCCACAGGCACACCCTGTCTCAAAAAAACAAAAAAAAAAAGAAAAAGAAAAAAAGAAAAAACAAGCAAAGCAAAAATTCTGCCAGTCCTTTTCTATTAGGTTCACTTCTTTAAAAAAATTTATTACTGGGGCTGGAGAAATGGTTCAGTTGTTAAGAGCAATGGCTGCTCTTGCAAAGACCTGAGTTGGATTCCCAGCACCCATATGGCAGCTAACAACTGTCCATACCACCAATTCCAGGGGAATCTGATGCCCTCTTCTGACTCCGTGGGCACTGCACAACACGGGCACACTTACATACATGTAGGCAATACACTCATACAAATGAAATAAAAATAAGTATTTTATGGGTCTGGAGAGACGGCTCAGGGGTTAAGAGCACTGACAGCTCTTGCACAGGACCTGGGTTCAATTCCCAGCACCCACATGTTGGCTACAAACCATCCTTAACTCCAGTTCCAGGGGAATCCAAAGCCCTCTTCTGACCTCTGTGGCATTACATGAGATGGGTGCACTCACATACATTCAGGCAATACACTCATCTAAAATAAAAATAATAAATAATAATAGCCAGGCATGGTGGCGCACGCCTTTAATCCCAGCATTCAGGAGGCAGAGGCAGGCAGATCTCTGTGAGTTCAAGGCCGGCCTGGTCTACATAGGGAGTTCCAGGACAGCTGGGGCTACAAGGAGATCCTGTCTCAAAAAGACCAAAAAAAATTTTTTTTTATTATTTTGGCCAAGCGTGGGGGTACACAGCTTTAATCCCAGAACTTGGGAGGCAGAGGCAGGTGGAACTTTGTAAGTTCAAGATCAGCTGGTCTATATATTAAGTTCCAGGCCAGCTGGGGCTACAGGGAGACACTGTCTCAAAAAGACCTAAAAAAAAATTAATTAAAAAACTATGAATCTATCATATCGTTTAAAAAAAAAAATCAGACAATCTATACATAGCAGGTCACACCTATAATCCTAACACCTGGGAGGCAGAGGCAGAATGGTTGCTGTAAGTTCAAGACCAGCCTAGGCTACATAGTGAATTCCAGGACAGGCAGAACTACCAGAATGAAACCAGTTTCAAAAAAAGTCTGAGGATGGGGCTGGGGAGATGGCTCAGCAGTTAAGAGCACTGACTGCTCTTTCAGAGGACCAGGGTTTGAATTCCCAGCACCCACACAGTGGTTAACAACCATCTCTAGCTCCAGTTCCAGGGGATCTGACACCTTCTTCTGACCTCCTTGGGTACTGCACGACATGGTTGTACTTACATACATGCAAGCAATATACTCATACGCACAAAATAAAAATAATAAATAAATTTTTTTTTTAAAGTCTGAGGATGGGCCGGGCGTGGTGGCATATGCCTTTAATCCTAGCACTTGGGAGGCAGAGGCAGGTGGATCTCTGTGAGTTCAAGGCCAGCCTGGTCTACATAGTAAGTTCCAGAACAGCTGGGACTACAGGGAGACCCTGTCTCAAAAAGACCGAAAAAAAAAAGTCTGAGGATGAGGACTGGCATGATGACTCAGTGGTTAAGAGCACTG
Source organism: Nannospalax galili (assembly GCF_000622305.1). Classification (NCBI taxonomy): domain Eukaryota; kingdom Metazoa; phylum Chordata; class Mammalia; order Rodentia; family Spalacidae; genus Nannospalax; species Nannospalax galili. Next base: position 89,794 of record NW_008333884.1, read on the forward strand.
GCTGCTCTGGCAGAGGACCCCAGTTCAGTTCCCAACACCCACGTGGAGGCTAACATCTGTTTGTAACTCCAGTTTTACAGGATCTGATGCCCTCTTCAGGCACTGCATGATACAGGTGCACTTACATGCAGGCAATACACTCTTCTACACAAAATAAAAATAAGGCAGAGACGGGCAGATTGCTGAGAGTTCAAGGTCAGCCGGGCCTACATAGTGACTTCAGGCCAGCTGGGGCTACAGGGAGACCCTGTCTCAAAAAAGACCAAAAAATAAAAAATAAAAATAAAATAAAAATAAAATAAAATATAAAAATAAATCAATCAAAAAAAAATTAAAAGCAAGTAAGAAGTGTGTTCAAGGCATGCTATTTTGTCTTTTTTTTTTTTTCAGAGCTGAAGATTGGACCCGGGGACTTGCACTTGCCAGGCGAGCGCTCTACCACTGAGCTAAATCCCCAACCCCAATAACTACAAAAATTAAATTTAAAAACTTTCTTTTTTGTTTTTTTTGTTTGAGACAGGGTCTCCCTGTAGCCCCAGCTGGCCTGGAACTCACTAGGTAGACCAGGCTGGCCTCAAACTCACAGAGAATCTGCCTGCCTCGGCCTGCCAAGTACTGAGTCTGAAGGCGTGTGCACCACCATGTCAGGCAAAACTTTCTTTAAAAGGTGGGACTGCGAATGTAACTCGTTTAGTGCTTGTCTAGCATACAGGAAGCTCTGGTAACCTATGATGATTTTGAACTTCTGATCCTCCTGCCTCCACCTCCCAAGTGCTGAGATTTCAATGTAAGTCATTGTACTAAGTTTACACAGTACCAGAGAATAAACCTAAGGTTTTCTGTAAGCTAGGCAAACACAAACCACCAGTTTATAATTGAGCTATTCAATCTGATTATTTTCCTTCTTGTATTAAAATGTATCTTAGCTGGGCATGGTGGCACACGCCTTTAATCCCAGCACTGGGAAGGCAGAGGCAGGTGAAGCTCTGTGAGTTCAAGGCCAGCCTGGTCTACATAGCAAGTTCCAGGCCAGCTGGGGCTACAGGGAGACCCTGTCTCAAAAAAGACCAAAAAAGAAAAAGAAAAATGTATCTTTAATGGTTGGGGATGTAGCTCAGTTGGTACAATGCTTGCTTAGCATGCTCTAGGCCTATTAGTTTAGTCCCAACACCAAATAAAACCAGGCACACACCTGTAATCTCAGCACTTGGCCAGTGGAGACAGGAGGTTCAAAAGTTCAAGGTCACTAAAACTACATAGTAAGTTCAATACCAGCCTGGTCTACATAAGACCCTGTCTCAAAAAATAACAATTTAAGGCCGGGCATGGTGGCACACACCTTTAATCCCAGCACTCGGGAGGCAGAGGCAGCTGGATCTCTGAGAGTTCAAGACCAGCCTGGTCTAGAGTTCCAGGACAGCTGGGGCTACAGTGAGACCCTGTCTCAAAAAGACAAAAATATAAATAAATAAAAAATTAAAAAAAAAAACAATTTAAAATAATGGGCTGGAGAGATGGCTTACCAGTTATGAGAACTGTATACGCTTTCAGAAGACCTGAGTTCAGTTCCCAGCATCCATGTCAGTTCCCAGCACCCATGTCAAGTAGCGTACAACCTTCAGTAACTCCAGCTCCAGGGGGTCCAATGCCCTCTTCTGGACTCTGTTGGTACCTCATCCCTCATACATGTGATAGTCACACAACACACACACAAATAATAATTACGGTAATACAAAGTTAGGGACAAGAAAGATGGCTCAATAGGTAAAAATGCTTGCTGTACAAACCTGAGGACCTGAAATCAATCTCCAGTACTCATGGTGAAAGGAGAGAATAAACTCCTGAAAGTAGTTTTCCAACCTCTACACAGGGGCACCATGACACACTAGAATCTACACTCATACGGAATATACTCACATATACCATAATAATAAAAAATAAAATGAACAAAAATTTAAGTACATCTTTTTGGGCCAAGTGTGGCTGGCACCTGCTTTTTTTTTTTTTGGTCTTTTTGAGACAGGATCTCCCTGTAGTCCCAGCTGGCCTGGAACTTACTTTGTAGACCAGGCTGGCCTTGAACTCACAGAGATCTGGCTGCCTCTGCCTCCCAAATGCTGCGACTAAAGGCGTGGGACACTAGGTCTGGCTCTGGCAACTGCCTTTTTAAAAAATATTTTATCAGGGGTGGAGAGATGGCTCAGCAGTTAAGAACACTGGTTATTCTTGCAGAAGACCGGGGTTCGAATCCCAGCACCCACATGGCAGCTAACAACCATCCTTAACTCCAGTTCCAGGGGATCCAATGGCTTCTTCTGACCTCCGTGGGCACTGCATGACACAAGTGCACTTACCTACATGTAGGCAATACATGCACACACATAAAATAAAAATAATAAAAAATAAATTAAAAAAATATTTTATCTAGCCTGGTGTCTCAGGGCACAGCTTTAATCCCCTCACTACCACACCCTTGCCATGGCACACTTGCACAGAAAAATAAAAAAGGAAAGAGAAGAGGAAAATTTATTTTTCCAGTTAAGTTGTACTCCTTTTCAACCTAAGTCACAGAGCTCTGATAAGGGCATAATCAAACCTTTAAAGGCAACATAGAGTCAGAAATAGAAATTAAACACTTCTCTAAGAAAACATTCATTCTCACTAAGAGAACAGTGACTTCACACTTATCACCCCTTTGGTCAGCTGTAAGGCTTCAGCCCTTCCCCTGGCCAGTTTGTTTCTCACATTTACTCTCACTTCACAACGTATTATCTAGAACCATCTTTCAAAGGTTGCTGTAAGATTTTTTTTTTTTATGTTTATGTGTGTATTGCCTGCATGTAGGTAAGTGCACCCGTGTTGTGCAATGCCCATGGAAGACAGAAGAGGCTGTGGGATGCCCTGGAACTAGAGTTACAGACAATTGTTAGCTGCCATGTGGGTGCTGGGATTCAAACCCAGGTCTTCTGCAAGAACAATCAGTGTTCTTAACCACTAAGCTATCTCTCCAGCCTGGCTGTAAGATTTTTAAGAGTCTAAAATTGCCCGGTGTATTGCGAGGCATGGTAGCACACACCTTTAATCCCAGTACTTAGGAGGCAGAGGCAGTTGGATCTCTGTGAGTTCCAGGCCAGCTGGGGCTACTGGGAGACCCTGTCTCAAAAAAGAACCCCCCCCCCAAAAAAAAGGTAAAATTGCTGGGTGTGGTAGCACACGCCTTTAATCCCAGCACCAGGGAAGCAGAGGCAGGCTATAGCCCCAGCTGGCCTAGAACTCACTATGTAGACAAGGCTGACTTGGACCTCACAGATATCCACCTGCCTCTGCCTGCCCAAGTGCTAGAACTAAAGGCATGTGCCACCACAGTGGGTTTTGTTTGCTTCTGGGAGATCTCAACTTGGACTCAAAAAAAAGCTCCTCTTGCTTCAGCATTCCCAGTGCCGGAATAATAGATGAGCAGCAGCATCCTCGCCCTCTATTATAATTACTTCTTATACTTGGTTTTCTCCACTAGCTTCTGAACTACCAGAGCTGGAGCGGGCTTTTTCATTTTTTTTTTTTTTTTCAACCTCTGTGTCAGTTCCTCAGTCACAGTCCACCTTGATTTGTTTTCTGTTTGTTTTTTCCTTGAGACAGGGTCTAACATAACCCAGGTTGGCCTAGAACTCTGCATGTAGTAGAGGGTATCCTTGATCCCTCCCAGCCTCCAAGCTGAGATTATAGGTATGCACCACCTTGTTTTGGTACCCTTTTTCTTTTGTTAATATTTTATTATTTTTACTTTAAGTGTATGGGTGTACTGCTTGCATGTATGGGAGTGCACCTGTGTCTGACCGCGAAGGTCAGAAGAGGGTTTCGGATTCCCCTGGAACTGGAGTTAAGGACGGTTCATAGCCGCCATGTGGGTGCTGGGAATTGAACCTGGGTCCTCTGCAAGAGCTGTCAGTGCTCTTAACCACTGAGCCATCTCTCCAGCCCCACTGCTACCTTTTTTTTAAGTAGACCAGGCTGGCCTTGAACAAGAGATCTGCCTGCCTCTGATTCCCAAGTGCTGGGATTAAAGGCATGCAATACCATGCCCAGCTTCCAGTGTTCTTTTTTAAAACTTATGAATATATGCAATCTGCCTATCTCTTCAGCACCTTTTTTGGTTGTAAGAGAGGGTCTCCATGTAGGGCCAGCTTGCCTGGAAGCGACTGTGTAGTCTAGTCAGGCCTTGATCTCACAGAGATTCACCTACCTCCACCTCCAGTGCTGGGGTTAAAAGCATGTTACCACAAGTGACTTTCTTAATTATTTTTATTTTGTTTTTTAAATTTCATGTGGGACAAGAGAGATGGTTCAATAGTTATAAGCACTGACTGTTCTTGCAGAGAACTGGGTTCAATTCCCAGCAGCCACATGGCAGCTAACAACCCTCTGTAACTCCAGTTCCAGGGGAATCTGATGCTCTCTTCTGATCTCCATGGGCACACTTACACACATGCAGGCAAAACACTCATTTTTTTTTTATGTGTATGAATGTTTTGCCTGCATGTATATAAGTACACCATGCTCATGCCTGGTGCCCAAGGAAGCCAGAAAAGGGTGCAGGGTCCCCTGGAACTAGAATTAAGAATGGGTGTTAGCTGCCATGTGGTATTGGGAACTCCAGCCCCAATAAGCCTCATTCTTCAATTTTTTTAATTCTCCAAACAGGACTAAGTTACAATACCTTTTTTCAAAATTTCTTTTTGAGACATGGACTCCAACTCCCTGTATAACTGAAGATGACCTTGAACTTGCCATGTGCTAAGACTACAAGCATACACAGACAAGCCCAGTTTGGTTTTTCCTTTGGGGGTTGGGGTGTTTTTTTCAGACAGGGTCTCCCTGTAGCCCCTGGCCTGGAACTCACTATGTAGACCAGGCTGATCTCAATCTCAAGAGCTCTGCCTGCCCCTGCCTCCTGAATGATGGGATTAAAGGTGTATGCCGCCATGCCTGGCCCAAGTTCAGTTTTATGCATTGGAGATAGAACCCAGGGTTTTGTGTTTGCAAGCACTCTACCAACTGAACCACCTATAAGCAGCACTGACTTACAATTTCACCAAGTTACATCCACTCTCTATATTTCCTTTTTGGTGTTTTTTGTTTTTACCCCATGCTGGAGTTCCAACCTAGGACTAAAATCCCTAGTTTTTCTCTTTAATATCTTCTCATATAGTCCTCCTTTAAAGCTGTTAGCAATATTTCAGAAACCAAAACAAACCAACAAAAATCTTTAGGTTTTACTTCTATTATTAACTAGTTGTGACAGTATCACAAAACAGACTTGTTTTTAATTTTTTATTATTGTTTTATTTTGTGTATACACGTGCATGTGTGCATGGGTAAGTGCTTAAGTGCACAGCATAAACAACTTGCAGGATCAGTCCTCTCATTCTACCCTGGGGGCTCCAGGGATCAAATCCAGGTCATCAGGCTTGGTGACAAGAGCCTTTACCCTCTAAGCCATCTCATCCCACAAAAGAGAATTGTTATGAAATAGGTTGCAAACTCAAAAGGACTCTTAAGAAACAAAGATTCTGTTTCTGTCTCAAAGCAATTATTTTCAAAGGAGTATAAACACCCTAATTTTGTTTTTAAATAGAAATTTTTTGTTTTGTTTTGGGTGGTTTTTTTTTTTTTTTTTTTTTTTTTTTTTTTTTTTTTTGGTCTTTTTGAGACAAGGTCTCCCTGTAGCTCCAGCTGTCCTGGAACTCACTATGTAGACCAAGCTGGCCTTGAACTCACAGAGATCCACCTGCCTCTGCCCCTACCTCCTGAGTGCTGGGATTAAAGGCATGCACCGCCATGCCCAGCAAGATGCTTTTTTAAGAAAAATGATTCTTGGGGCTGGAGAGATGGCTCAGCAGTTAAGAACACTGGTTGTTCTTGCAGCACCCACATAGCAGCTAACAACTGTCCATAACTCCAATCCCAGGAGATCAGCCAACAGCCCTTCTGACCTCCAAGGGCATTGCATGACACAGATGCACTTACCTACATGAAGGCAATCCACATATACACATAAAATAAAAATAATAAAGCTGGGCACGGTAGCACACGCCTTTAATCTCAGCACTCCAGAGGCAGGTGGATCTCTGTGAGTTCCAGGCCAGCCTGGTCTACACAGTGAGTTCCAGAGAGACAAAAAGACAAAAAAGACAAAAATAAAAATAAAAAACAAGTAAAAATTTTTAAAAAGAAATGAAAAATGATTCTCAGGGCTGGAGAGATAGTTCAGCAGTTAAGAGCACTGACTGCTCTTGCAGAGGACCTGGGTTCAATTCCCAGCACCCACATGGCAGCTACAAACTCCAGTTCCAGGGGAATCCAAAGCCCTCTTATGACCTTGGAGGCATTGCACGACACACGTGCACTCACATACATGCAGGCAATACACTTATACACATAAAATAAAAATAATAAAATATTTTTTAAAAAAAGAAAAATGATTCACTTATCAGAATGAAAATAATCCTTATTCTTTGCATCTTAGCCCTTGCTATGTCAAGGATTGACAAGATTTTACATCTGTACAATTCATTTCTCACTTTAGACAGATAAGCAAGGCACTGGCCACCCCCATTCTCTCCCCAGGAAATAAATTCTCACCTGGTAACTTATCACCTACTACATAAAGGTAACTACAAATAGTTAAGAAACTAGGAGAGAAGGACAGGAAGTTTTCATCAGAGCTGAACAAACCTCTATTATTTTAAAATAACATGGATGGCACTTATGGACTTGTTTGAACTGATGAAAATTTCCAATAAGGGGAAAATGCATTACCAACATTAAAAATACATGTCCAATTATTAAAAATAAGATGGCTAGGCAAGTTTGGACATTTTCTACCTCTACTTCATCTACTAAATGTAAACACAGAATAAATTTGTATTCTGAAAAGACCTGTAATAGTATCAAATGCTTTTCCTTTATGGCACTGGAGATAGACCCCAGGGCCCCATACATGCCAGCCTAAGCAAATACCCTACCACTGAACTAAATTAAATCCTACACCCACTCTTCCCTCTGTTCCTTTCCTCCCCTCCCCTCTCCTTTCTTCTTCTCTCTTTAATTTTGCAGTGCTGGAAATCAAAACCAAAGCCTTGCAAATGCTAGGCAACCACTCTACACTGAACTATATCCCCTGCTGTGTGCATCTGTGTCTTTATATGCTTTTTTTGGACAGGATCTCACTAAGTCACCCATGATGATTTGCTGGTCTTGAACTCACTATGTAACCCAGACAAACCTTGAACTAGAGATCCTCCTCCCTCAACTTCCCTAGAAGCTAGCTGGGATTACAGGCTTGAATCAACAGGTCTGACTCCAATCCTCCCTATGCAACCCAAACAAACCTTGAACTAGAGAGCCTCCTCCCTCAACTTCCCTAGAAGCTAGCTGGGATTACAGGCTTGAGTCAATAGGTCTGACTCTAATCCTCCCTTTAAAATTATCCTTTATCAGGGCATGGTGGCGCACTTTAATCCCAGCACTCAGGAGGCAGAGGCAGGTGGATTGTGAGTTCAAGGCGAGCCTGGTCTACAGAGTGAGTTCCAGGCCAGCTGGAGTTACAGGGAGACCCTTTCTCAAAAGAGACCAAATAAATAATTAAATTAAATTAAATTATCCTCTAACAGGGGATGGTAGTGCATGCCTTTAGACTCAGCACTAGGGAGACAGAGGCAGGCAGATCTCCATGAGGTCCAGGCCAGCCTGGTCTACATAGTGAGTTCCAGGCCAGCTGAGGTTACAAGGAGAAACCTATCTCAAAAACTAGACTTAAAAAATAAATAAATAAAATTCCTCTAAAATAGAATAGTCAATGGAGAGAATTTACTGAGAGTCAAGAACTAGAGCAAAAAGTTTATGCATCCCTGTGTATTTCCAGGAGAGAAGTAAAAACCTGTTTCTTTTTTTTGGGGGGGGGGTTGGTCTTTTTTGAGACGGGGGTCTCCCCAGTAGCCCCAGCTAGCCCGGAACTCACTCTGTAGACCAGGCTGGCCTCAAACTCACAGAGATCCACCTGCCTCTGCCTCCCGAGTGCTGGAATTAAAGGCGTGTGCCACCATGCTTGGCCGTAAAAACCTGTTTTATCAGTTAAGGACAACTAGGGTCATTTCCCCCATGCCTATAAAATAATTCATTCCTCTTATCATTGAATCTTCTTCAAGGATCTAATACAGCCACTCCCCATCTTTATTCAGCTAAAAGAAATAACTCTCTGGTTTTCGAAAGGCCTCACCATTCCAAGCTCTCAATCCTCAGAGCCTGCAGAACTAAAATGTCTTTCTGTCCATCAGGGGTTCCTACTTCTCTTTCAAAAGCTGTGCCTAGAAAGGCATTTTCTCTCTACAGGAGCACATAGTTTAACTCTGTCCTCTGCTTTATCTAACCTCAACAACAAGGATTCAGGAGTGCTCCACCAGCTTCTCAACGAACCAGTCACTTCTTAGGCCCTCCTACAGTTACTTATTTGTCTTTTTCTTTCCACAGACAGAAGAGTAACAACAAGGAAGAGTTGAAAAGATGCTATATCCTTATCTGAGCTCCAAAACAGAGAATGCCCTGGGGCAACCAAACTCCTTTGCAAAAAAGTTCTTACAAAAAATAGTAGAGGCTGGCAGGCAGTTCTTCAGTAAACATCATGCCCTGTGCTCTTTACCATGTACTAAATAAACTGGTTCTTTTTCCTACAAAATGAATTAACTTTTTTTAAAGAAAGAGCTTCTTCTAGGCTTGATGATACAAGACGGCAATCCCAGAAACGGGTGGCTGTGGCAGGGGACTGCAGATTCAAGGCCAGCCTGGGTAACTTAGTGAGACCCTGTCTCAAAATTTTTTTTAAAAAGGACTGGTGATACAGTTCAGTGGTAAGGCACTTGCCTAGAACATGAAAAATCCTGGGTTCAATCTCCAGTATCAAAATAAATAAATATGGGATGGGGAAATGGCTTAGTGGATAAATCACTTGCCCAACAAGCACTTAACAGATTAGCTCCTCTGGGACCCCAGTCAGTATACCTATAATCCCACCTACTAGGGAAGCTAAAGCAGGATTGTGAATTGGAACCCAACCTGTGCTACAGAGTGAATTCAAGTCAGGCTTAGTGGCACCAGGCTTTAATTCCAGGACTCTGGAGGAAGAGGCAGGTGGATCTCCAGGTCAGCTACAAGGAGAGACTGTCTTAAAAAACACCATACACACACACACACACACACACACACACAGTTAATTCAAATTCAATATCAGCATTGGCAACTTAGTGAAATACTGTCTTTCAAAAATAAAAAGTAAAAACAGGGCTGAGAGGATGTAATTCATTGTTTCAATCTCTTTTCTATTTCCTTCCTCTAGAGTCGGGAGCTACATACTAAAAAACACCAGACACTATGGTATTTTTCCTACACAAGTTGACAGTCAATGTGTCACATCACAAAATGGTATTTCTACACATGATCTGCTGTGCTTATGTAGAAAGCACGTATTTCTGAGTTTTACAAATCTGCTTCGTTGTGACAAGAGAAATCATTTATTCCACTAATAATCATAAGGTCTAAAATCCAGTGGTACTGTTGGTACAATTAGCTTCTGCACAGTAGTTTCATAAGCATTCTCAAACATACATATGATGTTTACAATGGGCCCCTCTCAAGCACTGCATCTTCCAGAGATTCTGAAAGGTTGTGGGGCCCTGACCAAGGTTATCTATCAGGTGTATCTGTGATGCACTTGGTTTCAAACCCGTCCGACTGCAAGTCCCTAGCTCTTTAACCTAGATGCCTCCTGGATTTAAGCACAGGGCTTCCGAGCCCCACGCTTTTTCCGTAACTTCACTGACCGGGCCCTTTTCTGCCCTGGTTCAGAGTTGGCTTCTTCAGCTCCAGCAGGGACTTCATCCTCGACCCCAACCCCCACCGCCGCCCCCGCCC
>NW_008333884.1:99901-125984 GCF_000622305.1 Nannospalax galili
CCGCCCCCCGCGACCATTCTCTGAAAGAAGCGGAAAGGGAGAAGCAACCAAAAGCTCCTGGGGGAAGGGATGATGACAAACCGGGCAGCGCAGGGCACTGGCCCCTGCTGGGCACCTTCACTGCCCGGCACGCAAACCTTTCCGTCCACCCAGCTGTCCAGCTCTGAGGCTCGCGACATGGAGCATCCACGCCCCAAATTCCTCCATCATCACTGCAAACCGTCCCTCCCCCACGACCCTCCGTCCCCGACCTCTCGTCGGGGTGTCCTTCCGCCAGGCCACCCCACCGCACTCGCACAACCCGGCGTCCATTCCCCCGAAGCCACCACTCACTGTCGGTGACTGGGACCGGCCCTCATGGCTGCTCCGTCGCCGCCCGTTGCCACCACCGCTGCTCCACGCCCCAGCCCCTCAGCCTCAGCCGCCGCCACCGGGACTCGCCGGGAGCCGCTCCTGCGCCTGCGCAACTGGGAGCGCCAGGGCCCTCTCGGGCGGCCTGCGCCTGCGCACCTCGCCCCGGGGCGTCTTTCTCAGTGCCTGAAGAAGGCCTGTAGACTCTTGGCCCCACTCGGACTTGACTATTTGTTAGTCCTAGAGAAAGTGGTTACTGCCACACTGAGAGGTTTTAGGCCTCGAGAGTGCCTTGCCTTTATTGCTAAACTTTTGGCCTGCGGCTTATCTAAGGGATCACACATTTTAGGACCCCTCCAGAATTCTGGTCCTGCTTACACTTACATTACAGACTTCATATTTTGAATACTCCATATGTGCCATCGAGGGATTTGAAGGTGAATAGTTCTCTACTTTTCACTTCCCACCGTGAAGCCTAAACCTTTCTGTAAACCGACTTTTTGGGGAGGAGGCCTGTGCTGGGTCTCGAACCCTGGACCCACTAAGCCATATTCACAAGTCCTTGCACAGTGATTTAAACAAAACCAGGCCTTTAGCCAGGTGTGGAAGCACAAATTTGTTAATCCAGCATACATACATAGCATACATAGGCCATCTCAAGGCCAGTCTGAGCTACATAAAATCCTGTGTCAAAAAAAGAGACCATTCCTGGAACTGGAGAGATGGCTCATCAGTTAAGAGCACTGCTGCTCTTCCAGAGGACTTGGTTCCTTCCCTGCACCCATATGGCAGCTAACAACCATTCTTAACTCCAGTTCCAATGGATCCGATGCCCTCTTCTGACCTTTGCACAACATGGGTGCACTTACATACATGCAGGCAATACACTCATGTATACAAAATGAAAATAATAAATAAAATATTAAAGAATGCTTAAAAAACAAAAACTACCAGCCCTATTGATGACCATTGTGCTACTGCTTTGACATAGTCCAACAAGAGACTTGGGTCACCAAGTGTGCCTTAATCCCAGCACTTTGGAACCAGCAGCAGGCTTATCTCTGTAAATTTGAGGCCAACCTGGTCAACTCAGTGATTTCCAGACCAGTCAGAGTTAAATAATGAGACCCTGTCTCAAAACAAAGCAAACAAAACAAGGAAGATATTAGGCTTAATCAAGCCCTAGGAGTCAAAAATAGACTTGAAGGCAGCAGGTGATGCACTTTAACCAAAGGGAAGAGGAAATATGCCAATAAAGTTTCTCACTAGAACTCTTTCATCTCACCTCAGCCTTTACCTCATTCTACAAAATCTAGGTAAAAGGGAAGAAACCAGACATGATGGCTCCTACCTGTAATCCCAAGTTACATACTTGAATTCCAGGCCAGCCTGAGTTACAGAGTGAAACTCTGTCTCATAAAAAGGACCAAGAGTTAGATGTGGTGGCACATGCCTCTAATCCCAGCCCTCTGGAGGCAGAGTCAAATAGATCTCTATGAGTTCCAAGCCAGCAAGGACTATGGAGTGAGATTGTGTCTCAAAAAGACAAAGAAGACCAAAAGACCTAGGAAGAAAGTGGCAGAGACCAAGATATCTGGGTGTGGTGGCACATACCGGTTATCCCAGCACCCAGGAGGCTGAAGCAAGAGAATAACAACTTCCAGGACAGCTAGGGAAGCAGGGGAGGGAAGGCCAAGATATAATGTAAAACAAAGAAGATAACAGAGAAGGAAAAGTTAATTCTAGTAAAGAAGAGCACTTGCTGATTTTCTAGAGGACCCAAATATGATTCCCAGAACCCACATCAAGTAGCTATAAACACCTCTGACTCTAGCCTCAGGGGATCTGACACCTTCTTGTCTCCTTTGTCATATGGACACACACACACACACACACACACACACACACGTAAAAAATAAAATTTTTTTTTTGGTCTTTTTGACCCTGTAGCCCCAGCTGTCCCAGAATTCACTATGTAGACCAGGCTGGCCTTGAACTCACAGAGATCCACCTGCCTCTGCTGGGATTAAAGTCATGAGCCAGCACGCCAAGCCTAAATGCTGCAGAGGTCAAAAGAGAGCTTCGGATTCCCTTGGAATTGGAGTTAAGGACAGTTCGTAGCTGCCATGTGGGTACTGGGAATTGAACCCCAGTCCTCTGCAAGAGCAATCAGTGCTCTTAACCACTAAGATAGCCCTGCAGCCCTGGATTCTCAAGTATTTAAGAAATAGAGTATTACTTCCTCCTGCCTTCAGAGAGAAGTAGCTAGGAACCTGAGGATTTATCAGATGCTTAGGGCAATGTTGTTCTTGCTGTTGTTACTATTACATTCCATTAGTTTTTTTTTTCAGTCTTTTTGAGACAGGGTCTCCCTGTAGCCCCAGCTGTCCTGGAACTCACAGAGCTCCACCTGCCTCTGCCTCCCTAGTGCTGGGATTAAAGACTTACATCACCACACCCAGCCTCATTCCATTAGCCTTTTAAGACAGGATCTCATTGTCTTAGTCCAAGCTACCCTTGAACACTCTACATAGTCCATGGTGGCCTCAAACTTATGATCCTCCTGCTTCAGTCTCCTGAGCCATAGGATCATAAGCATGGACTATGATGCCTGACACATGTTAATGACATTTAAGTATGTAACTCTATGCTGTGGAGAAAGTGTACAAATTGGCACCTAATACAGCATACACAGGCATAAACCTAATGTGTTAGCTGCCTTCTACCTGATCTGTTTGTTTGGTTTTTTTAACTATGGTTGCTGGCCGGGCATGGTGGCACACGCTTTTAATCCCAGCACTTAGCACTTAGGAGGCAGAGGCAGGCAGATCTACATAGCCTGGTCTACATAGCGAGTTCCAGGTCAGCTGGGGCTACAGGGAGACACTGTCTCAAAAAGACCCCCCCCCAAAAAATTATGGTTGCTTACATTAGCCTAAGGGGCTAGCAACCGTCCAGAACTCCAGTTCCAGGGGATCTGACACATTCTTCTGGCCTCTGTGGGCACTACATGCATTTAGTGCACTTATATACACATAGGCAAAACACTCATATGCATAAAATACATAAGGGGTGAGGATGTGGACAACTTACCAGTGGATACACCATTGAACAAAATACCTCTCTCCAAGATTTTCTTTTTTCTTGTTTGGTTTTTTGAGACAGAGACTCAAGTAGCCCCAGCATGGCCTTGAACTCCTAAACATCCTGCCTTTACCACCCAACTGCTGGAATTACACAGCACTCACAACACAGGGTCATCTTGATAAATATATAATGAAAGATAAAAGCTGACAGAAAGTAGTGCAGTGGCCGGTAGTAAGGAAGACATCCTGTGGGCTAGCTCCTGGCTTCAAAAAAATTGGCATTATTTATTCAAGGTAACATGCAGATCTGTATCACAGAACTTGGAAGGCTGACAGAAGGACTGCCCCAAATTTGAATCCAGTCTGAGATAAATAGCAAGAACCAGGCCAGCCAGAGCCACATAGCAAAAACTTATCTCAAAAAACAAAAGGAGGCCAGACATGGTGCCATCTGCCTTTAATCCCAGCACTCGGGAGGAGAGGCAGGCAGATCTCTGTGTGTTCAAGACCAGCCTGGTCTGCATAGTGAGTGCCAGGCCAACTGGGGCTCTGTCTCAAAAAGACCAAAATAATAATAATTATAAAAAAATTTTTTTGGGTCTTTTTGAGACAGGGTCTCCCTGTAGCCCCAGATGGCCTGGTACTCACTATGTAGACCAGGCTGGCTGGCTTCGATCTCACAGAGATCCACCTGCCTCTGTCTGGGATCAAAGGTATGTAACAAACACCTCGTTCAGCAAAAAATTTTTAAGGAACAACAACAAAAGACCTTGCATGAACTATGACATTATTATTCTTTGGAAAGACAATATATTTGGCACCACAAGGGAACTGCACAGCCAAAAAAGATCAAGAATCAATATTGACATTGCTATCTGATGAATGGATGATTAAAAAGAAGGCCTGAACTGACCTTGAAGTTTCTGGGAGCTGTGCTTTGCTTCTGCCCTCTCTGTTCTGTATCATCAATTTCTCCATCTCTGGACTATTATCACACTGAACTTCTGGGAAGGCCTGATGGAGCCTATATGATGACAGAACCTCTTCCTACAGCTGAACCATTCTAGGGGCTGGGAGATGGCTCATTGGTTAAGAACCAGTACTGTTCTTGAGAGGACTGGAGTTTTGTTTCCAGCACCCACGTCAGGCAGCTCACAACCTCCTATAACTCCAGCTCCAGGAATATCTAGCACTTTGGGCCTCCCTGGACACTTAATTATGTACACATAATTAAAAATGAGCTCTGAGCTCAAGCCTGATATACATAGGAAGACCCTATCTCAGGGGGAAAGAAAACCACTCAGGAAGCTGAGGCAGTAGGATCACAGGTTTAAGACTAGCCTGAACCACAGAATGAGAGTCTGCCTCAAAGAAATAAAACAAAAAAATTCACTGAGGGGCTGGAGTGGTAGCTCAACAGTTGAAAGGAAGCACCTACTTCTCTTTCTTGTTGGTACATACCTTTAATCTCAGCACTCTGTAAGCAGAGGCAGGCAGATCTCTGTGAGTTGGAGGCTAGCCTGGTCTACATAGTGAGTTCCAGGCCAGTCAGGGCTACATAGTGAGACCCTGCCTCATAAATCAAAAACAAATCAAATCAAAACAATGGAACCTGAGATAAAAGTGGGATTATCAGTAATTCAAGGACATCCTTAGCTACATAGACAGTTCAAGGCCAGTCTGAACTACAGGAGACCCTAACTATAAATAAACAAGTTGAAAATCAAACCTAGTATTGCTGGCTTTATAATCCTTGTGCAGGCGAACCAGGGATATAAGAGCTGTATGTTGAAACTTTTTCTCAAAAAAAAAATCAGGGGCTAGGAATGTAATTCTGCTGGTAGAATGCTTGTCTAGCATGCATTTAGTCCTAGGTTGGATCACCAGCACCAAATAAACCAGGTATAGTGATGTACAACTGTAATCCCAGACTTAGGAGGTAGAAGCAGGAGGATCAGTAGTTCAAGGTAATCCTTGGATGCCTACACAGTTGGAGGTCACCCTGGGCTAAATGGCTCTCTCTCTCTCTCTCTTTGAGACAGGGTCTCACTTTGTAGCCCTGGCTGTCTTACCAATTGCTATGTAGTTCTTACCTCAGTATCCAGAGTATTACAGGAATGAACCACCATACCTCCATGCCCAGTTACATGCCATCTTTTGGCCTGAAGTTTTCTCTTCACCCTAATAGCAATTTAATGGTATTTCACCAAACTGTCCATCAAACATTTGTATTATCTGATTGCTGGCTGTCCCCAATATTTGGTATCATCTTGTTTTCTGGGTACCCATGTGCCCAGATAACATCCAAAATATCATGTTTCAGACCATCAGTTAACTTGACTTCTTTAGCTCTGTCACTTCTATGTCAGCCAGAGATTTTCAGAACAATAATCTTCCATTCCTATAGCAACAGCCTGGCCAGTTGGTTCTCTCCACCTCCAAAATTCTCTCTGTTCTGTATCCATTTTTCCCCTGTATACTAGGTCATTGCCATGAGCAAATAAAAATGTTCTAGTGTCTGTGTATGTGTGCGTGTGTGTGTTTGTATTGTAGTTCTGTTGAGAGTTTCACTCTGTAGCCTAGGCTGGCATGGAGCTCACTGCACAGCCTAGGCTAGCCTCAAATTCATGGTGATCCAGGAGTCTCAGCCTCCTGAGTACTGCAATTACAATTACAAGAATGAACATGGCAACCTCATCTTTTCTTTAAAATAGGATCTTATGTCTCCCAGGCCAGCCTTGAACTTGCCATGTAGCTTATGATGACCCTGACCTTCTGATTCTCCTCCCTCTACCTCACCAGTGCACTATGTGCCACCACACTGTTTTATGTGGTTCTGGGATCCAACCAAGGGTTTGTGCTTGCTAGACAAATACTCTACTAACTGAACCACATCCCCAGCCTGCTAGTTTATGGATTTTATGTTTGGTTTTTGTTGCTGTTATTTGTTTGTTGTGGTGATTGTTTTGAGATAAGCTTCCACTATGTAGCTCAGAATGGCCCTGAACTGTCAGAAATTCTCCTGTCTCAGACTCCCAAGTACTGGAATTACATGAGTAAGATGGACATCATACCTGGCTCTAGCCCAGCTCCAATTTCTCTGTCTCTTAGACTCACTCCATTTAGGCTTTCACCAAAGCACTGGATTGGTGTATGAAACTTTCAGATCACTAATACACAAACACACACACACACAAAACAAAACAAAACAAAACAAAAAAAACCTAGGTGTAGGATTCAGGCCTTGTAGATTCAAATTTCATCATAGAAATTTTTTGTCCATTTTGTTTGATGATGTATTCTCAGCACTCTGCAGTGTTTGGACAGAGCAGATGCTTAATAAGTCTTCATCCTTCCAAACCATATAAGATGTATCTTTCACATTTCAAGAATTTAACTGACCAATACACAAATGTGTGTGGCAGGGGTTTGACTAAGGCTTCAAAGGATAACAAGAGCTCAAGGCTACAAAAGCCAAGCAAAGTTCCTCAGGAAACTTGGCAGATCCTAGATGTCTAAGCAATTTTCAGCTTTTCTCTCTCTCTCTGCCCCCTCCATTCTAATTCAGGGTTTCCTGCATGTTAGGCAAGAACTGTATCTAACTCAGGTCATTAGGCTGTGCATAACAATCTCTGAGGTCATTTATATATTTGTTTATTTATGAGACAGCTGGTCTCAAACTGACAGAGTTCTATCTGCCTCTGCCTACCAATGCTGATATTAAAGGCTCTTGCCTCCACCTCTCAAATGCTGAGAGGATACCCCTGTGTGTACTACCTCACCCAGCAACCTCGAATTTTTATTTATTTATTTATTTATTTATTTATTTATTTATTTATTTATTTATTATTAGTCTTCTTGAGACAGGGTCTCCCTGTAGACCACACTGGTCCCGAATTCCCAGAGATCTCCCTGCCTCTGCCTTCCAATTGCTGGAATTAAGGGCACTACCACGCCTGGCTTTTTTCTTATTCTATGTGTATGAGTGTTAATGCCTGCCTGTATGTAATCGCACCGGAGTCCTGCCATGCCCGCACAAGCCAGAGGGTGTGTTGGATCCCCTGGAACTGGAGTTATGGATCATTGTTAGCAGCCATGTGAGCACTAGGTATCGAATCCAGGTCTTCTGCAAGAGCAGCCAGTGCTGTTAACCGCTGAACCATCTCTCCAACCCCACTTATTTTTATATATGTATTTCGTCTGCATGTAAGTGCACCACGTGCGTGTAATGCCTGGGGAACTCAGAATAGGGCGTAGGATCCCCTGGAACTGGAGTTACAGACGGTTATTTGCCGCCTTGTGGGTGCTGGAAGCTGAACCTGATCCCAGCCAAGAACAGTCAATGCTTTTAATGGCCAAGTCATCTCTCCAGCCCTGAGATGTGTTTTTATCTATCATCTATCTATCTATCCATCTATCTATCTATCTATCATCTATCTATCTATCTATCTATCTATCTATCTATCTATCTATCTATCTATTCCATCCAGAAAGATGTTCTCAGAGAGTAATTTTTTTTTCTCCCCTCTCCAGAACTGGTCTTTAAAGGAGGGAAATCTGGTCTGCTGCTTAACAGGAATGCAGACCAAGGAATGCCGACTCCTTATCAAAAGGCTAACATACTGCAAAGATGCAGAGGGGGTGAGACTGCTGAACCCATCCAAGACAAGCCAAAGAGATGAGAAAGGATTCTAATCGCTTCTCAGCCTTTTGGCTAAGATCAAATGAGAAAGGATTCTGCAGGATTGATGTTAGAAAGCTCTTGGGGGAAAAAAAAAGAAACAACTTCCGGTGACTTGCCCTTTCCCATGCCCACACCTATGCCCCGCCTTCCTGCATCACGGGTTTCTTCTCCCAACGCGCTGGGAGGAGGATTTCTGCTATTTGACCTCTGGGGAGTTGTAGTCCTCATCCAGAAGACTGGGCTTTTAAAAAGCCCTTTTACAGAACTTGGCAAAAGAAAGTAGCATGTGTATGGGGGTCCAAAGCGACTGTCGCTCACACAGACAATGCAGTCTCGCTTTTGCCTTCCCTTAGCCTTCTTCAGTCTCCGGACCTAGTCCTCGCCCTCGCAGCCTCCGCGATCCCGTGGGGCTCAGTTCTGTTTGGGCCGTTCTACTTCTCTTCTACTCGTTGGTCTGTGGGCTCCTGTCCAATCGAAGGCGTGATTCTGGTGGGTCCCAGCGTGCATTGCGGCAAGATGGCTGCGCCCAGACGATGCGGTTCTGGGCTGGCTCGCCTAGTGATGGCCTGGCAGCTAGGCCCGCAGGCCGCGAGGCCCTGGGCGGCTGCACTCCGTCCCGCTGTGGGTCCCCAGGCCAGGTGCGTGTCCTGCATGGTGGGCACCGCCTTTTCTGGTCCGCGTCTGGCCCCCGCCTCTTGCAGTGGTCAGGACTCAGCCCTGGACCGCATCCTTGGAGTCCCTCAGCCCGACTGTTCGCCCGCTCCCAGGGTTCCCGCCGCGTGCACGTACAGAGGTAAAGGGCTCGGCTAGATGGTTGTGGTGGCGTGCTTTGCTTTGTTTTGTTTCGCGAGGGGTCTCGCCGTGTAGCCCAGACTCGCTAGGGACTCGGGATCTTCCCTGGTGCCTCCTCTAGAGTGCTGGGATTACAGGCCTGGACCACGACCCGCCTCGGTCATGGTTTTAGCACTGAAAGTCCTGTATCTAGGGAAATCTCCTCTATCTCTGGGGATATCGACTTAGCCTCCCCCCCCCCTTTTTTTTTTGGTCTTTTTGAGACAGGGTCTCCCTGTAGCCCCAGCTGTCCTGGAACTCACTATGTAGACCAGGCTGGCCTTGAACTCACAGAGATCCGCCTGCCTCTGCCTCCCGAGTGCTGGGATTAAAGGCGTGCGCCACCACGCCCGGCCCAGCCTCTCCCTTTTTTATAGAAAATAAATCTGAGACCCTAAGATAGACGAGTAGTGAAGGATATTGAGTTGGAGAATGATGGCAGGTGAGTTGGCTCAGCAGGTAAAGGCTCTTGCTGCCAAGACTGACGACCTGAGTTCAATCCTTAGGACCTGTGTAGTGGAAGGAGAGAACCAATTCCCGCAATATGGCCTCTGACCTGCATATACACTCGTGGCATGCTTGCCCCCACCCATAAATAAATGTAACATTAAAAAAAAGCTTGGTCGGGCGTGGTGGCGCTCGCTTGTAGTCCCAGCACTTCAAAAAGACCAAAAAAAAAAAAAAAAAAAAGTTTGAGAATGAGAAGAAATATAACTGCTTAAAACCAGAGATACCCGGGTAAAATCATTAGACAGGGCAAAGTTATCTCACTCTGTCTCCACATTGCAAGCAGTCTAGACCCAATAAATGAATGTTGAGCCCCTACCAAATCTGCTATGAAGATTGTGCAAACTTTCTCAGTCTTTCCCTATGCTTGTGTATTGCAATTAACAGCATCTAGTCTATACCAGATTCTAGTCTGTCCACTTGAAAAATAAAGTGCAATTTTTTGGTGGGAGGGGTCTTTGAGACAGTCTCTGCTCCAGCCCAGGATAGTCTGGAACTCACTACCCCCCACTTCCTGAGTGCTGAGATCACAGGTGTGAGTCACAACACCCAATTTATAAAGTGCTATTTTCCTGGTGTAATTTACTGTGGTTGTTTTGGGATTTTTTTTGAGACAGGGTCTAGCCATAGGCCAAGCTGGCTTAGAACTCAATGACAGTCCTCTTGCTTCAGACTCCCAAGGGCTGAGATTGCAAGTGTGTCCCCAGCCTATGCAGAGTAATTTTTTTTATACAGTTGTCATCATGAAAAAAATATAGACATCATTAATGTCAGTTCCACTTTACACATGAGAAAATAAAGGGGCTTAGAGAGGTTAGACAACTTGATGAAATCAGAATTAAAGGTCAGCCTAGTCTCAAAGTTAGGTGTAGGTGGCTTTAGCATGGTACATTAATCTTTTGTTTGATTTCATCTTTGGGTAGCAGGGCTGAGCATCTAATAGTCTAGATTCTGCTGTGTCTCACTGCTCTTCCCACCCTAACACAGATGAGCAGACTCTGCTCTTGGCTCATACCCCTGACATGCCTGAGAATCCACGGGTTCTACGAGTGGCCCTCCTGGGAGCCCCAAATGCAGGGAAGTCAACACTCTCCAATCAGCTGCTGGGCCGTAAGGTATGCTACACTTTTACCACCCCAATGCCCACACCCCCTTTTATCTTTTTGTCTTTCACTTCTTGCTTTACTTTCATGGATGACCCAGGAGGGATCTGGGATCTCACTGGGACTTCTTTGTTCCTGGAAGGTGTTTCCTGTCTCCAAGAAGGTGCACACCACTCGCTGCCAAGCTCTAGGGGTCATCACAGAGAAGGAGGCCCAGGTGGTAGGTATCTACAAAGGAAGTTCTGGAGACAGGACATAATGTGAAGCTAAGCAAGTCTCCCTTACATTAGACTTAATGAAAATAATGATTTGGTATTGGGAATTGGGGTGGGGAAGGTCATCACACCTGTAATCCCAGCACTGGGGAGACTGAGCCCAGCCTGGGTTACATAGCAAGACCCTGTCTCAAAACAAAACGAAACAAATAACATTCTCTCTCTCTCTTGCGCTCTCTCTCTCTCTTGCGTTCTCTCTCTCTCTCTCTCTCTCTCAACACACACATACACACTCTCAGAGAAAGAATGCTTAGATTCATCTAGCTGATGGAATGGAGCCTCCCATCTCTTAAGGCCCTGTGTATTTCTGCTCCTGTTGTCCACCCTTTACCATCTATTCTGAAATTATTCCCTCTCGTTTAAATTTCTTTTTTTGGTATTTTTGAGACAGGGTCTTCCTGTAGCCCTAGCTAGCCTGAACTTGCTATGTAGACTAGGGTGGCCTTGAACTCACAGAGATCTACCTGCCTCTGCCTCCTGAATGCTGTGATCAAAAGCATGCACCACAACACCTGGCTTTATTTTTTAAAACATATTTTATTATTTTTACTTTATGTGTATGCTTATTATTTTTATTTTATGTGTATTGCCTGCATGTAAGGTAGATGCACCTATGTCATGCAGTGCCTGTAGAAGTCCGAAGGAGTCAGATCTCCTGGAACTGGAGTTACAGGTTAACCACCATGTGGGTGCTGGGTACTAAACATTGTTCCTCTGGTAGAGCAGCCAATGTTTTTACCTGCTGAGCCATCTCTCTAGCCCATTGTTTAAAATTCTTTTAAGAATTTTTCTGTAGCTGGGCATAGTGGCACATGCCTTTAATCCCAGCACTTGGGAGGCAGAGACTGGCGGATCTGTGAGTTCAAGGCCATCCTGGTCTATATGTGGAGTTCCATGCCAGCTGGGGCTCCAGGGAGACTCTATCTCAAAAAAGACAAAAAGAAAA
Source organism: Nannospalax galili (assembly GCF_000622305.1). NCBI lineage: Eukaryota > Metazoa > Chordata > Mammalia > Rodentia > Spalacidae > Nannospalax > Nannospalax galili. Next base: position 111,685 of record NW_008333884.1, read on the forward strand.
ATTTTTCTGTGTGTAAACGCTAGAGGTTGATGTCAGGTGCAGCCTTTGATTGCTCTGTACTTCTTTTTTGTTTTGCTTTTTTTGTTTTGTTTGTTTGGTTGGTGGTGGTTGTTTTTGAGATAGCATCTTCCTTTAGCCCTAGCTAGCCTGAATTGCCTGTATAGACCAGGTTGACCTTGATCTCAAAGAGGTCCACCTGCCTCTGCCTCCCAGTGCACCTGGCCGGGTTTTTTGTTTTGTTTTGTTTTGTTTTTCTTGTTTTTTTTTGTTGTTGTTGTTTGTTTTGTTTGAGACAGGGTCTTTCCATGTACCCCTACCTGGCATTGAACTCAATATGTAGGCCAAACCATCCTCAAATTTGAAGCGATCCTCTTGCCTCTGCCTCCTAAGTGCTGGGATTATAGGTAGATGATACCATACCTGGCTAAACAAAGTATTGTTTAGCATTGAACTCTGTGGCGGTTTTGGTTGTTGTTGTAGTCATTGTTTCTTTGTTTCCTGTAGTGTTGAGGATCTAACCCAGAGCCTTCGGAATACTACCCAAGCATTCTAACATTGAGCCACATCCCCAGCATTTATCCTTCATTTATTCATGACAGTAACAGCTGTCATGAAAGGAAGGCAGTATGCTAACATCAAAGATGGCCTCTTTCTCGCAAGTCATGGTGGTACACACCTTTAATGTCAGCACTTGGAAGGCAGAGGCAAGTGGGCTTCTGTGAGTTTAAGTCTACATAGTGAGTTACAGACCAGCCAGATCTATATAATGAGATGCTGCTTTAAAAAAAAAGCCGGGGGTGGGGTGGGTCATGGGGGCGAGACTAGATAAATGCTGAGAGCACCTGCTGCTCTAACAAAGGACCGAGGTTTGGTTCTCAGCACCCACATGGCAGCTCACAACTGCCTGCATTATATGGTACACATACATACATTCAGGCATATACACATCAAGTAAATAAAACTTAAGCTGGTAGAGGGAGGCGGATTTGTGAGTTCAAGGCCATCCTGGTCTACATAGTGAGTTTCAGGTCAGCTGGGGCTACAGGAAGATCCTGTCTCAAAAAGACCAAAAAATAAAAGAAAATAAACAACAAAAAAAAACCTTTCTGTATTCTCCTACTCTGTAGGCCCTAGCTTAAGTGTTACAGTACTTTTAAGTGGGAGGGGATGGTGGCCTCTTTCTATAGTAACCAGTAAAAATCTTTTCTTTTTTTCTTTCCTGATTTTAGATTCTACTTGACACACCTGGCATCATCAGTCCCATAAAACAGAAGAGGTAGTAGCTATGGAAATGGGTTGGGCGTGGGGAGTAATGAAAAAGAGGTGGGCTGGAAAATTCCTATGACACCCCATCCTTCATCATGAACTGATCAGTCCCTTTCTGAAAGACTTCCTGACTGATGGCATTTGTCTCTTAGGCACCATCTGGAGCTCTCCTTGTTGGAAGATCCATGGAAGAGTATGGAATCTGCTGATTTAGGTTAGATTCAGCCTAGAAATCCAAAACCTTATTTACAGGGCCTTTCATTCCTGGTAGTTTGGGAATTGGGGTTTGACCAGAGCCCAGAGCTTGGAACTTTCTGTGGTTCCGGAGGAAGGTCATAGTCTGTTCTTCTGCCTGTTCTTCTAGTTGTAGTTCTTGTGGATGTGTCCGACAAGTGGACTAGGAACCAGCTCAATCCCCAGGTACTGAAGTGCTTGACCCAGTTCTCCCAGGTACCTAGTATCCTTGTCTTGAACAAGGTAAGTACTGTCTACCTGAGGGAAGGGGGTCTTCCTTTCAAGATTCCATCTCTCTGACCACATACTTTGCTTACCCCGGTGCCCAGGTGGATTGCCTTAAGCAGAAATCAGTTCTTTTGGAGCTGACAGCAGTCCTCACTGAAGGTGTAGTCAATGGCAAGAAGCTCAATATAAGGCAGGCTTTCCACTCACAACCTCGCACACACTGCCCCAGTTCTGCAACTGAGGATTCAAATGCACACTCAGTGGAAAACCCTCAGAGAGTTGGCTGGCCCCACTTCCAGGAGATCTTCATGTTATCAGCCCTAAACAACGAGGATGTGAAGACACTAAAGGTTAGTTAGCTTTGGCTATAGCCCATGGTTTCTGCCATTTTAAGATAGGTCTCTGCAAGCCTTTAATCCCAGCACTTGGGAGGCAGAGGCAGGCGGATCTTTGTGAATTCAAGGACAGCTGGGGCTACAAGGAGACCCTATCTCAAAATAACCAAAAAGAAAAAAAAAAAGGATAAAAAAAGAAAAAGGATAGGTCTCACCCCGACCAACCTGGCTACAAAGTAAGACCCTGATTCTCAGAAAACAAAATAAAAAACTGGGTGTGATAACTATGCTTGTAACTCCAAGTACTTAGGAGGTAGAAGCAGGAGAATCAGGAGTTCAAGATCATCTTTATATAGTGAGTTGAAGACTAACCTGAGCTACGGGAGACCCTGCCTCAAAACAAAAACAAACAAAAATACCCAAGTATAATATCCCAGCACATGGAGGCAGAGTCGGAAAGACTACTGTTTTTTTTATTTTTTGTCTTTTTGAAACAGGATCTCCCTATAGCCTCAGCTGGCCTGAACTCACTATATAGACCAGGCTGGCCTTGATCTCACAGAGATCTGTCTGCCTCCTAAGTGCTGGGATTGAAGGAATGCTCCACCACCCCTAGCAAGATTACTGAAAATTTGAAGCCAGCCAGGTTACATAAGGAGACCAAAACCAACCAGCTAGGGATGTAGTAGCTCAGTTAGTAGAGCACTTGCCTAATATGTGTAAGACTGAGTTCATTCAGTCCCCAGCAACTGCATAAACTGGACAGAGTGTTGAATGGCTGTAATCCTAGCACTTAGGAAGTGGAGGCAGGAAGATCAGGAGTTTGAGGCCAGTCTGTACAAATTATGGTGTTAGAGGAGGGAAAAAAGTCAGTGGGGTTGCTTACCCCTATAATCCCAGGGTTTGGCAGGCTGAGGCAAGATCTCACAGAGATCCACCTGCCTAAGTCTCCCAAGTGCTGGGATCAAAGGTGTGTGTCACCACACCCAGTAGGGAGAGGGTTACTTTTGCTTTAGTAAACCTTGACTGTGTGCTATGACTGCATTAAATAGAGAAAATGGAGTTCAAGGCCAGCCTCAACTACAGCAGTTTTGAGGTTAGCTTGGGCTACATGAGACCCTATCTCAAGGCCTCAATTTTCTCCTCAAAGGTTGAATAAGTTGAGAGAGCCCACTCTTCCTTTACCCACAGCACTACCTCCTGGCACAAGCCCAACCTGGACCCTGGGAGTTCCACAGTGGAGTCCTCACTAGCCAGGCACCTGAAGAGATCTGCACCAACAAAATCCGAGAGAAGCTGCTAGAGTACCTGCCTGAGGAGGTGCCCTACAGTGTGCAGCAGGTGTGGGCAGAGTGAAGGGATCCAGGGCCTCTGTACCAGGCAGACACTGAAACAGCTGGGTACCAGGAGACACAGACAGGCCTATCTGACTAGTCATGTTTACCTATACAGAAGACACTGGTATGGGAGGAAGGACCAAGCGGGGAGCTAGTGATCCAACAGAACCTTCTGGTGCCCAAAGAGTCTCATCTGGTAAGTGAGGGCAAGCTCAGAGGAGGGATAGTAGCAATGTTAACTAAGAGTTCTTCCCTACCTATGAGCCCTCAGAACAGGACCTTGTTCCTCTTTTCCCCACTCAGAGGATCCTGATTGGTCGGAAGGGCCACCTGATCTCCCAGATTGCACAGGAAGTGGGCCAAGACCTCATGGACATCTTCCTCTGTGATGTTCGCATCCGACTCTCTGTAAAGCTTCTAAAGTGACCATCTTCTTTTGCCCCTCCCAGTGCATCCTATCTCAAGCTGCTGGAGTCACTTAGCAGAGCCCCTGTCAGCAGGGTGAGGGCCATGGATACCAACTGGCTGCTGGCCAACCTGGCCTTGTTGAGTGCACAGTACCTGCCCAGCTGTGTCCTCCATTGGAGGAAAGAACCTGCCTTAGCTTAGTTCTCAAGTAGTTCCTCTACCTGGAGCTACAGCTTTGGAAGTCTCAAAAGTTGGCCCTCATGGTGTGAATTGGATCACCTGCCTCTGCTAGCATTGGACACAGTTTTGTCCTGAGTTCCCAGTTGTTAGCAGGAAGATCTTTCCCCCTTCCTTGAATTCATCACCTTAAAGTTGTGTAAGAACCTGTGTTTTCCTGGGCTTGGTGATATATACCTTTAATCCTAGCACGTGGGAGGCAGAAGGCAGATGGATCTCTGTGCCCTGTCTCAAAAAAAAAAGAACCACCTATTACATGAGAGAGTACCATCTACCTGTATGCCCAAGTCCTTAATCACTCCCACCAGTTACCCAGCCTTTGTTGCCAATAAAGTAAAAGACAAGTGTTCTTATTTTCATCTTTATTTCTTTAGAACAGGAAAGAGAAAAAGGCCCCCACTACCTCCCCCCACCCCGTTCTCTTGTTATGCTAGGGTCTCTTGCCCTTCCAGTGGTCTGTTCCTGGGTTGTGAGCGCTCTTCTTGGCAGTTTCTGGGAGCAGCAAAAGAACCGTTACCATTACTAAACTCAGTAATGGTAACGGTTTCCTCGCCATTCCCAAGCACCACAGCAGTCAGCAGGTCAGCGATAGTCTGGGGCAATGAGCCCCTTGTCCTTTAACATCTCCCCTGCCCTCCACTGCAGTCTCTAGAGCTGGGGGGGGGGGGGGGCCAATCCAAGGGGGGGGGGGGGGGTACCTGGACTAGTACATCATCTATACTGTAGTGTCTCATCACAAACTTACAGTATATGATGATATCCCAGCCAAGGCCCTTCAGGTGAAAGGTAGGCTTGGAGAGAACTGTGGACATGGAGAGCCAGGGATTGGGACAGGATAGTTGACCCATCCTGTCAGCTGGACATAGCTCCCCACCTCCCTGCTCTTCTTCACTCCCTCCCAGAACAACATCTTCATTCTGTGCAACCCCTAGCTTACGGGAAGGAGCCAAGGTTTGTTATGATCTCTTAGGGACCCCAGAGTTAAACAAGCCAGAAATAAGATAATGAGGCACAAGGTTCCCTCAGGGCAGACCTGTAAGCACATGGGCGCTCTTAGGAGGGAGGAGTGCTTACCTGGAGCTGGAGCTGCAGTCTGGGTAAGCCTTTGGACATAGGGAGAACCTGTCCTGTCCAGTCTCTTCCTTCGGATTCAAGCTGCTGTCCTTTTAACCTGATGCCCCTCCCCTGGGTGGGGCATTTTTCCCAGGTTCTAGAAGGCCTCGCCTCTTAACCCTTCTGCTACTGGGCTGCTTGAAACAAGTCACTGGCTCTTCCCTTTTTGTTTTTGTTTGGTTGGGTTTTTTTGTTGTTTAGTTCTTTAACAAATTGTGCTGGGAACTAAACTTAGGTACTGATGTATGCTAGCTAAGCATCCCATGACTGAGCTATATCTCCCTTTTGCCTATATTCTATTAAAAGGGGAAACTAAGCCTAAGATCCATCTTTCACCCTATCCCATGAAGCTGGCTGCCTATCTGCCAGACTAGGGAGGAGAAAGACAGCCTCATCCTATACTTCAGGGCCTAGTTGTTGAAGCCCTGGTGAAAGGGCTTTTGTTTTGTTTTGGGTGATGGTTGGGAATGTTAGTTAAATCCATGTAAGGCAGAGAGGATCCCCAGCAGCTGAATCTATATAGAATCTATCTTGGAGCAAATTCGTAGGATCCCTCAGCCTAAATTTCCATTCCTAGACTTTGTATTTGTGCTGAGCCCAAGGAGCCAGACCTAGAAGCAACTTGCCCACCACTATCCTGGCATGGTCCCCTGGGTGAGTGGTGCTCAATCCTGGGTGAGTGAGATTTAAGAACACCTGAGGCCCCAGCTCTTGTGGAAGCCAGTGTAAGAGGAACTAAAGCCTACTTTTCAGAGCTTAAGGCACTTACAGTGAGAGCCTGACACTGTTTGGGTCTCTGCCTTTGGGGAAGGGGAGAAGAATGCTGAGAAGCTCCCCAGAGCCTCTGCTATTTAGACTCTCACCTGGGGGATATTCCCACCCATTCTCTTATTCTAGACAATCTAGTCTGTTCCCCCTTCTGCAGAGGTAAAGTACACCAGGATGAGGGCTGGGAAGAGAGGCCCAGCCTTCTTTGGTTCTTTGGAGATGTCTGTTTCCTTCACTTAAGGAAATGTGGCACATACTCTACCTTCTGCTTGGCATGATCTTTCCTTGTATTGTTAACACTGTTTTCTCTTCAGATCTCTAAAGTGTTACTTCTGCAGGGAAGTCTTCCCAGTCTATTTATTTAATGATTTAAATTTTTCTTTTTTTAGACAAGATCTTAACATTGTAGTTCCAAGCTGACTTCAGACTCAAGACAATCCTGCCTCTGCCTCCTGAGTCCTGGAATTATAGGACACATGCCTGTAAGTGCTCCTTCCCACAAGGGACTTACAGCTCAGCACAAATACAAAGTCTGGAAATGGAAATTTAGTCTGAGGGGTCCTGGGTCCCAGCCCAGTCTTTCTATTTAAATCCCACTGTTGTAGGCTCATTTATTTGTGTGACCTTTTCTTTGTGGGGGGATGTGTGTAATGGGGATGGAATCCAGGGTCTCTCACATGCTAGAAAAGTGCTCCACCACTAAACTGCACCCTCTTGACCCTAATGGTGTATTCTTCACATTTAAGATTTATTCACCTGTGTGTCTCTACCACATACTTCTAGACTAAGTAAACATTCATGTTGGATGATTGACAGGAAGTGAGAGACAAAGCTGTGGCTCTCTTAGGAAAGCCGCTTCCTCTTTTAGGCTCTCCCTGTTCTCATTTGTAAACAGGAATAATAATCTGATTCACAGAGTTGTGAGAACTAGGAAATTCACTGCTGAAAAAGTGCTTTGTTTGCTTTTCTTGTACTTGGGATTGAACTTGGGCCTCACACATGCTAGGTAGCTATAGTTCCAGCCCTCTTTGTTCTTGAGTCAGAGTCTCATGTATCCAAAGCTGGTCTCCATGTGTAGCTGAGGATGTCCTTAAACTTCTGATTTTGCTGCTTCTACCTCCTGACTGCTAGGATTACAGGCATTCACCATGCTGGGTTTGTGCAGTGCTAGGAACGGACCCAGAACTTTGTGCATGCTGGGCAAGCACTTTACCACCTGAACTTTCTCCAGCCCTCTTTACTATTTTTTTGGAGAGGAGAAGGGCATTGCCCAGGCTGACATTTAAGCCCACTATGTAGGCCTTGATTATTCAGTCTTTTTGCTCTAGACTCCCAAGTAACTGGGACTACAGGCCTGTGCCACTGGGCTCAGCTTGATAAAGTACTTTTGCTCAACCTGAGTGCTGGTCCACAGAAATAGTTCAAACAAATTAATACCCATCTCTGCCCCTTTCCACAAGGGACCTAGAGAAGAAGGTCACAGGGAAGGGTATGGAACATTTGAAATTCATATCCTCTCTCTTCTCTCTGTAGCCAAAAATGACCTCTCGAAAACATCTTGGAACCCCTGAAATTACCCACCTTTAGTGGTCACAGTACCTAAGAGACAGTCTGACTTCACTGTATCTAGCTCGATGACTTAGGAACAAATTTTTTGGGCCTCAGTTTCCTCAAATGTAAAATGGGAGCTTCCTGCCTTTTGTGGTAATTATGAGGACCAGAGCTCAGTACCCATGGAATGCTGCCAGTTTCCTTCCCTCCTTTCCTTTCCACTTGCTAGTTGTGTGGCTGAGGACAAGCTGCATTTCTCCGAGCCTTAGTGCTACACACCTCACCAAGTTGTAAGAATCAAGTTAGAAATACATGAGTGAAAAATGTCATCACAGGGTGCTCCCACCTCTCTGTGACCCTTTTCTTGTTCTGTAACCTTCCCCAGGCCACCTCTACTCTGAGGCCCCCACAGACACCCAAGCTCCTTCACAGAGTGAGGTCTTCCTACACCAGGACCAAACTTCATGCCATTGCCTAGTCCCTGGAGGCAGAGTCCAAAGCTTGACAGAACTGAGGGGTCCTGGAAGGACTGAGATATCTCAGTCAGCCAGAAATCCTGTGGCTGTGGTCCAATTATGGGTGGAGGCTGCTGTGATGGGGTGTGGGGCTAGAGGAGAGTCTGGGGCTGGGTAGGGTAGTCTGGGGCCCCTGATAAGCTGACTACTTAATCAGGGTGGAGGCCCAACAACTTATGCTTATCAGCCCAAAGTGTCAGAATAGAACCTAAGACTACTTTCCCGCCCAGGTCTATCTTCTTGGATGGCTGCTCTTCCATTCCTGTGCCTCCCTAGTGCCTCACAGGGAGATGGAATGGAGTCCCTCTCCCCTTCTGGAAGTCATATGAGAGCTCTGGCTTAGGGGTGGGAAAAATACCATGTGGGTCATTGGACCATCCTCAGATTCTAACAACTTTTGCTCCAGACCAGGAGTTCCATGTCTATCCTGAGGCTACTGTAAGTCCATCTTGGCCTTTCTATTAACATCTAACTCTGGCTGGGTGTGAGTTTGAGGCCAGCCTGGTCTACATAGTGAGTTCCAGGACAGCTGGGGCTATAGAGAGACCCTGTCCCAAAAAGACAAAGAAACATCTAACTCTGGATCCTGCCACTGCAGATTTAAGCTCTTCATTCTTATTTACACTTTCTTCAGAAGTCTTTAAATCAAGGCATGTTGGTACAGGGCTGTAATCCCAGCACTTGGGAAGTAGAGGCAGGAGGATCAGAAGCTCATGGCTATCCTCAGTTACATAGCCAGGTTTTTTTTCCTTTTTCTTTTTTTTTATAACCCAAAGTGATTTAAAAAAAAAAAATCAAATTAAAGCTGAGCATGGGGATATATGCCTGTGTTCCCAGCAGTAAGGCTGAGGCAGGAGGACTGCAAGTTTAGACCATCCTGGGATACATGATTATTTCTAGGCAAACCAGGGATATATAAGACTGTCTCAAAAAACAAAACCAGGTGTGATGACACACACTTTTAATTCCAGCACTTGGGAGGCAGAGGCAAGTGGATCTCTGTGATATTAAGCCCAACATCCTGATCTATGTAGTGAGTTCCAGATCAACTAGGTCTACAAAGAGACCAACCAGCCAACCAACCAAGTAAAAACCACTCAAGTTTTGGATTATATGGTAGGCTGTGGTGTGTGGTCTGGTGGTAGAATATGTGTTTACTATGCAGGAAGGCTCTGGGTTGGATGCTAGAAGGAGAAAGGCCTAGACTCATTTATAGTACCCTCAGGAAAGACCATGTGGAGCTCCTGGTCTGATGTAAAAGCTGCTAGAATTTAAAGGCATGCTCAAGGATCCAGATGGTATTTCCTTACCCCTATGCTTGCCAGAGTTTCCGTATGGCTTCTAGAAAGTACAAGGCCTATGGTATAATCCACAGTACCCAAAATAAATAAAACCAGTTAGGCAGGATGGTGCATGCCTGTAATCCTAGCACTTGGGAGGTGAAAGCAGAGGATCAGAAATTCATGGCCACTCTCTGCTACATAGTTTGAGGTCAAGCTGGGCTACACGAGACTGTCTTTAAAAAACCTAAAAAAGCCAGTTGTGGTGATGCACACCTTTAATCCCAGCACTCTGGAGGCAGAGGCAGGCAGATCTCTGTGAGTTCAAGGCCAGCCTGGTCTGCATAGTGAGTTCCAGGACAGCTGGGGATACAGGGAGACCCTGTCTCAAAAAAGACCAAAAAAAAAAAAAAAAAAAAAAAAAAAACCTAAAAAAGAATAAAAAATAAATATAGAGTGAGTAATGAAGTTAAGAACTATCAAATCTGGGACTGGAGAGATGACTCTGCAGTTAAGAGCACCAGCTGCTCTTGATGGGGACCAGGGTTTGATTCCCAGCACCCACATGGCAGCTAACAACTGTAACTCCAGTTCCAGGGGATCTGATACCCTCTTCTGACCTCCGTGGGCATTGCATGACACAGATGCACTGATATACATGCAGGCAATACACTCATACACATAAAATAAAAATAATAAAATAGGGGCTGGAGAGATGTCTCAGCAGTTAAGAACACTGACTGTTCTTGCAGAAGACCCAGGTTTGAATCCCAGCACCCACATGGGAACTAACAACTGCCCATAACTCCAGTTCCAGGGTATCCGACAGCCTCTTCTGTCCTCCTCAGGCATTGCACGACATGGATGCATTTACCTACATGCAGGCAATACACGCATACACATAAAAAAACAATTTTTTAAAAACTATCAAATCTGTAGGAGATCCTTCCAAATTATGAAATTGGAGCAGGTTTTGGTGATGGAAGCCTATAATCCCAGCACTTGAATGCTTCAAATTCAAGGCTAGCCTAAACTACAAAGTAGGATTCTATCTGCAAAACAAGCAAATAAAAATGAATCTGGCTGGGCGTGGTGGTGCACGCCTTTGATCCCAGCACTTGGGAGAATCTTAGTGAGTTCAAGGCCAGCCTGGTCTACATAGTGACCTAGTGAGTTCCAGGACAGCTGGGGCTACAGGGAGACTCTGTCTCAAAAAGACCAAAAAAAAAAAAAAGAATCTGAAGCTCAAGTCCATTTTAAGCTCATTTATAGAAGAGGGGACACTGAGTCCGAAAAAGGGGTAGAGCATCTTCTGAAGCGTCAGGCATCCTGCCACTTTAGTGTCAGAGCATGTATGGTCCTAAAAGAACTGGGTGGCTGGGCATGGTGGCACACGGCTTTAATCCTAGCACTCGGGAGGCAGAGGCAGGTGGATCTCTGTGAGTTCAAGGCCAGCCTGGTCTGCACAGTGAGTTCCAGGACAGCTGGGGCCACAGGGAGACCCTGCCTCAAAAAAAAAAAAAAAAGACAAAAAACAAACAACTGGATGGCGGGGCCTGTGGAACACACAAGTACATGTATGCATGCTACCCACATAGGCAGACATAGCTTAGAGATATGCAGCAACAGCCCCACTAAGTAAAAGAGACTGCTGGGAAAGTTACTCTTATTTTCTTTTGGTCTTTTTGATTACCTTACTAGGTTTTATAAAATTATAAGTTTGTGGGGGTTTTTTGTTGATTTTTTTTTTTTTGAGACAGGGTCCCAACTATAGCCCCAACTGGCCTGGAACTTCCTATGTAGACTACGCTGGCCTCAAACTCAAAAAGATCACTTGCCTCTGCCTCCCAAGTGCTGGGATTACAGGTGTGCACCACCACGCCTAGCCTTAATTTGTTTTTAATTTTTTTAAGTCTGTAGACTAGACTGGCCTTCAAATTCATAGCAATCCTTGTACCTTAAACTACCCAGTGCTGGGATTATACCAAGCCATGTTTTGTTTTTATTTTGTTGCTGTAGTTGTTTGAGACAGTGTGTAGCCCAGGCTAGTCTCTAACTTGTGACTGTTCTGCCTCAACCATGGAGTGTCATGATTACAGGTATGAGCTACTCAGTATGGCTTTCCTGTTGTGTTTTAGAAACAAGAGATCAAAAGTTAGAGCCTTGGTACAGATCTAGGAGCAAGCAAGTATGAAGAGAAAAAACTAAAAGGGCTGGGGTAGGGTATGGCTCAGTGGCTGGAGGCCCCTGAGTTCAATCCCCAGCATGAAAAAGTAAATAAAAAGCTGGAACAAAACCCACAAAAAACAGGGCCTGGTCGGGGCTGGAGAAATGGTTTAGCAGTTAAGAGTGCTTGTTGCTCCTCCAGAGGACCCAAATTTGGTTTCCGTCACCCATATCACATGGCTTGCAACCACCTATAACTCCAGCTCCAGGAGATCTGTCATCTTCTTCTGGCCTACTCAGGCACCTGCACACATGTGGCATATAGTCACACAGGAAAACACATGTTTTAAAAATCTTAAAAAGCTGTGCATGGTGGTACATGTCTTTAATCCTAGCACTCATGATACAGAGGCAGGTGGATCTCTATGAGTTCAAGGCCAGCCAGTGCTATATAGTGAGACCCTGTCTCAAAAAAAAAAAAGACTGAAAAACTTCCCTAATCCTACCTGTCCATGTGGTTGATGAATGACGAATTGAGCCTGTTTACCCCAACTCAGATTCATCTTGATCTGAAACGTCTCCTAACCCTCTGACACTTGCCCCTATGTCCAGGCTGTGGACCTTTCCTTCTGTGGTCATCATCTGCGACAAATTCATCTGATCCCTGGTTATCTTCACTACCCCATGAATGGGCTCATTACTGAATTAATTTCTGTGGTCCAGGACCTTTCACTCGCCTTATTCTGATAATTGTTCAGAGAATGCCTTACACTGAACAAATGCCACCCCTGAAGATAGTACCCAACATGTGCTCTTGTCCTTGAGTTCCCTCTTGGTTCCATGACAAAGTATGTAAGTTGGACAATGTACCTAGATGCTCCTAGAGTCTTTCTAAGGAGTGGGGTCTTAGACATGGCTTTCCTCAGGGGGTCTTGCCAATATTTGTCAGTCTTCAAAAATACATGCCAAAAGAAAAACCAAGGCTCAAGGAGTAAGTGCTTGGCCGTGCATCACACAGTAAATTAGTAAAAGATGCTCTAGCCTGCTCCCCAAGACTCTGTACACAAGTTTACTGGGGATGAGGTGGGTTTCATATGCCTCTGGGAGTCTTTTTGAGTTTCAGAGGCAAGAGAATCAGACCTGAATTTTGCCAGTTACCAGTAATGGTATTTGAAATATCCTACTTAATTCTTCTCTTTGAGCCTCAGTCTTCCAAGTCTATAAAATGAGGATGACAGCAGTACCTCCCACCTTCCTTGGAAAGATGCAATGGAAGAATATGTGGGAAAGCCCCTGAAAGATCCAGTGTTCTTGTTGTTCTTCCACTTCCATTTCCTCAGACCCGACCCACACACCTGACCCCTCACACATGGTCAACAGTCTACTACTGAGCTACATACACAGCCTTTTTTCGCCCTTCCTTTCTAACTTCTTCCTGCCTTTTTTTTCCCCTCTTTGGTCTTTTGTTTTTGTTTTTTTTGTTTTTGAGACAGAGTCTCCCTGTAGCCCCAGCTGGCCTGAAACTCACTATGTAGACCAGGCTGGCTTTGAACTCACAGAGATCCACCTGCCTCTGCCTCCCGAGTGCTTGGATTAAAGGTGCAGCACCACCACACCAGGCTTTTTTGGTTTTTTTTAAGACAAAGTCTTTCCCTGTAATCTCAGCCGACCTGGAACTCACCATGTAGAACAGGTTGGCCGTGATCTCACAGAGATCCTCTCCTGCCTCTGCCTCCCGAGTGCTGGGATTAAAGACATGTGCCACCTTGCCCAGCCTTCCTTCCTTTTTCCTTTCCTTTTAAAAATGTTTTATTTGGGGGGATGGAGAGATGACTCAGCGGTTAAGAGCACTGACTGCTCTTGCAGAGGACCCAAGTTCGATTCCCAGCACCCACATGGTGGCTACAAACTGTCTTTAAGTCCAGTTCCAGGGGAATCCAAAGCCTTCTTCTGACCTCCAAGGCATTGCACGACATGGGTGCACTCACATACATGCAGGCAATACATTCATACACATAAAATTAAAATAATAAAATATTTTTTGAAAAATATATATATATTTTTTGTTTTTAGCCGGGTGTGGTGGTGCATGCCTTTAATCCCAGCACTGGCAGGCAGAAGCAGGCAGATCTCTGTGAGTTCAAAGCCAGCCTGTTCTACATAGCCAATGCTAGGCCAGCTGGGGCTACAGGGAGACCCTGTCTCAAAAGGACCAAAAAAAAAATTTTTTTTTTGTTTTTAGACATAAAAACCTTTAATACCTTTAATCCCAGCACTAGGGAGGCAGAGGCAGGCAAATCTCTGAGTTGGAGGCCAGTTTGGTCCTTAATAAGTTCCAGGCCAGCCAGGGCTACATCGTGAGACCTTGTCTCAAAAAATTTTTTGTTTATGCCGGATGTGGTAGTGCATGCCATTAATCCCAGCACTCGGGAGGCAGATGCAGGTGGATCTCTGTGAGTTCAAGGCCAGCCTGGTCTCTATAGTGGATCCAGGCCAGCTAGGGCTACAGGGAGACCCTGTCTCAAAAAGACCAAAGAAAAAAAAAAAGATGTGGTGCAACACCATGCCTAGCCTGATCTTTTTTTTTTTTCCTTCCCAGAAAGGTCTCACTCTGCAGCCTTGGTTGGCCTGCAACTGGCAATATAGACTAGGATATTCTGGAACTCTTAGAGGTCCACCAGCCTCTGCCTCCTGAGTGCTGGGATCCAAGGTATGTGCCACCATGCCTGGCTAAACTTTTTTTCGGTCTTTTTTGAGACAGGGTCTCCCTGTAGTCCCAGCTGTCCTGGAACTCACTATGTAGACCAGGCTGGCCTTGAACTCACAGAGATCCACCTGCCTCTGCCTCCTTCGGAGTGCTGG
>NW_008333884.1:126129-141558 GCF_000622305.1 Nannospalax galili
ATTTTATTTTTGGTCTTTTTGAGACAGGGTCTCCCTGTAGCCCCAGCTGTCCTGGAACTCACTATGTAGACCAGGCTGACCTTGAACTCAGAGATCCCCCAGTCTCCAAGTGCTGGGATTAAAGGCGTGCACCACCATGCCTGGCTTAAATTTTATTTTATATGTATGCGCTGCATGTAGGTAAGTGCACCCATGTTGTGCAATGCCCACAGAAGTCAGAAGATGTCAGATCCCCTGGGACTGTAGTTACAGACAGTTGTTAGCTGCCATATGGGTGCTGGGTTTCGAACCCAGGTCTTCTGCAAGAACAACCAGTATTCTTAACTGTTGAGCCATCTCTCCAGCCCATGGCCAAGCTTTTTTTTGACTCTGAGATAGGATTTCATGTAGTCTAGGCTGGCCTTGAACTTGTTATATAGATAGGGATGAATAATTTTCCTGCCTCCATCTCCTTAGTGCTGGGATGACAGGCATGTACCACCACACCCTTTGTAAGCCTCCTCCAGTTCTGCTGGTGGCCACCTCCATGTCCCGCAGCTTGTGAGCCACCCCTCATGGCACTTGCCTGTCTTGAAATCACCAGCTACCTGTGGCTTGAACCAAAGTTTCTGCTTTCACAGTTCAGGGAGATGCCTTAGAGTAGAGCCTGAGAGAAAAAGCACAGCTTTGGATTTGTCAGGGTCTCAACTCCATTATCGACTGCCTATGATCTTGAGTTTTGACTTCCTCATCAGAAAAATAGAATTAAAGCACCTTTTCCATGAACACTGTGAGGATGTAATACTGTGAGATGGAAATTCTTTTTTGCGGGGGGTCTTTTTGAGACAGGGTCTCCCTGTAGCCCCAGCTGTCCTGGAACTCACTATGTAGATCAGGCTGGCCTTGAACTCACAGAGATCCGCCTGCCTCTGCCACCACGCCTGGTGAGGATGGAAAATTTTCACCTAAAGCTTGGCTCATGTACAGAGGAACTCACCAAACACCAGGCTCTTTGCCTCTGGCTTTGCAGTGGCTTTCCTCTACTCATCTCCAGTGGGGCTTGCAGCCATGGGCATGTGTATTTACTCCCATACCTGTGAAGATGTGTGTAGTAGCGTGTATGCATCTTACACACCTGCCCAGACACTTAAGGAAGGAATGGACACTTTCTCCCTCACGTATTTGGGCAGGAATGGACACATTGCTATCACACACCTCTAAGTCTGTTTACCTCCAAATTCTGGTCCTTGGGATCAGTGGATGTTGGGAGCTATTAATATAAGTGCAGCCATTATGTACATTGAGCTGTGGCAGGCTTGCTTGTTTACTTAGAGTTTGTGTGTTGCATACCAGTACCTAATCTGCCAAGTCAGGAGGAATGTGTTTATAATTTAGGGAAGATGGTTAAATGGTGGAGTTCACAGTAAGTATTTGACGGTTCCTTGACCCTCAGATACAGGTGGGAAAAACAGCTGTTGAAGCTAATTGAGTTAAGCAAATGGTGACTATCTCTGCTCTGATGTTCTACTGTATAAAAAGGCTGAGCTAAAATAAACCGCGGCTGCAGTCTCTACTGACAGCCCTCCCAAGTATCTTTTCTCTGTCTCTTGTTTTTTCTTTCAATCCTCACTCCCCCTTTCAGGTACTGTCCATCTTGGCCAGCTGGCACCGGCAAGTGGAGATCTCTGAAGTCCCCACTTATAGCCCTACACATTGCTGTTGTTGCTGTTGGGTGTGAAAGGATCCCCAGAGAGCTTGTGAGTCCCTGCCTCTGAAAGCAAATCCTTCCCGCCATCAGCTGGGCCCTTACCTCCCTCCCTCCTTGCCAGGACAACCTGCCTGCCTCACAGCTGCTGTGAAAGAGATAGGCAGTCTGGATTATCAGGCCAGACAAGGCTCCTGGTGACAGTTCTCACCCATTCTACAGGCAAAAGTTCCTGGGCCCTTAACCCTCTCTGTGCTGTGCCCTCAGGCCTGGGGCCTGGAAACATCATGGAGCAGGGTAGGTTCTGTGCTGTACACAAGCTGGAGTCAGGAGCACAGGAAGTGAAGCAGTATCTGTGCCCTCTAGCTCAGTCTACATATTGGATCCTTTCCTGCCCCACTGTGGGTACATGAAAGCTCAGGGTAACAAGGCTCAGGCCTCTGAGAGTATGGGGTTCTGGGGACAAGTTTGACTGTCTCTATCTCAGAGTCCCACTGGCTTTGGCACTGGTGCTGATGTATCCCCTCCCCATACCAACCCAAATTCATGGACCCTTCCTCCTCTCTAGAACTCTTCAGTACTATCACCTGGACTCTGTATATATATCCTTGCTCACCACCCTCTCCCTTGGCTAGTCACTGTCCCTACCCTAAGGCCAATCCAGATCATCCTAGATGGGCCCAGTTGTAGCACACACCCCCTTCCTGAAGGTCAACAGGAAGCAGTGAAAAGCCAGGAGTTGGGGGCTGGAGAGATGGCCCAGCAGTTAAGAACACTGACTATTCTTGCAGAAGACCCGGGTTCGAATCCCAGCACCCACATGGCAGCTAACAACTGTTTATAACTCCAGTTCCAGGGGGTCCGACAGCCTCTTCTGTCCTCCATGGGTATTACATGACATGGGTGCACTTACCTACATGCAGGCATAACACTCATACACATAAAATAAAAATAATAAAATATTTAAAAAAAAAGAAAAGCCAGGAATTTCAAGTCTGGGAGTCTGGGTTCAGATCGTAATTATGTCTCACCCATCATGTGATCTTACATAAATCCCTTCCCTTCCATGTGGCTCAGTTTCCTCATTCTATTAAACAAGCACAGTAGGCTATTTTCACAGAATTAACCAGGGATTAAAGGAGTAAAATATTTGTTCTTTCATGGTTGTTTTTTTTTTTTTTTTTTTTTGTCTTTTTGAGACAGGGTCTCCCTGTAGCCCCAGCTGTCTTGGAACTCACTATGTAGACCAGGCTGGCCTCAAACTCACAGAGATCTGCCTGCCTCTGCCTCCCTAGTGCTGGGACTAAAGGCGTGTGCCACCATGCCCGGCTGGCAGTTTATTTTTTTTTTTTGGTCTTTTTGACACAGGGTCTCCCTGTAGCTCCAGCTGCCTGGAACTCACCCTGTAGACCAGGCTGGTCTCAAACTCGCAGATGATCTGCCTGTCTCTGCCTCCCTAGTGCTGGGACTAAAGGTGTGCACCACTACGCCCGGCTGGCAGTTTATTTTTTAATTAACTTTTTTCTTTTTGTTATTCAGGGGATCAAACATAGCCAGGTTTGTGGGTGCTAGGCAAGCTTTCTACCACTGAGCTCCCTGTATCCGTGATCCCTAACTTTTCACTGAAGTACAACATACATCCAAACAGTGCATGATTCATAAATGATCTGTCACAAAATGCACATAACCACACAATTACCATTTGTCAAGAAACAGAACATTCCCAGGAACCTCCTGTGTTTGTTCTTCCAGTCACTCTTGCTTCCCCAAAGGCAACCTCTGTCTTGATCGCTAATGCCATAAATTACCTTTGCCTACTTTTTGGACTTTATATAATATAATGGAATGGTATAGAATGTATTATATCTACCTTCTTTCAGTTAACATTACATTTTGGCGACCCAAGTTGTTTCATGGAATAGTATTCATTAATTCATTATTTCATAGTATTCAATTTTATATGTTTCCATTGTATAATTGATTAGCATTTTGCACAGTTTGAATTTAAGAATCCCAATTTGAATTTAAGAATCCTTAATCATAACCTTGGAGTCAGGCATGGTGGCACACATCTTTACTCCCAGCACCCCAGGGCAAAGGCAGGTGGATCTCTGTCAGATCAAGGCCAGCCTGGTCTACACAGAGTTCTAGCCAGCTGGGGCTATAGAGAAATCCTGTCTAAAAACATATAAAAATCATGATGCTAGAATGAATATTATTGTACCCACAAATATACAGGTATGGAACAGTTGGGTTAAAAGACATGTTTATGGGGCTGGAGAGATGGCTCAATGGTTAAGAGCACTGACTGCTCTTGCAGAGGAACTGGGTTAGATTCCCAGCACCCACATGGCGGCTATGAACCATCCTTAACTCCAGTTCCAAGGGAATCTGAAGCCCTCTTCTGACTTCCATGGCATTGCATGACACAGGTGTACTCACATACATGCAGGCAATACACTCTTACACATAAAATTAAAATATTTTAAAAAACACACATTTATGTCAGTTATATTAGATCCTGTCAGTTCTACCAAATATATTTACAAAATGGTTGTATAGATCTCTCTCATCTCTCTCTCTCTTTGAGATAGGGTTCATGTAGCCAAGACTGGCCTTGGACTCCTGATCTCCCTGCCTCTACCTCCGAACTGCTGGGAGTGCTTATGCCACCAGGACTTTCTTTTTGTAGTACTAGGGACGGAATGTGGGTCTTGTGCATGTTAGGTAAAACATTCTACCACTGAACTATGGCCCCAGTCCTTTCTGTCTCTCTGATAGGTGTCATGTAATCCAGGCTGGCCTTGAATTTGCTATGTAGCTGAGGCTGGCCTTGAATTCCTGATCCTTATGCCTCTACTTCCCATGTGCTGAGATTTTTGGTATACACCACCACAGCTGGCTGGGTTTCCTTTCCTTTTCCTTCCTTTCTCCCTTCCTCTCCCATCCCTCCTCTTCCCTCTTTTCCTTCCTGGCTAGGAATTAAACTTTGAACCTTTTGCATGCTTGGTAAATGCTCTACCACTAAGCTGTACCCTGAGCCCTTAGACTTAGCTTAGAAAATAAAATCTCTAAAATAAACGATCTCTCAGTTTCTGGGATCTGGATTTTAGGAATCTGAATGGGCAGTCTTGGCTTGGGGGGTCTCCTATAGATGCAGCCCAGAGAAAGCTGTGCCTCCCAGGTGGCTCTCTCTGTTGGGGCTTATCCCTGTGGTCCCTCTGCTAAGATTTCATCATAGTACAAGGACCTCACAGCTTGCATGGTGGCTAAAGCTTAAAGAGACAGCATTTCAGCTGGGAGCAGTGGTACACACTAATAATCCCCAGCATTGCAGAGGTGGAGACAAGAGTATCAGTAGTTCAAGGCCAGCCTCAGCTACATAATGAGTTTAAGGCCAGCCTGGACTATATGAGACCCTGTCTCAACAAAACAAAATATTCTATGAAATAAAACAGAAGTTATAGGGCTGGAGGTTTGGCTCAGCAGTTAAGAGCTCTGGCTCCTGCCTGGGTGTGGTGGTGCATACCTTTAATCCCAGCACTCTGGGAGACAGAGGCAGGTGATTCTCTGTGAGTTCCAGGCCAGATGGGGCTACAGGAAGACCCTGTCTCAAAAAGGCCAAAAACAAAAAAAGCAAAAAACAGAAGTTATGTCATCTTGGACCATATAGTTTTGGCATATCACTTCTGCCATACTTGAGTGACTTAAATAGTGGGAATCATCCAGCCACCTAGTTTAAAGGGAAGGAAGCATAAAGTCTACCTCTAATTGGATGTCAAAGTCACACTGTAAGGGGAACATGTGGAATAGGAGATATTGTTGCCACTATCTTTGGAAAATACAATCTGCCACACACATTTTCATATATCTATTAACCTTTCTGTGTGGTGCCTAAGCCTGTCATCTGTATTTCTCTACTGGGTTGTTATCTTTTACCTTCCTGAATAGTTTTAGAAGTTCTATATTATATATATATATTCTAGATGCTAGTTTTTGTTTTGGTGTTACATGAGACCCTTTCTCAAAAGAAAAGTGCTCATATTAGGTTATTACTGATTTGTATTTTTTTTTTTTTGACAGGGTCTATGTAGACCAAGCTAGCCCTCAACAGAGGTCTACCTGCCTTTGCCTCCTGAGTACTGGGATTAAAAGCCTGTGTTACGCCGGGCGTGGTGGCGCACGCCTTTAATCCCAGCATTTGGGAGGCAGAGGCAGGTAATTCTTTGTGAGTTCGAGTCCAGCCTGGTCTACATAGTGAGTTCCGGGACAGCTGGGGCTACAAGGAGACCCTGGCTCAAAAAAAACAAAAAAAACAAAACAAAACAAAAAAAGCTTGTGTTATTTGGGTGGTAAGGACATGCCTTTAATCCTAGCATTTAGGAAGCACAGGTTGATCTCTGAGTTCCACGCCAGCCTGGTCTACATAGTCTAAAAATAAAGAAAAAGAAAAAAAATGGAAAAGGGGATCTAAATACCATTAAACTATATTGTATGAAAATCATGAAAATTCAATTTAAAAAAAAGGTGTCACCATGCCTGGCCAGACCAAGGTGTTCTTTTTGGAGACAGGGTCTTATTACGTAGACTGGTCTGGACTGGAACTCAGAGATGTGCTTGCCTCTGCCTCCTAAGTGCTGGGATTAAAGTCCCGTACCACCATACCAGGCTTTTATTATTTATGATGTGAATGCATGCATACAACAGCACTTGTGTGGAGGTCAAACTCTGTAGACTCTGTGAAGTCAGTTCTCTCCTTGGGCTTGGATGCAGGTGGTCAAGTTTTCATGAAAGCCCTGCATGAAAGCACTTTTACCCACTGATCAATCTTGCCAGCCTCGTTTGTATATGTGTGTCTACGTGTGTGTGCGGGTACATGCCTTTATTGGTTATTCTTTTTGTGTGTTCTTTTTGAGACAGGGTCTCCCTGTAGCCCCAGCTGGCCTGAGACTTGCTTTGTAGACCAGACTGGCCTGGAACTCAGAGATCTGCCTGTCTCTGCCTCCCAGAGTGCTGGGATTAAAGGTGTGCACCACCACGCTTGGCTCTGCTTATTGGTTCTTTATTGCTCTCTGCCTTATTCCTTTGAGACTGGATCTTTCTTTTTTTTATTATTTAAAAAATTTTATTTTTTTTTTATGTGTATGTGTGTATTGCCCGCTTGTAGGGAAGTGCGCCCATGTTGTGCAATGCCTGCGGAGGACAGAAGAGGCTGTCGGATCCCCTGGAACTGGAGTTCCAGACAGTTGTTAGCTGCCATGTGGGTGCTGGGATTCAAACCCAGGTCTTCTGCAAGAAAAGCCAGTGTTTGGGGCTGGAGAGATGGCTCAGCGGTTAAGAACACTGGAATCTCACAGAGATCCACCTACCTGACCCCAGAGCCAGGATCAAAGGTACACGCTGCTGCCACCGCACCTGGCATGACTGCAGGTACTCTTACCCACTGAGCCATCTCCCCAGCCCCAAGTTTTTTGTATTTTTTTTACATTAAGGAATCTTGCTGGAGCTCACTCCTTTAATCACAGAACTCAAGAGGCAGAGGCAGGAAGATCTCTGCAAGTTCCCAGAGGCAGGCAGAGGACTGGGGAGACAGAGACAGGTAGATCTTTGTGAGTTTTAGCCCTGGTCTGCATAGCAATTTCAGGCAAGCCAGGATTGCATAGTGAGACACTTTCTAAAAAAAATAAAAATTAAAAAAAAAATCAAATTTGGGCTGGAGAGATGGCTCAGCAGTTAAGAACTCTGGTTGTTCTTGCAGAAGACCAGGGTTTGAATCCCAGCATGATAACTGTCTGAAACTCTAGTTCCAGGGGATCCGATAGCCTCTTCTGTCCTCCAAGGGCATTGTACGACACAGGTGCACTAACCTACCCGCAGGCAATACACACATACACATAAAATAAAAATTAAAAAAAAAAATCTTGCTGGATGTGGTGGCATATGCCTATAATGCCAGCATTAGGAGGCGGAGGCAAGAGGAACAGGACCTCAAGGTCAGCCTTGACTGCATAGCAAGCCCAAGACCAGCCTGGGCTACTTGTAACTCTGTCTCAAACAAAATTCTCCACAAACAAAAAAAGAATGCTGAGGCCTGGGAAGATGAAGTTATTTGCCAACAACAGAACTAAAATTTAAATTAAATTAAATTAAATTTAAATTTAAGCCCAAACAGCCCAATCAGAATTCATGCTCTTAGCCTGAGAATTGGGCTCCATTGCTGAGCAGGACTCAGAATTGACAAAGGAGAGCCTGTTAGCCTCCTCCATTCTCTTCCCTGGTCTTGCTTCAGTGCCAAGGCTGGCCTCTGTCACCCTAGGCTCCTACTGAGGGCATAGTCAGTGTGCTGGTGCCCTCAGGTGGCTAGGGGTAGGAAAGAACAGGCTAAGAGCAGCATGCTGAAGTGGTTATGTTTGGGGTGGGAAGGGGACTTAGTTCTTGGCTCCACGTCTTCCTCCTCACAGAATACACAATGAAAGGGGTGGGTAGAAGATATTTTTATTTTACCAGAGGGGATAGGCAGTGGGGCAGTGCAATATCCAAGCCCCAGACCAGACATGCAGCATTCACATGCAGAACAGCTACACAGGCTGGGGCAGGGCCAGAGGTGAAGAGTAGGACCATGAGATACCCACAGCACCCATATCAGGATGCCTGGGCCCTGGGCTCTTCTGCCACCAATGGTACAAGGAGGCAGAAGATTTAGCTGCTTCCCATGGGTAGAACCCCATTGTTCTGGCCAGGAAGAAAAAGGCATAAAGGGAGTGGGATTTGGCCAGTCTACTACGGCACTTGATTCTGTTAGAGTTGGCACAGCCTTGCCCCCTGGGAGAGTCCCATGCCCAGGACAGCAGAGCATGATCAGGAAGAGGGTCTATACACTTTCCTGTCCCCAACAAAAAGGCTTAGTAGAGTTGTGACCAAGATCCACCCCACCTATGAGGAACATGCCAATGAAAGAGTCTTCCCTGAGCACAAGCAAGGCCTCCTAAGGCAGTAGTAAACTGGGGGAGCTGCAACAGACAGGAGACCTTGCCTCTGTGCCCCTGGGGTGCAGGGGAGAGGGGCAGGTGTGAGAGTAGGCCTGGGCCCCAGGGGTGAAGTAAAGGGCAATAATTCTAGGCCTTACAGACCATGGCTGCCCAGGTCTCAAGGGCAAGAGTGTGTGGATTGTGGGCTTTTTAGAGCAGGGTTTAGGGCTAAGAAGTTCAGGCTGGGAGAGGGGGGAGTGGGTGTCCTACCCAGAACCCCTGCACCCATGCTGGGCTCTGCCAGGGCTTAGGAGCGACAGACAGATACATGGAGAACTTGAAGGCACCAGGATTCTGAAGAGCAGCAGGGCCACCCCTCACAGACAGTGATTATAATAAACTTCAGCTTAAACTATGTGATGTGTGTAGGGGGTAGGAAGAG
Organism: Nannospalax galili; assembly: GCF_000622305.1. NCBI lineage: Eukaryota > Metazoa > Chordata > Mammalia > Rodentia > Spalacidae > Nannospalax > Nannospalax galili. Next base: position 135,224 of record NW_008333884.1, read on the forward strand.
AAATAGGCAGCCAGAGGGCGAGTCACACAGGAAGATGAGGGTAGAAGAAACAGACCAGATGAATGTGGCAGCAAATGTAAGGGTATAGAGGAGAGGACAGGAATAACAGACAGACAGGAGAGAAGGGAAGACAGCCAGAGATGGCCTGAACACGCAGCACTCCTGGTCCCTACAAAATAAGGCACCAGAGTCAGTAACGTTCCTGTTGTCCCTGTGGTATTAAAACGTGCTGGAGGGCAGGCAGCTGCTGAAGGACGTGGGCCTACAGGAGCCTCACACCTGTGCACCAGTGGCATTCTTGATCAGGGGTATCTGCAAGGATGGAAGGTACTATGAGGTCCTGACTGTAGGGACCTAAACCCATCTGCCTGGTCAGTCCAATGGGCTGTCCAGGGATTCCCCACAGCAGCCAGGCAGGTACATACCTTTGAGAGGTCCACACCTGTGAGGGCATGCACAGAGGCAGGCAGTTCTGCCAGCAGCCGGTTTACTTCTGATGTTACCTTGCTGTTGTCCCCACTGAGGACCACAATCTCATCCACTTTGGTCAAGGGGGCAGAGATTTTGGCAGCAATCTAGAGGGGGGGCGGTATTTAGAAAGTGTAGTCAGAACCCTGACTCTGTTCACCTGCCTACCTAGTACCTCTCCCTTGTTCAAGTGGCCCAAACCCAAAGCAGCCTGGGCTGTACTAATTCATAGCGTGGCAGGGAAGGACCATGGGCCAGGGGGTCTGGGCACCCATCTGTGTATTTTATTCAATGCTCCAGTTGCATGTGGATGTTACTAACTAGTGCCCAGAGAAGTTCTGGCACTTGCCCCATTAGTCAAAGAGACCTGAACTTTGAGTGAGAGCTTGGTTGGGAACCTTACCTGGGGCAGGGCTTCCAGCACCAACGCCATCTTGGCTGCATCCCCGTATTTCTGGTAGGCCTCAGCTTTAAGCTTCATCCGCTCAGCCTCTGCCTTGCCCATAGCCTCAATGACTGCTGCCTCTGCCTCCCCGATTTTTCGGATCTTCTCAGCTTCCGCTTGTGCCAAAAGGACTTGTTTCACCCTGAGGAAGCCCGGGCCAGACAGTTTAGTTAGAGGTGCCAGAGTATCCTCTCTTAGGGCCCTGCAAACCATCCAACCCTTTTTTTCTGGTGGCTGTTAGGGGTGGGGGATATTTGAAGGAGGTGCTCTGTCCAGCCAACTTTGGTGGGGAATAGTTCCCAGCTGCAAGTGGGAGGGGACTAACCAGGAGGCCCTCTGTGCCAGGCACTATCCCAGGCACTCCAGGCTCCTTATCTCATTTAGTCTTCCAGACAACAGGCTTGGAAGTTTAACTAGGGTAGGGGTGTGGGGGTAGTTTCCAAGCTCTGGTTGGGAGAGGGAGAGAGCACTGATGGTGGAACAGCTTGGTTAGTCTGCCTGCCAGGCCCCAGCCCTCACTTTTCACCCTCAGCGATCTGCTGGATGCGGTGGGCCTCTGCCTCAGCAGGGCGGCGCACTGTGGCGATGAGCTCCTTGTCAGTACGGAGGATCTCCTGTGCCTCCACGGCGATCTGCTTCTTGCGCTGTACAACCTCAATCTCAATCTCTTCCTGTCGGATCTTCTGCTGCTCTCGGGCCCCTTGCAGCTCATAGGCCAACTGGGCCTCAGCTGTCTGCAGCCGGGGAGTCGGCATATGAGAGGTTGGCTAGCACACCCTGAGCCCTGAGCAACATGCATGGGTACCCCTGGCATCTCACCTTGATGTTGACCTCCTCACTGAAGGCTGACTTTTGCAGTTCAAAGGCTCTCTTGGAGTTAGCGATCTTGGTGTCTGCCATGAACTTTACGTCCAGCATCTCCTTCTTGCACTCAGCTTCCTGAGAAACGTAGTGTTAAGGATCAGCTGCTGAGGAACCATACACCCATCAGCTCACTGTCCTGAGGCATGAAAGGGAAATTCCACACACCCGGATGCCTGCATCCCGCTCTGCCTCTGCCACTCCGATGTCAGCATCTCTCTGCACCACAGCAGTCTGTGTCTTGCCCAGAGAGCTCAGATAGTCCACTTTGTCATATACATCCTAGGGAGGGAAAGGGAGTCAGTCATCCCAGGAAGCAGCCAAAGGTACAAGGGTGCCCCTCCATCTCCCATATGGACACATGGGAACAGCCTTCCCATTACACCTCACCTTGATGGTAAAGCTGAGGATCTCAATGCCCATGCGGCCAACATCAGGAGCTGCTACTTCCCGTACCAGCTTGGCAAACTGGTCTCGGTCCTGGTAAATCTGCTCCACAGTCAGTGTCCCTGGGGGGCAAAGGGTTCATGAACCAGTCCCTAGGGGCCTAACCAGCTGGGAAAGGGAGGAAGCACTTGACAAGCCTGGGTGCATGCAAGGGTCAAGCAGTCTGAGTAGGATCTTTGTGGAGTTTCCTCCTCAACAGTGTTTAATACTGTGCAGCTGGAGCAAATGTATCAAGCAGCACCAGATGTCTGAGGAATCTACCCTCTGCTACATCAATGCCCTCTTCAAGTCACCATCTTGAAATTTTATTATTATTGTGTGTTTGTGTATACCTGGACACCTGTGCTGGTATGTGTGAAAGCAAGAGGTCAGCTTTGAGTACTATCTACGTTTTCTTCTGAGATAGGTTCTCTTATTGAGTCGAGGTGGTTTTTCTTTTCTTTTCTTTTTTTTTTTTGGTCTTTTTGAGACAGGGTCTCCCTGTAGCCCCAGCTGTCCTTGAACTCACTGTGTAGACCAGGCTGGCATTGAACTCACAGAGATCCGCCTGCCTCTGCCTCCCGAGTGCTGGGATTAAAGGAATGCGCCACCATGCCTGGCTCCACCTTGAGTTTTTAAATTAAAGACTTAGAAAATTTTTTAGCTCAAACTTCAGTGGAATAGGTCCCCCTGTCCAGCCATTCACATGTTTCTGGCCCTGGCTCAGAGACTGTATGAGGCTGAGCAGGGAGGGCCTCACCAAGGATGGAACGTAAATGCCCCTCCAGGGTCTGTAGGACGACGTTCTTGATGTCCTGCACATTCTTGCCCAGGAACTGTTCACAGGCCACAGCCAGGAGCTCCTTCTCTGTCATGATCTTCACCTGTCAGGGTCACAGAGATGCCTGAGTCAGACAGAAGGCAGATAGAGGCCCCAGACCCTGAGGTGCAGAGGCTGATGGCTGTGCCCTGCCCCCTTTCAGACCTGGAGGCCCTGGGGCTGCAAATGGGACTTCTGAAGCCCCTAGAAGGGAAAGAGCAGCACAAGGAACTATTTTTTGGATACAGGGTCTCACTATGTAGCCCTGGTTTGCCTCTAACATATGGAGATTCTCTCTCCTATCGCTGCTCTCTCCTGGGTGCTGGGATTAAAAGTATGTGCCACCACTCCCAGCACAAGGAACTCTTAGGCTGAGAATTCTGTGTTCACTGATGACCCCCAGGCCCTGATTGGGCCTCTCTCCCAGGCATTTGGGGCTCATGTTCCCCCATGCCTCCAGCCCGCTGTTCTCTCACTAGCCAGCTCTTCCTCTGCAGCCTCCCCACACATGGGAGACCCTCAGGCTTAGGGGCAGAGAGTGAAAAGGAGAACAAACAGTAGGGACACAGACAAATGGAGTTGGAAAGAGCCTAGACAGGGCAGGAGACAGGTTCTAGAGGTGTAAAGGTGTCTTTGCCTCTTCAGGTGTTCAGTCAAATCCCTTCCCAGAGATGAGGAACAGGTAGAACCTCAGTGCCCTGTGAAGTTGAGGGTGGGTTAGGGTGGGATACTCCTCCCAAGGCCCCAGCTGAGGGGTAAGCTGCACTGATGCCCCTTGAAGAACTTGAAGGGTCTCTTCCTCTGGGCCACTCAGGGAACAGGGGAGGCCTGGATTCCAGGGCCCATCATATCCAATGCCTGCAAAGAATGGGGGTGAATTAGTGAGACAGGAGCCCTCAGCATTGGTTTTGTCCTGAGAAGGCCACTGAGGAGAGAAGGGGAATCTGTTAGTTCTGCTGGGTGGCCAAGGGGGCCAAATAAGCATGTTCCAGTGATGATGACTCTGTTGCTGGAGGGTGACAAGGATTCTAGAGAGAGACTGCCCCTGGCTGGTGTCCTCTCCTCCTCCCCCCAAACCCCACTATGGGGGAAGAGGCACCTCAATGGACATGCGTGGGGCTGCTGAGTTACTATACCTGGGCGACACCCGTCACAGTTAAAGCTACCCCCTCGGCCGTCTCTACGTCCTCGCAGCGGGGCTGCAACGTCATAATCTCTAGGGAAATCCTGCCAAGAAATGCAAAACAGGGGCATGGGTCTGGGGGCCTAGGGTCTGGAGTGTGGGAGAGTCTAGTACCTCACTGTGGCTGGGACCGACCAGGGGTGCTGGAGGAGACATCTTCGGGGGTGTGTATATGGCAGTGTGTGGGAAGATGGTAAGAGGGAGGGCAGGATGAATGCAGGAAGCTCCAGGGGAAGAAGGGTAAGTGGGTGACATATGTATACATATGTCTTTTGCTTGTTATCCTGGCTTGAATTGTGAGAAAAAGGAAGGAGGAAAGAAGTGGTATGTGGTGCTCTGGGGCTGATGAGGTCAGAGAGAACCTAGGTTGAGGGGGGGAGAGGGAGGGGGAGAGGGGGAGAGAGAGAGAGAGAGAGAGAGAGAGAGAGAGAGAGAGAGAGATCTCAGAAACTCCTTTGAGTTTGTATGCCACTTCAATCTGACTCCTTTTGTCTACATTCATCTAGGTTGGTGTGTGTGTGTGTGTGTGTGTGTGTGTGTGTGTGCCTCTTCAATCTGACTCCTTTTGTCTACACTCACCTAGCTTAAGGGGCCTGGTCTTAATTGTGTGTGTGTGTGTGTGTGCCTCTTCAATCTGACTCCTTTTGTCTACACTCACCTAGCTTAAGGGGCCTGGTCTTAATTGTGTGTGTGTGTGTGTGTGCCTCTTCAATCTGACTCCTTTTGTCTACACTCACCTAGCTTAAGGGGCCTGGTCTTAAGTACAGCAATGTTGAGGGGAGTGGGGCTGCTTCTAGAGTGTTGAGGAAGGCCCGGACGCCTGTGCCACACAAGGCACTTCAAGCCTCTCTTTGGACCTCTGTACTGAAGCTGCCTTCCCAAGGCTATATGGGCTAATGGGATGTGAACAGTGTCCTTCTCTACTATATCTGGCAGGATGGATGAGGAAAGGAGCAGGAGTTTTGCCCGAGAAAACTGCAGGACATCAGTGCCAACAAAAGGGAAGGGCAAGATGCTATATGTAAAACTCTCCAGCCTGGGGAACTACTAGCAACAAGGGGTAGGGGCTTTTTAATGTTCACTGCTGCAACCCCAGTGCCTGAAACTAAGAAAGTATTTAACAAAGAGCTGGCACACACAGCAAGGAAGATGTGGATTACAGAGAAAGCACTTGGGAGTTGTTCAGCAATCTGGTCAAGAACAGATTCACCAGCTATGGCTGCACGATAATGAGGCGTGGTATTCAAGGATACCCCCTGGGCTGCCTGGGCAGAATTTCCAGAGTTCTTTGGTTGTTCCTTACAGCCTCAAGGGGCAAAGGGAGAGGATTTGGGGATCTACTTGGATCCACCCTGGCACCCAGAGCAGCAGAGAGGGGAAGAGTAGGGGAGGGAGGCACACTCTCAGGAGAGTCCATCATTGGCTTCTGCCAGGTCCCACAGGGCAGGAAGAGAGACGGTTAGACATAGATGAGGAAGCAGGTGGGTTATTACCTGTGCAACCCCTGTTACGAATAGCGGGACCCCCTCCGACGTCTCAATATTCTCACAGCGACACAGGATGGTCATAACCTCCAGAGACAGTCTGAGGAGCAGCCAGGGGGTAGGGGAAGGTAGGGACAGGAAGGGTAGGAGGGGACACAGCAAACACATATAGTGGTTACCAGATAAGCACTGATGCCTGACACATGGGGGCATGGGCTCTCAACACTTCAACCCACCCTTACCAGCTCAGCCTAAGACTGTAGGCGAGCACAGGCATGCCCTTGCTGGCCCAATGCTTCCAGACCTCTTCTCTAGTCCCTATTCCCTTCAAATGAGAAGCTGCTGAGCTGGGGAGAGGTCTGCTAGTGTCCAGAGGTCAGGAGGCCCAAGCATAGGGCACCCAGGTTGCAACAACTTCACTTTTGTAAGAGATTTCTGCTGTGATCAGGGAAACAGCCTTAGCCCCACCCTCCTAACATAGGAAAACTTGTTTTTAGAAGTTGGGAAGATGTGGCCACTCGGGAATTAATAAGCCACAGCAGATATTGAATCCTGCTTGGGGCACAGATTCTTGAGGTTGGGGATAATTTCACTAAAAAGGCGATTCAAAAGCCAGAAAATCTCAAAGAAAATTTTGGATATCTGATT
>NW_008333884.1:141679-172768 GCF_000622305.1 Nannospalax galili
AATTTCAATAAAAAGGGGAATAAAAAAACAGAAAAACTCAAAAAAAATTTTGGTTTTTGGTTTTTTTTTTTTTTTTTTTTTTTGATATCTGATTTTGATGTGAGAGGGTCAAAGAAGGCTGGGGGAGAAAGAATGCTTATGGCAGATTATTCACAGGGACTGATGGGAGATGGTGGAGGGATTTACTTTAGAATTTCCAGAGTTGAGTATGGGCAACAAGGACTGGCAAGGTGCCGGTAGGCTACTTGGCCTACCCCAGCTGTGTGTGCACATGTGTAGAGTGGTGGTGTAGGCAGAAGAGAGCTGTGGATAGTGTTGATGGTTTCCTTAAACCCAAAGAAGGAAGACAAGGCAGAGGCTGAGACTGAAGGGGCAGAAACAGGTGGATGGGGTGGGGAAACTGAGGAGCATTAGGCAACTCAAAACTCCCACTTCAACCCTTTGGAGTGGCTGCTCTCACAGCCCAGAAGGCTCCAGCCATGCAGACATGCAAAGGTTGTTTTCATTTGATTGATCCCCTAACACTGGCACCCTTAGGCCTGAGAGTACTCTTTTTTCCGCCTAGTACTGGGGATGGAACCCAGGGCCTTGTACACACTGGACAAGTGCTTGACCTCTGAATTACATCCCTAGCCTTTGTGAAGATTCTTGACCTGGCTCAGATAGGAACCTACCTACCACCGCTTTCTTCTGGGAAAGGAGAAAGGGAAACAGGAGAGAAGGAAGGAAGGAAAAGAGGAAGGGAGGAAAAGAGGAAGGGAGGCTGCAGCTCAGATGCCAGAGGTGGAAGAATTGCTCAGGTAAGGGAAAAGAGCTGCCCACATAAAGGCCTCAGGATAATATAGGACATTGCAACAAAGTAAAGTAGGAGATTTTACTGAGCCTTGAGGAAGAATGGCTGATACCAGGTGGGTGATACAGCATGGCCGTGGAAAGTTCTTCAAAAGGGAAACTGAGTTAGACACTTGATTCAGCCATCCATCCATTCATTCTTTTTTTTTCTTTTTGACAGTCTCAGCCCACACTGATGGGGAACTCTGGAGCCCAGGCTGATGTTGAAATTCAATCTAGCTTCCTGAGTGATAGGATTACATAAGTATGCTACCACACCAGGTTTGAAGCCTCTACTCTGATCTAGTGGTTGTCAGTCTAGAGAAATAAGGGTCCCAGGCTATGGAGAGCAAATGGGCTAGGAGCCCGGGATGGGGTTAACCCCAGAAAAGTAAAAAAGAAGGGGAAAGGCAGGCATATACTACTCACCCAGAGGGAGCATGTTGAGCCTGAGGTCAGCCTTATTCTTAAAATGAGGTGTAAGGCCCAGCTCTCATTTCCTACCTACTGTCAGGGAGGCTTAGCTTTCCTGTCCTGGGACTCTACTCTCTGGGGCACAAAGTGGGAGTGGGAGACCAGGGATGTAGAGAATGGGCTTCAGGAGCATTCCTTAGCAATGGCTGTTTGTACAAGACTGATTCTGGACAAGTCCAACTGCCTGGGTCTGGCTGTACGTCAAGGTCTTTGAATAAGATTCTGTTGTGCTGGGACTGTGTGGTGTGTGGGTGGCCATCTCTGGAGAGTGCTCCCGTGCCTTCTGGCAGGCTAGCTGACCCATCTAGGTATGCCTATGACTCTCTGGAGTAGAAGTTGTGACCAATATTGATTATTGACATTGTTAGCTTTGTGTTAGAGGAGTCCCTCAAAATCACTTAAGTAAGCAGGGTAGAGTGAAGGGAAAGATAGGAGAGTGGAGGGGATTACTGGGAATCAGTGATGTTAAAGAGTTGACATGCTTCTCACCCCCAACCTTAGCCAGCCCTCAGACACCCAGGAGCTTCAAGCAACTTCATGCAGACATGGGCCTCTCTCTGCTGACTGGTAGGGGCTGGCTGGAGGGGATTTCTGCTTGAAATCTCCATGGTTTCTCCCTTGGGTTACCAGTCCTATATCCCATAAAGGGGGTGCTGCTGTAAGGCTGGCTGTAATGTTTCCTCTCCTGGGTGGTGGGCAATGAGGCAGCAGGGGAGACCATATCTGGTTGTGCCCTGAGCTTTTTGGAGACAAAGCAGGGTGAGCTGGATGGTGGGCACTTTGGGAATGGAAACCTCCCTACCTAGTAAGTCTTTCCAGACTGATTTAAGATTCTAGCCCATCTTGCCCCAGCACAAATTCCTTATACCCTTAGACCTTGTGTATAACCCACTGGTGTCACAGATCACATCTGATTGTACATCCCTTCTGTGCTACTTATTTCAGCCACTGTCCCAGGGCCTATACAGGCAAGGGCCCATGTATGAACTCTACCATTTCCTCCCATTGTATCTCCTCTTCAAATAGTGCAGAATTAAGACTTTTTTCCTTTTGTTTTTTTGAGAAAGGGTCTCAAACAGTCTACGCCAGTCTTTAACTCATTATGTAGTTGAGGCTAGCTTTGAACATCTGATTCTCCTGCCTCCATTTCCTAAGTGCTAGGATTACAGGTGTGTGCTAGTATGTCTGGAGTAATTACAACCTTTTTTTGAGAAAGGGTCTTGTTTATATAGTTCCTGATCTGGAACTATGTAGTCTAGGCCAGGCTCACCTTTACCACAATCCTGCTGCCTCAGCCTCCGAAGTGTTGAGATTGGGATTACAAGCATGAGACACAACACCTGGATTTTTTTTTTTCCCCAGACAGGGTCTTTCTGTGTAGCCCAGGATGGCCTCAAACTCACCTCCTCCTGAATGCTGGGGCTACAGGCATGAGCCTAGCAAGACTTCTTAACATTGAGCTAGAATACAGAAACTGAGATTCTATTGGATATATGCCCTGCATTCTCTGGGACAGAAGCAGTATCACTTCCAATGGGAAAGAGAAGCCAGTAAACAAGAGGGGCCTTCAGGACAGACCTTCCTGAACTGAGCTTCCTGTATCCCTGGGTGCCTATCTCAGCTACTCCTTAGTGGGGGCCTCCTCCTAACCAGATGGAAGGTGGGATGGCAGATGTTCTACCTGGCTTGTGGGGAAAAGGAAGTATGCCCACTGGAAACCCCTTTCTTGCCCACCAAAATGATAGATTCCAGAACCCCTAGGCCCTTACCTCTGAGTGTCGGAGATACACCACCAGGCCCAGGCCCAGCCGCCAAACACGTACTGTTTATAGTCGGAACCGCAACAGCCCCCTGGGGAGCAAAGCAAACCATTGCTGGTCAGTCAGTTTCTGGGTATGCCTGCCCTCTGATCCTCTAAAAGCAGCTTTGGCTTGTTTTATTTTATGAATCAAAAAGTTTTAAAAACTTTATCTTAATTTTTTAAAAATGTGTATGAGTATATTGCCTGCATGTATATAAGTGCACCTGTGTCATGTAATGCCTGTGGAGGTCAGAAGAGGGCACTGGATCCCCTGGAACCTGAATTATGGATGGTTTTTAGCTACCATGTGGGTGCTGGGAACTGAACCTGGGTCCTCTACAGCCAGTGCTCTTAATCATTAAGTCATCTCTCCAGCCCTAAAAAGTTTTTTAAAATTTCATTTAGTAACTTATTAATTAATTATGTGTGTTTCTCAGAATGTAAGTGCACCATGTGCATGCAGTGCCCATGGAAGCCAGAAGAGGGCATTGGATTCCCTGGAAATGGAGTTAGGGATAGCTTTTAACCACCATGTGGGTGCTGAGAACTGAACCTGGGTCCTCTGTAAGAGCAGCCATTGGTCTTAACAGATGAGCCATCTCTCCAACTCTCTAACATTTTTTTTATTACATTTATTTGTGTGTGTCTGTGCATGTGGGTACATGTATACCATGGCAATATGTGGAGATCAGAGGGACAACTTGAGGGGGTTGGTTCTCTTTTTCCACCACATGGGTTCTGGGAATTGAACTCTGGGTAATAAGCTTAGTGGCAAGCACCTTTACTTCCTGAACTATCTCACACCATAGTCAAGCTTCCTTGGAACTAGCTTTGTAATTCATGCTGGCCTTGAACTTGTAGGGATTTTCCTGCCTTAGCCTCCTGAAGGCTGTGTGAGCTACCACCACTGGCTTTTGTTAGTTTTCTGAGGCAGAGTCTTACTATATAGCCTAGGCTAGTCTGGAACTCTCCTGCTCCCCGCCTCCCAGTGCTGAGATTACAAGTGTGTGTACCACCGCACCCAGTTTAACTGTGGCCCTTTATTTGCTCTGAGACTTGACAGTAGCTACTGTCAATTACCAGGTGCTAAGATTACACATAAATGCAAGACAAGATCTCCTTTCTATCAAGGGACTTAAGATGTAGTTTGTTAGACAATTTGCTTCCAGAGGACCGAACACATAAGTGGATAAGGGAAAACTTCTCTTTTTCACTTAACTATTATTCAATCAACAAACAAGTAGACAATCCGTTTCTATGCTAGAGAGGTGAAAAGAAAGTCTTGTAGGAGGTAAGATATGAAGAAGTGTATCTTGGGAGGATCATAATACCATGAGACTCACCACTGTGAGCCAGCTGGAGGGGGATGCAAGGGAGCAGGCCTCTGGGGCTGGCTGGTGGAAGGTAAAGTCTTTGAGTCAAGCACAGCCTTTCTGTGCTTAGCAGATGCATCTCAAATGAAGCAGGCACTCTACTCCCACAGCCTAGAGCATTCAGAGTGACTTTGTTCCTCTTGTGGGAGCAGGGAGGGACATGAGGCTTCAAAATTATACTCAGCTTATAATACTTAGAGGAGAAGTGAGGATAAAGGGGAAAGGCCCCAAAAGGAAGTGGTTCTTAGAAACTGGCTGTGGTCATGCTCAGCATGTTCCAGCCAGAAATGAGAAAAATCAATTGCTCAAATTCTTGTATTAAATTCCTGTTCATGCTAAAACTACTTACCAAGTCAGGAAGTATTAGTAAAAGCTGCAGCAGGAGTTAACTTTCAATGCAAAGGAAATATGAATCAAAGGAGATAGGATTTGGGAGAAAATGTTTGGATTTCCAAGCTTCAAGATGTTTGTCTCCCAAGGTCATTTTCTATACCTTGGTTGGTTATAGTGTCTCTGAAAAGCCACAGTAGGGGACAAGGTAGATAGAGGATAGAGGGGCAAAGAGATCATGAATGTTTTCTGTATAGACCAAGGAGCCATGTGTATGTGAGTGAGGGAGTTCAAGCTGGGAAGTGACAAGGTCACACTGTCATTTTAGAAGCAAATACCACTTTAAGTCAGACATAGTGGTAGAAAATGTTTTTTTTTTTTTTGTATTCAAGTGCCTTGAGATACTTTTTTATTACTTACTTTATTTATTTATTTGGTCTTTTTGAGACAGGGTCTCCCTGTACCCCAGCTGACCTGGAACTCACTATGTAGACCAGGCTGGCCTTGAACTCACAGAGATTCACCTGCCTCTGTCTCCCAAGTGCTGGGATTAAAGGTGTACACCACTATACCTGCCTTATTTATTTTTATTTTATATGTATGAGTGTTTTGCCTTCATGTATGTATGTGCACTATGTGTTTGTAATGCCCGAGGAGGCCAGAAAAAATAGCATCAGATCCTCTGGAACTGGAATTATGGGCGGTTGTTAGCTTCCATGTGGGTGTTTGGAATTGAAACTGGGTCCTCTGTAAGAGCAGCCAGTGCTCTTAACTACTGAACCATCTCTCTAGCCCCAGCAAATGCTCATTTTTGTAGGAGAATCAGGAGTTGGAGGCCAGCCTAGGCTACATAGTAAGAACTTGTCTCAGAAAAACAAAACAAGAAGCAGGAATGGTGGTACATACCTTTAATCCCAGCACCTAGGAGGCAGAGGCAGGCAGATCCCTGTGAGTTCAAGGCCAGCCTGGTCTACATAGTGAGTTCCAGGCCAGCCAGGGCTATATAGTGAGATCCTGTCTCAAACAACAACAGCAGCAGCAACAACAGAACAAAGCAAAATTCATTTTGCAAAAGGAGAGAGATTCTGAAGTCAGGAAGACAGAGTAGATGTCTCTTGCAGGAACCTAGGCAAGGTATATGGCTGATCCAAGTGTATAACTCCTGAAGCATTCTTACCGAGGCAAACTTTCTGTATGGATAGAAACATTCTCTTTCTATGGTGTGGAATATGGTAGCCATTGAGTATATCAAACATGACATGAATTTTTTTTTCAGTGCTAGGGATTAAACCCAGGGCCTTGCACATGCTAGGCAAGTGCCCTACTACTGAACTGGATCTCCAAGCTCCTCATACAATTTTTTTCACATGCATATGTGTGTGTGTGGGGAGTATGCTTGCCTGGGTACACTACTGCACCCAGCTTATGTGGTGCTGGGGATCAAATACAGGGCTCATGTATGCTAGACAACACCCTACCAATTGAGCTATAGCCCTAGCTAGACAACACCCTACCAATTGAGGTATAGCCCCAGCTTGTATATGTGTATGTATGTATGTATGTATGTATGTGTGTGTGTGTGTGTGGTCTGGGCAGTTGAAGGGCCAGTGCTCACAGAAGCCAGAAGGTGTTGAATCTCCTGGATCTGGAGTTACAAGTTGCCTGATGTAGGTGCTGGGAACCAAACCTCAGTCCTCTGCAAGAGCAGCAAGTGCTCTTAACTGCTGAACCATCTTTCCAGCCCTTCCCCCTTCCTTTAAGACAGAGTCTCCCTGAAGCCCCAGTTGGCCTGGTAATCGCTATATATAGACCAGGCTTGTCTCCATCTCACAGAGATCTACCTGCTTCTGCCTCTCTAGTGCTGGGAGGTGTGCATCACCATGCCCAGCTCCTCCCCTCCCCATTTTTTTTTTTTTTTTTTTTTGGTCTTTTTGAGACAGGGTCTCCCTGTAGTCCCAGCTGTCCTGGAACTCACTATGTAGACCAGGCTGGCCTTGAACTCACAGAGATCCACCTGCCTCTGCCTCCCGAGTGCTGGGATTAAAGGCGTGCGCCACCACGCCTGGCCCCATTTTTTTTTAAGACAAAATTTCACGCTGCAGCTCAGGCTGGCTTTGTTCTATTATCTATGGCTAGGTTTCTGTTTCTCTGAAGTAGAAATACCTGTCCACAGGGCTGCTAATCAAGGCAAGCCTTTTACAAGCTCCTTTGCCCTGAGAGGCATTTGTAGGGGAGGTCTCGGTCGACAGGCAGTCTGAAACCCAAACCATCTTGGGATCAAGTGAAACTGGAATAGGGCCAAAAATCACAGCTTGTTCTGCATCTTCTGGCCTGGTGGGAGCTGGGGCATGGATGCCTCTGGCCAGGTCTAGATCTCTATATACTATAGGAGAGCAGAGGGGAACCAGATAAGACAGGGTAGTAGGTATCTACCCTTTACCTTTCACTTGTTTTTGACCTTGGGGGCAGGCTGTTAGTTCATATTTGGCAATATGCCAGGTTCCCAGAAGCAGTAACAGGAAGCTGGACCTGGCAGGCTGCCTCTACTCCCAGTAGCCTTTTCCCCTGTAAAGCATTTTCTCCCAGCTTCCGAAACACCATTCCTAATTTTTATTTATCTGTGTGTGTGTGTGTTGGGGGGGCTATGTGGCTACATGTGGAGGCCAGAGGTTGACATCAGAATGTCTTCCTTCAATTGCTTCTCCACATTATTATTGTTATTGTTGTTGTCTTTTTTCAATAGGGTCTCCCTTGTAGCCCCAGTTGCTTGGAACTCACTATGTAGACCAGACTGCCCTCAAAAAGGGGAGCTGCACCTCACACTGTCTCAAATTCCAAGGGACTATTACACCAGCCATGGTACCTTTCTCCTCTCCAGTCCATCCTTGATTCTTAGCATGACTTCCCCTCCCCACCCCTAGAATAGTTTCCAAGCCAGCACTGCATTGGCTCTGGCCTGAGGAGTAGGCTCCCAGTAAGTAGAAGGTACAAAGCAGCCCATCTACATCTTCTCACCCTGTAGTCTTAAGATTTTCCATAGGGCAAAACTGAAGCTTTGGTCTCCTCATCCCAGATTCTGGGCTTCCTGAAAGAATCTCCACAGGAAAGATACAGTGCAGATTCTGGTTTCTTTTTATTTATTCATTTTTCTGCATTTATTAATTTTGTTTGTGTCTCTATTTATGGACCTGTTGCTGGAGTTGGCTCTCTCCAACCAACATGTGAGTCTCAGGGATCCAACTCAGGTCATCAGGCTTGGCAGCAATTGCCTTTACCCACTGAGCCATCTCCCAGTCCCAGATTCCAGTTTTTTAAAAGCCTTCTAGGGCTGGGGCCTATAGTTCAGTGGCAGAGTGATTGCCTAGTATGGGTGAGATCTCCAGCACCACACAGACACATAGACACACAATCAAGCAGGGTGCATGTCTATAATCCCAGCAGTGGGGAAACAGAGACAGGAAGATCACTGCAAATTCAAAGCCAACTGATTTACACTGATTTACACAATTTGTTCCAGTCCAGCCAGGGGTACAAATCAAGATTCTGTTAAAAAAAAAAAAAAGCAGGGCATGGTGGTGCACACCTTTAATCCCAGCATTTGGGAGACAGAGGCAGGTGCATATCTGTGAGTTCAAGGCCACCCTGGCCTCACAGATTCATCTCTCAGATCTCCCTCCTTACCCTAAGAACCTCTGGTCTCCAATGGGATGAGGTATCATATCTCTGAAAGGAGCAGGGTACTGTCAAGGACAGGGTCTCATTACGTAGACCAGGCTAGCATGGAACTCGCAGAGAACTGCGTGTCTCTGCCTCCTGAGTGCTGGGATTAAAACCATACTCCACCACGCCCAGTCAAGAGATTGATTTTGAGACCCAAGTTACATTTAAGGCTATGTTTGGGGGTGAAAATCCCCAGTGGATTTATTACACTTTCCCAAGGGTGTGCAGCTATTAAGCCCAAGCTCAAGGTTTATACCATCTCCCTTCCCACGGTCGGCTTTATTGATTTTGCACACAGGCTGAACATCAGTACTTAGAGTGGGAAGAGATCAGCCTACAGCTTCAAGTTTTCAAGATGTCATGCAACAGGGGCACCCTTCCCAGCATCTGGGAGCCACGAGCTGAATAACCTGGTGACTTCAATGACCTCCCAAGGCACTCCAAATATACACTGTGAATCGCAGCTTTAAGGTGAGGTACACTGTCCTCAGTGCAGCAGTCTCCCAGCCCCACCTAGACAAATTCTAGAGCTTGCTGCATTTTGTAATCTAGAACGGCACAGGCGGGAGCCGGGTTTCCCAATTGTGGAGGCCGCACCCGCGTCCCCAGGGCGTGCAATGCCAGGAAGTCTGGGCAAGCCGAAGCCTGCTCAGAATTAACGGGTCTGCCTGCGCCTGGAAAAAGGGGCCCGCGTCTGAGGGCCTCTCCAGCAGGCACCTGCCCTCCGGGGGCCGCAGCGACCCAGCCATCAGTATTTTGGGACGCACCCGCCCCTCCCACCCAGGACCCCGCGGCTTTGGTTCGCGGCTCCCAAAGCCACCCGGAGCAGAGGGAGGAGTAGCACCGGAGGCCACGCCATGGGAGGGGGAGTCCTGGTGGCCCGCCGCCCTGGAGGGTGGGGGTCCCAGGGCGGCGGTTTAGATGCCCGGCCTTCCTGCTCTCCCACACCGGTTGGGCAAGCACCCACCACCCTCGCCGTCCCCTCACCTGAGACCACCAGCGCCTCGTTGGGCCCCACCGTGTGGCAATTGCCCATGGCGCCTGTGTGGGAAGGAGGGCCCTGGGGCTGAACGGACCTGGACGGCAGTGGCGGGTCCCGCAGCGTAGGCCGCGCCCAGCCTATCCCGCCACCCCCAGCGGCCGCCCGCCCGCGCCCCTCCGCAGCAGTGGCCCAGCCGGAAGTGTGGCGGCGGTGGGCGGGGCCGGCATGTTGAAAGAGGCAGGAGCCAGAGCGTCCAGTCAACTCGCTTTATTAGAGGGGGCTTTGTATCGAGGGGCTTGGCCCTTAAGCACCTTGAAAGGCTCCTCCTGTGCCCTCGGGGCACCTCAGTAGTAACGCTCTGGGCTACCTCACCACACGGCACCCACCTTGCAGCAGTGGGTCCGGAGATCAGACCCCTGGGTTAAAATCCAGTCCCTGCTCTGAGTCCATTCCTAATCTTGCCTCCCTAGAATGGGGATAAATTAACCACCTAGCTGGATGGATGCAAAGAGCTCAGTTCAGTAACATTGGCAGTGCTTCAATCGAAAAATCCCTGGCCCTGCCCCGGAACGGTTAGAATCACTCCCGGTAGGGTTGCAAGATCTGGCATACCACCCTCGAATCCTGGGGTTATTGTGCCTCTCAGGAAGTAACAGCTATTCATTATCTCCTAGCACCAGGAAAAGTGCTGTCCAGGACACAACTTAGAGGTTCCAGAAAGTGACCACCAAGGTAAAATGGCAACCCCTTAGTGCCCAGGCACACAGCTCAGGTTTTCGGGAGGGTCCCACAGTACTATAAGAAAGCATCCCAACCTGGGGGTTAGGAAAGTTGGTGTGTAGGTTCAGCCTTCACCTGAATTTGCTGTGTCAATTTAGACAAGTCTGGTAAGCCCCCAGGGGCATGAGAAAGTCCAGAAACCCTGGGTTTCTTAGGGCGGGAGGTACTCAGAGAAGACAGGGCTCCTGAATCCTCAGGCTGGGGTTCTTCATCAGGGTCTTCATCCTTCCCAGGCCCAAGCCCTGCCAGCTTCTTGCTGGCTTCCCATAGCCTGTGGGCAGCTGGGTCATCTCGGGCAGCTGGGGGTACCTCTTCCACATGACAGTTGGCAAAATATCTCCCACTAAGAGGCTCAATGCCCTCCTGCAATGCACAGTACAGAGGTGTCTGAGCACCCCCTTGGGGTGCCCGGAGCACCAGCCAAGCCAGTGGGCACAACATGGGACGCAGCCATCCAGGAAGGTGGCGTAGGAACAGCTCGGAGTTCACAGGCCCTGTGGGCAGGAAGAAAGAAAGGAGTTAGAGAGGAAGGTAGGTGGAGACTCAGGGAATAAGCAGGGGAACACACCCGGTGGGAGGCAGAATCTGGTTTCAGAGAAGCCGGGGTAGTATCTACCAGGTGTTCAGGACCCCCACAAGGTGACTTTATTCAGCTCCTACAAGAAGCCTCCTTCCTTCCCTCCATTTAAATGCTGTGTCCTGTTGCCCAATTGTTCTCCATCTTTTTTCATTTGTTTTGGTGCTGTGCTGGGCATCTGAATTCAGGACTTCTGGCATGCCAGACAAGCACTCTGCCAACTGAGCTACATCCCCAGTTCTTCCCTTTCTTTCTTCCTTTTTTTAAAAAAAAATTTATTTTTATTTATGTGTATGAATGTATTACCTGCATGTATGTAGGTACATGCCCACGGAGGGGGTATTGGATCCCCTGGAATTGGAGTTATGGACCGTTGTAAGCTGCCATGTGGGTGGTGGGAATCGAACCCAGGTTCTCTTCAAGAGCAGCCAGTGCTCTTAACCACTGGAGTCATCTCTCCAGTCCTCCTTTTTTTGGTCTTTTTGAGACAGGGTTTCCCTGTAGCCCCAGCTGACCTGTAACTCCCTATTCAGACCAGGCTGGCCTTGAACTCACAGAGATCTGCCTACCTCTGCCTCCTGAGTGCTGGGATTAAAGGCAAGAGCCACCACGCTCGGCTGTGTCCTTTCTTTTAAAAAATTGTTTTTATTTTATGTGTTTGAGTGTATTGCTTGAATTACATAGGTGCACCGGGTGCATGCAATGCCCGGCAGAGGCCAGAGAGGGCATCGGGTCCCCTGGAACTGGAGTTATAGAAGGTTGTTAGCTGTCATGTAGGTGCTGGGAATTGAACCCAGGTCTTCTGCAAGAGCAGCTAGTGCTCTTAACTGCTGAGCCATCAGTTTAGCCCAGCTTTCCTTTCTTTTTAAGACAAGGTTTCACTCTACAGCCCAGGCTGGTCTCAAACTCATGAAAATTTTCCTGCCTCAGCTTACTGGGAGTATTGGCATAAGCCACCATGCCTGATTTATGCTGTATTTTTTTCTAGCTTGAGCCCTGTTCCTTTATGTTTTGTTTTTTGACATAGGGTCTCCTTGTAGCCCCAGCTGGCCTGGAATTCACTATGTAGATTAGGCTGGCCTCAATGTCACAGAGATCTGCCTACCTCTGCCAGTTCCAAGTGCTAGGATTAAAGGCATATTCACCACCACACCTGGCTAAGCACTTATGGTATACAAGCCACTAGGACACTAGTGATATGGAGTTGTAATAAACACTTAATAAAGGTTAGCTATATTATTATCATTGTAATTACAAAAAAAAGCCTTGGGCAATGGTTTTCTAAACTGCAGTATGGTGCTAGGTGTAATGGTACATGCCTGGAATCTTAGTCCTCAGGAGGCAGAGGTGGAAGGATAATCATAGGGGGAGCCCAGCCTGGTCTACATAATGAGATTAGGCTAGCCTGGTCTACATAGTGAGTTCCAGGCCAGCTGGGGCTACGGGGAGATCCTATCTCAAAAAGACCAAAAAAACCCCAAACAATATAAAACCAATCTACCATCAAAACTCCAAAGTAAAATAAAATGCAGTATGGTAAAACAGGCAGGGCAGGTGTTGTTGTAACCTACTGGTTAAAAACCAGGAGAATAGTTTACCAATTATCTTGCTCAGAGTAGATGCCAAAATGCTTAAGTGGCCCTCCAGACACTACTGACCTAGCCCATCTCTACAACCTCAGCTCTTGCCACTGTTGTGCTCACTCTGGTCTAGCCTCACTAGCCGTCCTAAAGTATGCCAGGAACTTCTGCCTTTGTACTTGCTATTTTCAATTTTCTTTCTGAGCTTCAAAAAGATACAGTCCCTGCACCCACATGGCAGCTAACAACCTTTCAAAACTCCAGTTCCAGGGGATCTGATGCCCTCTTCTGACCTCCATGGGCATTGCATGAGACGGGTGCACTTACACACATGTAGGCAATAAATACACTCAGACCATAAAATTAAAATAGTATTTTTAAAAGAGATACAAGCTCATCCCTTGTCTCCTTCAGGCCTCCGTTCTACTATCACCTTTTCAGATGTCTTCCTTGACTGTCATTGTCAAAACAGCACATCTGAAAATTCCATATCCCCCTTACCCTGTCTTATCTTTCTCCATTAGTTTATCACCACCTGTCATTGGATATGAGGATAAGATATTTAGAAAATGTTCCTTGACCGAATGGCATCATTTATCGTTATCACTATCATAACTATTTTTTTGTGTGTGATAGGATCTCACCATTATAGCCCTTACTGGCATGGAACTCACTGTGTACACCAGGCAGCCTCTAACTCACAGAGATCAACCTGCTTCTGCCTCTGCCTCTTGAGTCCTGGGGATTAGAGGTGTGAGCCACCATGCACAGCCATAACTTTCTTTTTTGGTGGTATTGGGGATCAAACCCCGGGTCTCAAGTTGGCATGGTGGCTTAGATTTGTAATTCTAGCATGAGGCAAGAGGATTGCTGTGATTTGGGATTTGACTGTGTTACATAGAATTTCAGGTCAGCCTGGGTTAGAGTAAAAACCAAACCAACTAACCAACCAACCAGATGAACAGCAGAAACCCAGGGTCTTGCCCAAGCTAGGCAAGTGTTCTTTGCTATTATTGTAGGTTCAGTCCATATAGACTCCTAGATGACAGGAGAACCCAGGTCTTATTCTTGCCATACCTCAGTGGCTCCAAGCTGCTGTGGGAAAGGAAGAATCTAGATGAGCTGAGCCTCAACAGGAGGCTGGGGGAAGCACAGGATGGTACAAAGACTACAGGTAATCAGGAACAGCCAAGAGCCAGTCCTCACCTGGGTGGGCTGCATAGCAGGTAACACCAGAGCCCTCAAGCTGGGTGGCGAGCTCCCGGGCAAACAGTACGTTGGCCAGCTTGCTGTCAGCATATGCCCGCAGCTCCTGCCGCCAGCCCACCACTGGGCGGTTCAGACGAGTGAAGTCAAGGCGCCCACGCTGGTGGGCAGCTGAAGACACCACCACCACACGACTGGGAGCACATGACTTCAGGTGGGGCAGCAGCAAGTGTGTCAGCAGAAAAGGACCAATGTGGTTTACCCGCAGCAGCAGGTTAAAGGTCTCCTTCCTCCGGCCACAGGAACTGATCCCTATGGCAGAAGCTAGGTGAGTTGTTGTTCCTAGTAGGGCCCCAGGCCACCATCCACCCCCCTGTAGGGGTGCTGCCCCTCACCCGCATTGTGGATGAGGATGTCCAGCCGTGGCTCAGAGCCCAGGAAGGCAGTGGCAAAGGCCCGCACTGAGGCCAGACTGGCCAAATCCAAGGCCATGAAGATTACCTCATTGTTCCCACTCTCCTGTGGAGCAAGGGCTGATATGGTTATCAGGTACCTCCCTCCTTTTCCCAGGCATCTGAGAGTGTGTACATCTGTATTTGAGATGGACTCACTATGTGGCTGTAAATCTGGTGTGGTAGCACACACTGATAAGCCCAGCTTCTTAGGAGGCGGAGGCAGAAAGACCACGAGTTCAAGACTGCCTGGGCTACAAAGATAATGTATGTAAAATGCCCAGTCAGTACTGTGCAGATATTTGTTATTTCATCTCTTCTCGCCATTATAGCTTATTGTAAACTATTACAGCCTTTTATTTTAAACAGCATCTCTCTATGTAGCCTAGGCTGCCTTGCAACTCATGATCCTCCTTCCTCAGCCTCCTCAGTCCTGGGATCACAGATAGGCACCACCATGACAAGCTATAACCTACTGGTCTTCTCTTACTCTTTCCCTAGACAGTCCAGGCACCAAAATCCATATAAAATTTATCCCAGCTGGGCTTGGTGACATATGCCTTTAATCCCAGCACTTGGGGGTGGGGGGGTGTAGAAGCAGGCAGATTTCTGTGAGTTCAAGGCCAGCCTGGTCTACATAGTGAGCTCCAGGCCAGCTGGGGCTACAGGAAGACCCTGTCTCTTAAAAAAGACCAAAAAAAAAAAAAAAAAAATTCCAAAAGCTCTGAGGCTCCAGCCTCAATTAATCTGTAAGGACTTCCAGAACCTGGCTGTGGCTCAGCGCCCCTTCAAGACATCCCTCTTCTCTACGCGTTGTGTTTTGGCCTCATTAGGTGTCATCTCCCCAACCCCAAGTTTCTCAAATGAGACTAATTTCTTGTCTCTGGGCTTTTGCACAATGGTGTTCTTTCTGCGGATTTCCATTAACCTAATCCTTTCTTCTATTTCTCCCTCCCTTATCTTTTCCAAGGAGGGCCTTGAACTCCTGATCCTCCTGCTTCCACCTCCCAAGGTGCTGGGATTACAGGCACGAACCACCCACCACTCGTGACTTCATTAACCTAACTTACTGACTCTTCAACACCTCAGAACCACGATTCCTTCCATTAGGAAGCCTCGCGAATTCGGTTCTGCTGCGCCTTCCCTGTGTCCTCTTCTATGTTTAAGGAGTGGCGCGGCTCTCTCCTCTCGGATCTCCATTCCTCTTGTCGCTTTGCTCCGTCCTCTGTGTCCCGAGGTGTCCTCGGCTCACCCGTCCCCACTTTCGCTCACCTGGCGGAGGTCGAAGGCGGCCGCCTCCCCGCGCTCCCGGCTGCGGCAGGCCAGCACCACGCGCGCTCCTCGGCGGGCCAGCTCCAGCGCCGTCATCTTCCCGATGCCGCTGTTGGCGCCTGCGGGTGGCGGGCGGGAACCAACTGAGCCCGTCCGGCCGCGGCCCACCGCCCGGCCTCCCGCCACCCGCGCGCTCGCACTCACCGGTGACCACAGCCGTGCGGCCTCGCAGGCTGCCGATGCAGCCGCACGGCGGGGCCTTCACCAGGTTGTAGTAGACTAGCACGTAGGCGCCCAGCAGCAGCCCCGCGCCCAGCAGCAGCGCCTCCATGCCGGCCGCACTCCCGGCTCCCGCCTCGGCTTCGCCGCTCAAGCTTCGGCCTCGCGAGGGCGGCTGGGCAGGGGTGTGCGCGCGCGCGTGTGGGCCGTGCGAGCGCCCCCTAGGCGCGTTGCGCTCCCTGGCGGCGTGCAGGGAGGTACGTGAGGGCTGCGAGTCCCGGGAGCGCCCCCTAGGCGTGCGCGTGTGGCCGGGGACCCCGGGAGCGCCTGCTAGTTATGCACCATCCGCGAGGTCTGTGAGAATGAGTGAGTGCATGGGCTTAGGACCACCCTGGGTGTGGGCATGTCTGGATCTTGGGCACCGGCCCGTGTTAGCGCCGCGTAGGTGTTTGTGCGCACTGGGGCGAGTCTCTCCTGGCTGTGGATGCATCTGTAGTCTCCGCCAACGCGTGTGCTTGAATGAACATCTCTATTTACTCTAGGTGTGATATTGGAGCTTGGTCCCTCCATCTGGAGTCCTGTGTGCATGAATAGGCATGAGTCTCTGGAGTCCAGGCCTGGATGACTTTCCTTCAATGAAACAACTCTTAACTTCTCATCCTCTCATCCCCCAGTCAGCCTTCAGTTTCTAGGATTCTTCTGGGTACAGGCCAGAGAAGGGCGGGTACTCAGGATAGCACTGGCAGTTCGAGTTGTCAAGACGGAATTGTCGTTTCCTGACTCTAATGCCCTCTCTGCCCTCTCTCCAGACTCCACCCCTTTCTCTCTCTTGGTTTTTGAGGTGGTTTCCCTAGAAGGCAGAGGCTGGCCTTAAACTTGTGGTTCTGCCTCAGCCTCCAGCTAGAGTAGCTGGTATTCCAGGGATGCACTTCCACCTCTGATCCTTTCTGAAAGGCAGGAAGGTAGTAAAAACTTTCTCAGGAACGTTCTCACAGGTGGCAGAAATTGGTAGACACTGCTTTATTCAGGGAAAGAAATGACTATGGTGATAGGGTGGGCTGGGACTCTTGACAGGTAACATTTCTTAGGACCTTGCCTAAGAATGTCAGTACTTAACACAGGATGTTTGACATTTATGATATGCTAGGCAATGTAGATATCCTGAGAATATAAAGCTGCTGCCTTTAGGAAGTTTAAGAAGTACTTTGGCAGTGAGAGCAGAGTGGCAGAGACAAACTAGATGGGTAGATGAAGTCAGCGCCAGACTTTTCTTTTTTTGGAGACTGGGGTCTCCCTGTCCAGCTGGCCTGGAACTCACTATGTAGACCAGGCTGGCCTTGAACTCACAAGAGATCTGTCTCCCTCTGCCTCCTGGGTGCTGGGACTAAACAGAGCCAGATCTAAGAAACCAAGGGAAGCTTATTTAATTGCACTGTGGATTTAGGATACAATTAGAGATGCTGTGGGTGTAATATCCTCTAACCCCAACACAGAATCCTAATAACACAAATAGGTATTACTTACTGGAACACATGGGTGTTTTCTAGATTGACTGTCCTCAGGAAGAACTTCCTGAAGAAATCATCTAACTAGTCTGGAGGAGTAAAGTAGGGAGTATGGTTTGGCAAGGATACCCAGAGCTTTGGAATTAGGAAAATGTTTTCTGATGGGAACAGCAGTGATAAAGGCAAGATTCCAAGTAATTTTAAGTGACACAGCTGGGTCTAGAGAATGGATTTCACCATATCAGGGCTCTCCAGAGAAAGAGCACCCTCTTTCAAGATGAACCTACCTGTCCATTTCCCTTCACCCAGAGTAGCTTTAGTCCTCTCTAACACCTTTCCTCTCCCCAAAGCTTTCCTTGGGGACCATCTGGGAATGAGACCTGTTCAAAAGGTACAATAAGTGAGACCCCAGGGAGGATGCCCTTTAAGGGTGATGACAGGTAGGACAGACAGGCAGAAAACATAATTTGAAGTATTTTTGTTTTTTTATATACAGAATACAGGAAAGTTTCTGTAAAGTCTAAAACATTACAATTACTATGTACATTGGTACTAGTTGTGGGAATGGGGGAAGAGGAAGAAGCGGGGCAAGAAGGAAGTGGCAAGAGAACAAAAAAAGGACACAAAACAGGTTTACGACAAAAACGCCTTTGCTACAATAGACAATTTGAGAAAACGCTCTACCACATATACTGTACACAGTTTTTAAAAACATTGAAAAAAATGTCATCACTAGATGTATTTACACAAAATCCAAATACACTCTTCCTTATTTGAAATAAAATAGATGGACATCCAGAAAAAGAATTAATTTCTCATTTGTCCATAATACACAGTAGCTACCTGTAGTGCAACCGCTGCAGAAAGGGAAAATAACTTGTAGGGTGGGAACCATGGAAGGAGGGTGGGTAGCAATCTTTATATTAAATAAAACAATGATATTGTATATTTTGCTGTATGAAAACTGTATTTTTTTCTTTTAATATAAAACTATTGTCACTGCCACAAAATAGAACAAGTTTCTGATTATTTTACAACAGCGGGCAGGCAGGCGAGGGGGAAGGAGCAGGTGGTGGGGTGGGAGGGTTTGTGTTGGAGCAAGTGTCCAGACCAGGGTCTTCCCCTCCCTGCCCACACTGTTCCTCAGCTCGGGTCTGCCGCTTTCCCATGAAATGTTGAGTACAAATATATGTGCAAATGCCCCCTAGAACTTGAGAAAAGAAAAAGTCTTTAAAAAGTCAAAAGGTTTTCTTCATTTCATGCAAAGATTGTAGTTGAACGGTTTCTGGCATAGAAAACACCCGGGCTTGGTTCGTGTACATTTTTGCATTGCAGGAGTCTTGGGTGGGTGTCCAGGCCAATGGCCTAGGGAACGGAGTTAGAGCGCAGCACAGGGCCCTGATGGGGCTTGAGAGAGAATTTCTCAGCCAAGACCCCATCGTGCAGCAGGCTGGCATCGCCTTTAGGCTGTTTGGTCGCAAACTCAGTGATGCTGAAGACAAACTGAAGGCAGCCCAGCTTGATGTAGCTGCCATGGTGTAGTAAGGCCGTGCCCTCCCAGCCGGCCCCACTGCCCCCGATCAAGCTTGAGCTGCTGGCTTTGCAATTGCAGGGTCTCCGCTGTGGCCCCTGGGCCTGGGAACTCATCATGGCTGCCTCCTCACTTGGCTCTTCATCCTGTTTCTGGTGCCGGCGGCGCCCTGGGAAAAAGGGGGATGGTCATAGGAGGGGAACAGTGAGCAGCTGACCTATCTGGGTAGATTGGCAGGATTGAGTCCCTGCATCTCCCCATTCAATCTGCTACATGACCAGGGGTAAGGGATGCTCAGAAAGGGCTGGTGGAGTCTCAAGTCCCCAAAGAGGTCTGATACATATATGGGTGTTCAGCACTTGATTCTTGGTGGCCTTCCCTGGGCCCCACCAAGAGAGCTTGGTCAATGGGACTGGGAAGACAAGAAACTGTAGGTCACTGACAGCATGGCAGAACCAAGGTGACTGGGGCCTTAAGCTGCATGGCCACAGGCCTCTGCTCCAACTTACTGATGACACTCTGCACTTTGGCAACAATACTGCTTGGGGGGGTTGGCGGGGTCTTCTCAGAGAAGTCACATGAATACAGCACATTGTCCACCGTTGTCCCATGCTCACTGTAGTTTAACAGCTCATAATGTTTGGTATTCTGAGGAGGAGGAGGGGAGATAAGATGTGTGGGGCCTTTGGCTAAGGGGAGAAGACACAAGGCTTTTGCTACTCTACTTAGGGAGCTCTTACTCTTCCTCATTCATAGCCTGGCCCTTTCAGACAGAATGCAGCTCAAGAGACACCTCCTTGAGAAAGTCTGCCCTAGTGACTCCATACCTCCTGCTTTCCCTCTGCTTCCTCAGCACTGGCTCCTGTTGATCTGATATTCACTGGTACATAATAATTATGACAAAACACACAGGGACACATCCATAGCACCTGGCTTCCTTCTATACTGGTTCCTTCCCCTGCTTTAGGGTGGTCTCCCTCAGCTGTGCCTATGACCAACCTTAGTCAAAACAACTGCCCTGTTCCTGGAAGCAGGTAGCCATGGTTGGATGCCCTTTCACAACAAGACTCTTCCTTTCCAGGATGGACAGGGAGGGAAGAGGATTCCCACCCCTGCCCCTGCCCCTGCGCACAGAACCCAGTGCTGGAGAGAGGCCTCAGGTTGCAAAAGCTCCCTCCCACCCATCTCTGCCCCTCACCTCGTCGTAGAATATGCAGGCGTGTTTCCCGGACACGTAGTTACAGTGACCATAGTTTGTAAGGCACACATCCATGTCAGCTCCTGCAAGGTGGCAGGAGTCAAGGAAAAGGAAGGCAGAGAACAGATCGTAAGGTGTATGTGTGGGAGGTGAAAAGAAGAGGGAGTTAGCTTCTGGGTGGGTGTTAGAAGAAATCTCTTTTTTCTGAGACAGGGTAGCCTTGAACTCCTGCTCCTCTTCCTCCACTTCCCAAGTATTGGAATTACAAGTGTGTGTCACTATGCCTAGTACCCCCCTTTGTTGTTCTATTTGCTTTAGAGTATGTGGCTTTCACCCAGACGGAAGTGAGTTACTGAAGAGGACAGAATATCCATGTGAACACAGTGCAAGGCCTGTAAGCCGTATTACCTGAAAACGTTTCTAGGGTAAGGGGTAATCTGGGGTGTGGTGGGGCACGCCTGTAATTTCAGTACTTGAAAGGCTGAGGCAGCAAGGCCAGCCTGGGCTACAGAGTGGGACCCTGTTCTAAAACTACCCCAATCACCAAAATAAATAAATAAATAAATAAAACAACTAAGGGTAATCTGTCTTTCCCTCTGTACTAAGATGCAGGGCTGTCTAAAGGTGGGGTATGTGTATATCCATCACATTTTAAAGACATCTAGAGATAAGGATGCTTAGATACTCCTGAGCAACAGTCAGAGTAAAAGCCCTAAGTGAAGGAACTGCCTGATTATCTAGGTTTTTGGTCTCTCTTATCTGGACATCCACTGGGTTAAACCCACCAACCCTGGAAAGGTCTTCCTTTACCCCCTTCTAGCTTCTGTAAGAGTGTCCATCCTTAGGCTGAAGATCCAGTGCCCCTCCCAGTTTCCTGGCTGGCTCACCTGTCCCGATGTAGAGGGTTCGATAGCACATGTTCACAGCTCCTCCCAACCCTAAGAGGGGGTAGAACACAGCTCGGGCCTGTACTTCCTTTCTTTGCACTACAAGACAAACATAGGGATAGGATCATTCAGAAACTCAGAACCTGTGACCCAAACATAAGCAAACAAAACTGGACCTTTGGCTGATGTCCTGGAGGAAATCCCATTGGGTCACTCACGCTCACAAACTCACATCTGACCCTGAGCTGCTTCAGGGTGAGCCTTCACCCCCACCCCATAGCATTTCTAACATGGTGTAGTAAGGAGGACCTTCTTTGAAGATGGTTAAAGAGTTTGAGGACATTAGTACTTTAGGTTCCTAGGCTACTGGTTACCTTACCAGGAATATACCAACTGATACTAAAGGGAGAACATGGAAGAACATAAGGCATAGGCCAGTGTTTCTCAAGCTTTAATGAGCATATGAATTGCCTACGGATCTTGTTAAAAGATGTAGTTTAGTTGTACAGTGAGGCCTTAGAGTCAATGGATTTGATCCCTAGTACCAAAAAAAACTTAACAACAACAAGAAAAACAAACCAACAAACAGATTTTGATTCAGGTGGAGTGGGAGGACTTAGAATTTCCACTTTTTGTGCATGTATGAGCACAGGTGTGCAGAGGCCAAAGGACAACCTGGGTGTTGTTTCTCAAGTTCTTTCCACTTTTATTTTGAGTCTCATTAGCCTGGAATTTGAGAATTAAGGTGGGCAGGCTGGCTGGCCACTGAGTCCCAGGGAACTACCTGTCTCTGTCTCCTCAGTGCTAGTGTGTACCATGGGTGTTGGGGGTTGAACTCAGGTTTCTTTACCAACTGAGCTATCTTCCTAGCTTTGTAACTTGTATTTCCTGTAAGGTCTTGGGATGCTTGATACTGCTGGCTTAGGAACTATGCTGTTTGAAACATCAAAGCTCTCTTAAGGGCTAACAACTCAAGAGATAACAAGCAGAGTAAACATTTGAGAAAAATTTCCAGGAAGCTTACCCACTGTTTTTCTATTTCTCACCTTGAACTCAAAAGTTCTCTTGGGAACCCTTCTAATTCAAGTATTACAAAGCAATTGAACAGAAAGCATACAACATACACCCAAAGTACAGGTAGCTGCTTTGCTGTGTCTCAAAGTGGACTTGTATGAAATAAAGTTATGGCAAACTTCCCCAAGTCTGATCAGGAAACTGTGGTTGTCATCTTGTTCGTGCTCTGAGAAAAAAACCACGGTGCTTTATTAAACCCATCAAAGGCACACAAAGAGTTTGAGCTACTGAAAGGTGAGATTTCTCCGTGGAGGCAAGATGGTCATTCACACACATCAGACGGGAGATCTGATGGTGTGGTGGCAGGTATGTGCACTCGCACCTTCTGTGTGGTGCCCTCCAGAAGTCAGCGGATGTGTCCCAATACTGCCCAGTGAAGCTTGGACCCGGGAAGGGAAAAGCTGATGTATTCTCTGCAAGGCCAGAAACTTGATCAGCTTCTCATCCAACATATTTATCTCGATTTCTATCAATCAAAGAGAAAAGATTAAACAGCTGAGAAAAATGGAATCTGTAAGTGGATTTATGGTTACAGGACAAACAGTCCAGTTAAGTCATCTTTGTTCAAGTTCAAACATCAGAATCCAAAGTAACAGAAACACCATCTCATGTGCTATTTGCAGTGAGAGAAGGCTCCAGCATATTCTGGGACTAAATTTAAGTAAAGAAAGGCAGAACAACCCCCCCCCAGTTGCCTGTGGGGAAGGGTGTGGTTATCTGAAATCTGATAAAGACTGAATTTTCTACCCACCCTCTGTACAGAGAAACCAAGACATATCTCTATTCTCCTTGACTCTGGAGTGTTCCACAGATGGAAGCAAGGCTCCTGGTTCTGTTCTGCCAAGTCCAGGTGATCTGCCTAAGGTAACTTCTCTTCCCCAGTGATTTAGGTTGGTTAAAATTTTGATATCTTAGGCCAGGCGTGGTGGCACAAGCCTTTAATCCCAGCACTTGGGAGGCAGAGGCAGGCGGATCTCTGTGAATTCAAGGCCAGCCTGGTCTACATAGTGAGTTCCAGGAAAGCTGGGGCTACAGGGAGACCCTGTCTCAAAAAGACCAAAAAAAAAAAAAAAGATGATATCTTGTACAAATACAGAAAGCAGAGACACCCAAATGGATAGTGCTTATTCCCATCTCTTTAACTCTCTTTGAAAGGAGCTAAATGCTACCCTGAGATGGCACTGTCACCACAGCAGCTCATTCACTCACCTCCATTGACATCCATAAATGTTCGAAGTGAGTTGGTGAGGTCCACCATGGCAGTAGAGTTGGCTGGGAAAGAGGGTACGGTTAAAGCGCTTCCTATGGATAACGTGCCGGGGCTGACCTTGCCATCTGGGGATGGAGCAGGAAGACTGTTACTTACGTCGCCTGAGGGAAACCCACCGGTCCAATCCCCTACTGCTGAGACAGGTCTGGATTTCGGACCCAAGGTGATGTTCCCTTCTTGATTCTCAACCCATAGGCTCTGGAACTCCTAGAGCTAAAAACGTGTGGTGAGGAACGGGAGAGGGAACAACAATGTGCCTGGGCACGCAGGTGTTTCCAGAGCACTGAGAGCAGAGGACCATTGCAATTCACTGCTCTGGGGAAAGATGAGGTAGCCATGATCGCTTCCCTGTTTCTTCTACTTTTACAGAAGTAGCAACTGCCCCTGTAATTCCTAACTGCTGAAGTACAACTAACAGTGTGCAAAATTTATCTATGCTAGCATTAGATAGAGACAGGAAAATAGCCTGAATGGGAGGGGGAAAAAAAAAAAAAATCAGTGAACCTGGATATCAAGACTCCCAGCTGATTAGGATAGCCATGATCGCTTCCCTGTTTCTTCTACTTTTACAGAAGTAGCAACTGCCCCTGTAATTCCTAACTGCTGAAGTACAACTAACAGTGTGCAAAATTTATCTATGCTAGCATTAGATAGAGACAGGAAAATAGCCTGAATGGGAGGGGGAAAAAAAAAAAAAAATCAGTGAACCTGGATATCAAGACTCCCAGCTGATTAGGAGTCAGTTCAGATAGAAGACGATAATGGGGTGCAAGCAACACCTGAAACCTGGTTCAGATGCTGGGATCAGCAACCTTGAGGTCCACATGCTGACTACAGATGGGATGGCTGAGAGAACAAGTCTACACTGGGCCAAGTAAAGACAAGAGTCTGCCCTTTGGGATGTGGCCGGAGGGTAAGCTTCTAGGCCAGACAGACCAACCTCTGTGGATATCCCATACTGCAGTTATTCTGAAAGGTCAGGCTACTTTCTATCCTTGCTTCCCTTATATAAAAGTTCTTCAAATGAGCTGGCTCTGAGACTCTGCATCAGGTATAGCTTTAGTCTCTTATGTGGATCATGAAACACTGAGGCTGTGACCAGAACCTCAGGCTGACCCCAGTGGTTCCAGAGAGCATGCTGCTGTCTTCTAAAGTGATGGAACAAGACAGGCCTGGAAGGTAACAGGAGCCAGGAGACCCAAGGTATAGTTCCAGTCTTGCCACTAACTTGGTCAGTCACCTTAAGGAATTAAGGTTTCAGTAAGATGAGACAAGTTAACATCTCTATCCTCTAGTTATAGAAATATGGGAAGGACTAGTAATCTACTAATAATCAGATTGAAGCTCTCTGAAGTATTAATAGGGATATAAATGTTTCGGAGCCTTAAGTCTTGGAAGCTAGGAAGGACATAGGACACAGGATTATTCTAAGTCACCCAAGGCTGAGGGACACTCACCTGATGATGGCGCTGGTGAGCAGAATCGTTGGTTGGCTCCTGTGGCCAAGATACTGTCTCCTGCTGCTTGGGGGGGAGTGAGCACCCGGGTGGCATTTGGGGGTGAGCCCAGAGGCCTTGAATCTGTCAACGGAGGTCCTATCTGTGATTGGACAGTCTTTCTATGCAAAGTGCTGGTGTTCTCGATGCTGGCACAAGAGCTGGGAATGGAAGGGGGAAGGCTTGGGACAGGAACCAAACTCCTCTGGGGACAAGAGCCGGGGCCAGTGGCATTTTCTGTCTTCACAATGATGCCGGCGGTGTGATTCTGAAGCCCCCCGGCCGCTGGTGGCGTGAGGGGCCGGGGCCAGCCTTGCCGGTGTGAGAGGCCTGGTAGGGGGGTGTTGGCGCCTGGAAGTCGCCGGGGATCCGTGGAATCAGTGGGGCTGCTGTAGAGGTGTGGGCCATTGGCTTTTACCTCTGTGTTCACTGGCCCATTGGCAGTCCCACAAGGGGCTTTCTTGGACTTTTCCACACAAGAACTGCAGCTGATGTCCTCTAGGGCTGGGGAGTGGGGTGGAGAGCAGCTCAGGGAATTCTGGGTGCTAATTGCTGAGGGACAAGACAAAGGGTAGTGGGAAGGTGGAGGTGCCTTGTCAGCAGTTTGCAGGGAGGTGGTGATTGAACTGTCAGTCACAATAACAGGCTTAATATCAGCCTTCTCTGTCTGTTCAGAGTCCCAATGCGAAGGCATCTGCTTAGCAGATAAATGTTTCAATATGCTGCACTGGAGCGCAACAACACTACAAAGCCACTGCAAGGGAAGGAGAGGAGAGGAGGTGAGAGGCCTGGGAGGTGCTGGTCCATCCTGCCACAGTGGTTGCACTATAAGCAGAGCTGACAAGCACCGTTTCCAAAGTCCCAACATGAATGACTAGAAAGGGTATGCTTAACTCTTAAAAGGATTCCATTTCTATTCCCAAGCAAGACTTGTTAGTGCACTTGGCAGCATCTTGATCAGCAGAGCTTGGGAGTGCAATTTTGGCTCTGCCCTTAAGGCTCATCTTATGATGAATATTCAGTAGGTACCCCAGGCCCCTGCTGAGTCTAGCACTATCACCTGACTTCTCTATGGTTCTGTTCATCTAGACCTATAGCACAGATCTGCCCAGCCTGCAGCACTGGGGGACTGATGGAAGGCATCAGTCCGGTTGGCTGATGAAGCTCTATTGGATTTTCTGTGGATTACCCAACTTTTAGGGGGCTAGTGTGGAGATAGGAATGACAGACACTGAGAGTGCTTCCCCTCTGGTAAGATAGAAGAATGACTACATTTGGGATCTCAGCTCTGCCTTGACTCACCTCTTGCTGCTCTGCCTGGGTGGCTAAGTGCTCAGAGTTCAAAAGGTGCGTTTGTGATTCCTCGGGGATCCCATTGCAGATCAGTTCTCCATCCCGAATGGCCGCAGGTGCAATAAGAGGGGGTGGAAACTGGTACTGAGATTTTATAGCATCAGGAACCTGTTTAAGATAGAAGGAAGGAGGAAAAGGAGATCGTGCCAACATGCCCAGTTGATTCTGCCTTGGCAGTGTTCTGTCTATGGTGCTAGTGTCCAAGGGACAATCTACTCTGAGGTTCAACAAGGACAAGGAGGCCCAGTATGCCATAACTCTTCTGTGTTCCCCCTGACTCTGACACCTGTCCTGAAAAGGTACAGAAATAGAAACAGCATGGGAAGGGCCTTCATCAAGGTCCAAGACCTGCAGAACTCAAAAACTACTGCATGCTGTCTTCGGCTTTGTCCTGAAATGTGTATGAAATGTGGCTGATACTCTAGGTTCGCATTATCCAGTGTCAATGGGCAGATGGTTGAGTGGTAACTGAGAGATAAGAAATTAAATGAGGGTGCATTCATGGTAGGAAAGTTAAACACAGGGCCTAATATGAGTACTCAATCAATGTTATTTTATCATCCATTCATTCATGACTCATCAAACAACTTAAGACTTCTCTGTTACATGAGAAAGAAGACACACTCTGGCTCATGTCATGTGAATGAAAGAGTCACACAAACCAAGAGTCATTCATACATACATTCAACCAACATTTATTGAGCACCTCCTGAGTCTGGCACTGTTCCAAGTTCTAGAGGTCCAGAGATGAAGAAAACGTAAGCCTTGCCCTCAAGCCCACAGTCTAGTGGGAGAAAGAAAAAAAAAAAAAGGAATACTACAATATAATGAAATACATCCTACAGTTACAGGCATGTCTAAGGTGCTATAAAAGGGAAGAAAAAAATATCAGGGCGTGGTAGCACACATCTGTAATCTCAGCACTTGGAAAGCTAAGGCAGGAAGGAGAACTGCTACAAGTTTGAGGCCAGACTGGACTACAGAATAAGATCCTGTCTCAGAAAACCAAAAGAAACAACAACAACAAGAAAACCAAGAATATAAAAGTATACTTATTTTAATCAGGAATTGGAAGATTTTATAAGAAGGCAGTATTTGAACTATAACTTGGAGGTTGAGAAGGAAATTCCAGGCAAATAAAATTGGAAATAAGGGTGAGGACACGACATCCAATACACAGAGATATGAAAGATGAGTATTAAGAAAATATCTGGTGAGCCAATAGATCTGGTTACCAAGTCATTATGGGGGGAAAAAAAGGAATTGGAGAACGGTTCCTAGTATTTTGGCCAGAGGGTCTGAGATAAGAAATACAAATGGCTCAGTGGTTAAGAGCATTTGTTACCTTGCAGAGGACCTGGAGTTCAGGTCCCAGTACTGACATGGCAGCTAACAGTCTGTAACTCTAGTTTCGGAGGTTCAGTGTGGCACTGTGGGCACTGCACATATATGGCACACTTACATACATGCAGGTAAAACACTCATACACATAAAATTAAATAAAAACAAAAATATATAAGGAAAAGAGTGGATTTGGAGAGGCAGAAGACATTTTTGGTCTTAGGAAGGTTGAAAATGAGGTATTTGTGAGAATGCTGGAATAAGGACAGAGGCAAGGAGCATGGATTTGGGAATTAGCTTCTGGTGCTATGGACTTTCTGAGAACACTTGAAGAACACTTGACTACAGAAAGGAAAATGGAGCAGTGAGCTAAGACTGCCTTTTGGAGAAGAGTACAAAGGTAGGGAAGGAATCAAACATCAAGGTGACTGTCCTATAGTACTGTAGTCTTTTATTTCACATTCAAACTACCCAAGAAGAAAATGTTCTTCAGGCAATTTATAACCTTGTCTTTCTCCTCAACAACAGGAAAACATTTAAGGTGGAGGGAAGGGGAGAAGCAATGATAAGATTTAATCAAGGCCTCCTGGATTACTTTTGGAGCCATTTAACTGAGGTATGAGGTATACCACCTAATAGTTCATTCCTCCAATGGAAAATAGTGGTCTTTTTGAGACAGGGTCTCCCCATAGCCTCATGGCCTGGAACTCACAGCGATCTGCCTGCCTCTGCCTCCAGAGTGCTGGGATTAAAGGCATAAACCACCATGCCCAGCTTTAGTTTGCTATACAATTTCTAAAGGTTAAAATCTTGCTAGCAGGGGCTGGAGAGATGGCTCAGTGGTTAAGAACACTGGTTGTTCTTGCAGAAGACCCGGGTTTGAATCCCAGAACCCACGTGGCAGCTAACAACGGTCTGTAACTCCAGTTCCAGGGGATCTGACAGGTCTCTTTTGACCTCCGAGGGCATTGCACAACATGGGTGCATTTGCCTACATGCAGGCAATACACGCATACACATAAAATAAAAATAATAAATAAAAATATTTTTAAAAATCTTGAGCCGGGTGTGGTGGCTCATGCCTTTAATTCCAGCACTCGGGAGGCAGAGGCAGGAGGATCTCTGTGAGTTCAAGGCCAGCCTAGTCTACATAGTAAGTTTCAGGCCAGCCGGGGGTACAGGGGGAGACCCTGTCTCAAAAAGACAAAAACAAAAAAACAAAAAAAGAAATCTTGCTAGCTCTGATACCCACTGAAGATGATGGGAGTGGTATGATTGAGTTTAAAGTATGGCTGCCACCAAGTGGCCATATTTGAGAATTGCTAATTTCCATTTACACATAGGACTATCTAAAGAGAAAGATCAAGTTTATATATGGATACACAGTGTTAAGCTTGATAGACTGATCAAAGAATGAGATTGAATACCTTATGAGAATATCAAATACTTTTATTTTTTAGACAGGGTCTCACTATGTAGCCTGGCTGAACTAGAACTCACTAGGTAGACCATCAGGCTGGCCTCAAACTCACTGATTCGAGTGCTGGGATTAAAGAGGTATGTCACCATGCTCAGCCAAAGACATAGCAAATGCTTTTCAATTAAGGGATTTGTTTACCCCTCAGTCTCTGTGGATACAGTTTAGTAACTATCAAGTAGATAGAATACTAGGTATTATAAAAAGTCTACATGTTAACAGCAGCCTAGAAAAATAGATGGGACTTTTCCTCCAGACACTTTTTTCTTAAGTTTTCAGCCAGGGACTGCACTTCACTTCTACATAGCTCTCTGTTTAACTGTACCTTCGTATCACCAGAGTTCTCAGATGGGGGCCATCTAATGGGGACAGATGAGATGAGTGACAGTTGAGTACTATGAGTGGCAATGGAGCACAACTGGGTTTAGTGTAATAGCTGAAGGATGCTTATTCTTTGGAGAACTAGAGACCTGCAGACTTCAAAAGTCTACCTGAAATCTGGCCTTCGTAAACCTGATTCTCAACTTCAAGTATTAAAACACAAGGTCAAATTTATTACTTGCTCAGACACCAAAGATGTATTTCCATCTAGGGCTTCAGTCTCATCTGTAAAATGAGGACAATGATCCTGTCTATACCATTAAAGAAAGCAGAGGCCACCATCCTGCCTGTAATGGGTTAGGACTCACCTTCAAGCTTCTTCTTTTGACAGACTGCAGCACACGGCGGTTAGGAGGGTGCTTCTTGTGGATTCGGTTCAGAAAATCCACCTTGACAACATGCTGTGAAATGGTGTCCTGAAAACGATCAAACACCTGGCACCGATTGCTCAGTGTCAGATTCTTCTGGTTCAGCTAGAGACAAAGCAGAAATATCGCTGTGCTGTATTTCTACAGATTCTTGCACTTCTAGCTAGCTCCATCCTCTGGGTTCAAAAGACAGATGCTCTACTGGGCATGGGCATGCCTTTAATCCCAGCAGAGGCAGCCTGGTCAATATACTGAGTTCCAGGCCGGCTGGGGCTACAGGGATACCCTGCCTCAAAACTACCCCCCCAAAACCAACCCCCTCAAAAAACAGATACTCTCAAGTTCCTTCTATCAGGAGCAGGATGTTGGCAGGCCTGGCAGGAGGCAAGGAACTATAGAGGACAGCTGATATACTCTTGTCCCCCTAGAGAGGCTTGTGAAAGCAAACAGGGAAGTACGCAGGAAGTGTCCTTCTGAATTCAGCCTGAGAGTTCTATGCTCTAGGTTACAGTAATCCATTAGGATCCTTCCCAGCAGCACAGATTTTTAGAGGAGATGCAAGTCTTGACCCTCAAGAGACCCAAACTCCCTACCCATCAAGAACTCTCTCACAGAAAAAACTGTGTCCTATACAGAAGCCTTGTACATGGCTGTGTCAAAACCCTGTGTGTTCTGCTATATACCTTATTCCAGGGTGGCAAGGTGGAAGGAAGAAAAATTCTGGCTTGCTCTTAAAAGAAGCCGAGAGAGAAGAAGCCTCTAGAAGGCAGAGCGGGCTAGAGAGATGGCTCAGATGGCAGAGGGTGCTGCTCTTTGCAGAGGACCCAGGTTCCCAGCACCCACATGGCAGCTAACAACTGTCCGTAACTCCAGTTCCAGGGGATCCAACAACCTCTTCTGACCTTCGCGGGCATCGCATGACATGGGTGCACTTACATACATGTAGGCAATACACTCACATACATAAAGTAAAAATAATAAATAAAATACTTTAAAAAAAAGGCATAGAGAACCCTTGCCACTTCTGAGCTCTATTATCTGATCCCCTCACTTTAATTCAGGACAGGATCTGTTCCTGCAGCTTACTTATTAGCAAATTAAGTAGCCAATGAAATTAAACAACTAATAATTTCATACCTTCTGGAAAGCTACTGATTTAGATTCATATTTGGAGCTGGGTGTGGTAGTGCATGCCTTTAATACTAGCACTCAGAAGGCAGAGGCAGACAGATCTCTATGAGTTCAAGGCTAGCCTGGTCTACATAGTGAGTTCCTCTCTCAAAAAGACCCAAAAAAAGAAAGAATGGTTTGAGGGGGCTAGGAGAGATAGCTCAGTGGTTAGATCTTGCAGAGGACCCCAGTTTAGTTCCCAGCACCCACACAGTAGGTAACAACCGTCTGTAACTCTAGTTACAGGGGATCCATTGCCCTCTTCTGACCTCCGCAGGCATTGTATGACACAGGTGCATTTATATACATGTAGAAAATACAGTCAGACACATAAAACAATAATTTTTTTTTTTTTTTGTCTTTTTGAGACAGGGTCTCCCTGTAGCCCCAGCTGTCCTGGAACTCACTATGTAGACCAGGCTGGCCTTGAACTCAGAGAGA
>NW_008333884.1:173113-181276 GCF_000622305.1 Nannospalax galili
GGTCTTTTTGAGACAGGGTCTCCTTGTAGCCCCAGCTGTCCTGGAACTCACTATGTAGAGACCAGGCTGGCCTTGAACTCAAAGATCCGCCTGCCTCTGTCTCCCAAGTGCTGGGATTAAAGGTGTACGCCACCATGCCCAGGTAACAAAATATTTTTTAAAAAAGAGGTAATGCAATAGGTAGAAACAGGAGAATTAGGAGTTCAGTGTCATTCTCAGTGGTATAGTCAATTTGAGTCTAGCCTAAGCTACATGAGACTCTGTCTCCCCAAAATACCCAAAAAAGGGTGGTGAACATCTTTAGTTCCAGCACTGGGGAAACAGAGGCAGGAGGATCTTGGTGTGTTCAAGGCCACCCTGGTTTACATAGTGAGTTCCAGTCCAGTCAGGGCTGCAAAACCCTGACTCAAAAATCAAATTATGCCAGGTGTGGTTGTGCACATCTTCAGCCCCAGGACTCGGGAGGCAGAGGTAGCAGATCTCTGTGAGGTCGAGGCCAGCCTGGTCTACATATGAGTTCTAGGTCAGCCCCACTACAGGGAGACCCTAATCTCAAAAAGACAAAAACCCCAAGAGATTTGCAGGCCCCCTCAGTGCCTAGCACAGCACAATTTAAAACCAAAAAAAGAAGGTGGAGGAGAGGGAGGAGGAGGAGGAGAAGAAAAAGGACCATGTTTATTGAGAGATAAGACAAAGATCCTTAGAACATTTGTTGTTCATTCAACTTACTGTACAACTGATAGATGGCAACACAAGGTGACTATGAAGAATTTAAAGCAGGACCTCTTAAAGAGGACCTGGGTTCAGTACCCAGCACCCACATGGTGGCTCACAATTCTTCTAACTCCAGTTCTAGGAGAAGGAGAACCCTCTTTTGGTCTTGGTGGGTACCAGGCAAAACACTCGTATGCATTAAAAGAAAACAAAAAATTAAATCAAGAGAAGAGAAAAAACTCATTTGCTGCCTGGGCCACATGTATTCTTGATAACCAACTATTTATTTCCTTAAGGTTAGATCTAATAAACTCACTCTTTAACCCAAGCAAGTGAGTTAAATCTATTTGCACAGTCAAAACAAGGTACTGACAATGGGTGTGGTGGCGCACGCCTTTAATCCCAGCACTTGGGAGGCAGAGGCAGGCAAATCTCTCTGAGTTCAACGTCAGCATGGTCTACATAGTGAGTTTCAGGCTAGCTGGGGCTACCGGGAGACCCTGTCTCAAAAAGACCAAAAAACAAACACCCCCTCCTCCCCAAAACAAGGTGCTATAAGAAAAGACAAGATGCTAGCCGGGCATGGTGGTACACACCTTTAATCCCAGCACTTGGGAGGCAGAGGCAGGCAGATCTCTGTGAGCTCGAGGCCAGCATGGTCTAGATAGCGAGTTCAAGGTCAGCTGGGGCTACAGGGAAACCC
Source organism: Nannospalax galili (assembly GCF_000622305.1). NCBI lineage: Eukaryota > Metazoa > Chordata > Mammalia > Rodentia > Spalacidae > Nannospalax > Nannospalax galili. The sequence continues at coordinate 174,531 of NW_008333884.1, forward strand.
TGTCTCAAAAAGACCAAAAAAAAAAAAAAAAAAAGAAAAGAAAAGACAAGATGTATAGGTGAGATACATCAAAACAGAATTAAGGATGGGCTGCTGAAACCAGCATCTGTGAGATTCTAGTGAATTCTGACATAAAGCTGACCTTCATGTACTTTCTACTGAATCAGTCCCTGCCCAGTTATGCCTGTAAATGGCTGACTGGACACTGCTGTGCTTACCACCACATGTTCGATGTGATTTGGACACATCCATCTGCCCAGGGGCATGGCAGTGAGCGGTGGCTCTAGGCAGTCCATGTGAAACAGAAGCGGGCAATAGTCACACTGGATGAGAGGGGCCACACGGCAACTCCTGCAAGGAAGAGAGATATGACAGGGGACATTTCTGGGGCAAGATGGGGAAGTTCAAAAGTAATTCTCATCTACAAGAGCCTCTCCATAATCTTCACAACATTCTCCCATCTCTCCCTCTCTCCATGGTTGTCACATACCTCATCAGAAAAGTTCTCAGATCAAGAATGACCAATTGCTTAAAAGACCTTTCTATTCTTTTTTTTCTGGTCACAGCACCAATTGAAGTAAAACAACACAAGTTGCTACTTGACCCAAAAGCGGTGTTTTTTCTCTGCTCCTTCTTGATGGCTCAATGGGTCACTAGCAAAAGGCCCACTGAGTGCTTTTGTTTTTGTTGGGTTTTTTTCTTTTTTTTTTCGGTCTTTTTGAGACAGGGTCTCCCTGTAGCCCCAGCTGACCTGGAACTCACTATGTAGACCAGGCTGGCCTTGAACTCGCAGAGATCCGCCTGCCTCTGCCTCCCGAGTACTGGGATTTAAAGGCATGTGCCACCACGCCCGGCCTTTATTTTTTTTGCCACTGAGGGCTTTTAAAAGGGTGAAGGACTTTTCTATTTTTTTTTTTTTAATTTTATGTGTATGCGTGTATTGCCTGCGTGTAGGTAAGTGCACCTGTGTCGTGCAGTGCCTTCGGAGGTCAGAAGAGGCTATCGGATTCCCTGGGACAGGAGTTACGGACAGTTGTTAGCTGCCATGTGGGTGCTGGAATTCGAACCCAGATCTACAAGAACAACCAGTATTCTTAACTGCTGAGCCATCTCTCCAGGCCCCTTAACCTTATCTTTAATGATCTGCTAAGTCTAAATATCTCATTCAGTTTATAAAAAATTACATTGTGTGCACGCACATGCCGTGTATAATGCAAGAACGCCACTGCACCGTGTGAAGGTCAGAGGAGTTAGAACTCTCCTACCACATGGGTCCTGGGCATCCAACTCAGGTTGCTGTGCTTGGCAGCAAGCACCTTTACCACCAAGCCACCTCACTGGCCCTTATTCTTTAGTTTAAGCCCAACTCTATTCTCATTTAAGTCTCTGTCTAATATAGTTAACAGTGCTCATGTACTGTGATCTTTCTTATTTATTCTTTGATAGAATTATGTATATTTGTTTTACATACACATAACAAATTTTAGTCATTTTCTTTCCTTTTTTTTTTGAGACAGGGTCTCCTTGTAGCTCCAGCTGTCCAAGAACTCATTAGGTAGACAGGCTGGCTTTGAACTCAGAGATTCACCTGCCTCTGCCTCCCAAGTGCTGGGACTAAAGGCATGTACCACCAGGCCAGCCATTGCATGCTGGTCTCATTATGTAGCCCTGGCTGGAGTGGAACTTGTTGTACAGACCAGATTTGCCTCAAATTCATGGAGAACTGCCCACCTCTGCCTCTGGAATTGCTGGAATTAAAGGTGTGCACCACCATGTCTGGTGTTTTCATGACTTTTTAAAAAATGTATGTGATCTAGAGTTCAAACTTAATTTGAACAAAACAAAACAAAACATTTATTGTATGAGTGCCACAGTTTCTGTGTAGAGGTCAGAGGGCAACTTGTGAGAATCAGTTCTCTTCTTCTACCATGTGGGTTCTAGAGATAAAACTAAGGTTGTGATGGCAAGAGTCTCTACCCACTGAGCCATCTCTCTGGTCATGACCACTGAGTTGAATCAGGATTGCTGCATGAGCATCGGTGGAGGTTATTTACTGAAGTATGGGCAACTCTTCAGTGGGTTTACCAACGAAGAAAATGATACCTCCTCCCCAGCAACCATTAACTGCAATAATCCCTCAAGGAGGAGTGGAGCTTCATGAAGCCCAGGCTAGCCTTGAATTCCTGATCCTATTATCTCTACCTGGCAATTGCTAGGATTATAGGCAGCATCACATGACACACCTGGTTCTATACTTTCATTCTTCAATGTCAACACATTCAAGGTTCTAGTCAGTGAATTAGTTCTGTGTGCTTATACCATCAGATTGTGGGTTGTCCATATTTAACATACATGAGGCGACAGAAAAAATAAAATCATTTGCTAAATGTGTAAGAATAGAAAAAAAATACCTGTTACACGTGAAGCAGACTTTGACTGGCAAGGGAACAAGACCATTATGATCTAACTCATGTTGTGTCCTTTTAACATTTTTCCCTGTGGTTTCTTCCTTTCTTCTTCGTTTGCTAGAACCTAGAAAAGAAATTGAGATACTGAATTGTTCCTGGCTTCAGAATTTCTTGTTTGGGATATGCAAACAACATTAAGTAAAAGGAACAGATCTAAGCAAAAGCACTGCCATGGCCCAGGCATGGGCTGCTTTCTGAGGCTCCCACGGCTGGTTTCAAGAGGGAAAAAGAGAATAAGTAGTGGGGAAAAAGGAAGACTGAGACACAAGCATCCACAAGCAGAAGCTACCTGTTTCGTGGCAGAAACACATTGGTTTTACCAACATCAGAAATCTGGGTTAGATAGTGGCAACCTTAAAAATATAAATGCCCAAGTTACATGGTCAACAAGGACAAGTCTGTGATGGTGCTGAGTAATTTTATCACATTTCCATAGAAATCAGAAAAGCCTTGATTTCTTATGTACCCTTTTAAAGAAAAGTTATTATTTTTTTTGAGACAGGGTCTCCCTGTACCCCAGCTGATCTGAAACTCAGTATTTTTTGAGACAGGGTTTCACCATGTAGCCTGGGCTGGCCTGGAATTTGCTATGTAGATCAGCTGGCCTGCATAACAGATCAGCCTCTGTTGGGATTAAAGACGTGTACCATCACACACAGCTAAAAAAGTTCTTATTTATCATTCTTGTGTATGTGCATACCATGGCATGTGTGTGGAGGTCAGAGGACAATTTTATGGAGTTGGTTTTCTCCCCTCACCTCAACATGAGTTTGGAGGCTCAAACTCAGGTCATTGGCTTGCATGGCAACTGCATTTACCCACTGAGCCATCTCACCAGTCCTTTTATGCACTTTCAAGCTTGCCAATTTCACTTCTTCCTTTTTTGCATATGTGCGCATGTGTGGTATGCATGTGTGCATCACCCTCGACTTTATATATTGAGGCAGTGTCTCCCGTTGGAGATTTTCATTTCAGCTAGTCTGGCTAGCCAACTTGCTCTGGGGATTCTCTTTTTCCATTTCCCACAAGCTGGGATTTCCAGATCTGAACTCAAGTCCTTAGGTTTTTGAGGCAAGTATTTTACCTGCTGAATCATTTTCCCAGTCCTCTTTTTGATTTTTGAGATAGAGTGTCACTCTGTAGCTCAGGTTATCTATAAACCCAATACGTAGGTTAAGCTGGCCTTCAACTCTCAACAGCCCTCCTGTTTCTGCCCCCTGAGTACTGGAATTACAGACATTAGCCACCATGCTTAGCTAATTCACTTTCTCTTGGAAGAAAAATTAAGAGCTAGAAAATGTGTGTTATCAAATAGAAGCCATGATTTGATTTTCTTTTTTTTTCTTTTTCTTTTTTCTTTTTTTTTTTTGATCTTTTTGAGACAGGGTCTCCTTGTAGCTCCAGCTGTCCTGGAACTCACTATGTAGATCAGGCTGGCCTTGAACTCATAGAGATCCACCTGCCTCTGCCTCCTAAGTGCTGGGATTAAAGGTGTGCGCCACCATCTGCCTGTTATTTATTTATGTCTTTTGTTTTTTTGAGACAGGGTCTCCCTGTAGCCCCAGCTATCCTGGAAATCACTATGTAGACCAGGCTGGCCTTGAACTCACAGAGATCCGCCTGCCTCTGCCTCCCCGAGTGCTGGGATTAAAGGCGTGCACCACTATGCCCAGCTTGATTTTCTTTTTTAAAAGGACAATTTGATAATGGCTATCAAAACTACCAATGCAAACTGTGACCTAGCAATTCTAGTATTAGGAATTCATCCTATAGATATATCCACATCTTACATGTATACAATGATGTTTTTACAAAGTTATTTGCTAAAACGCTGCCTTTGTTAACAAATGATTGAAACAACTGAAATGTCAAATAATAGAAAATTAGTTAATCATGGTACATCTGTATAATGAATTATTATGGAACCATTAAAAAAAAATCTCAAGAAATTCTACATTAATGTTAAGTTGTCTGGACTATATTATAAAGTGAAAAATAAAGTGTAGAACAGTTTGTTTTTTGTTTTTTTTTTTTTGGTCTTTTTGAGACAGGGTCTCCCTGTAGCCACAGCTGTCCTGGAACTCACTATGTAGACCAGGCTGGCCTTGAACTCACAAGAGATCCGCCTGCCTTTGTCTCCTGGGTGCTGGGATAAAAGGCGTGCGCCACCACGCCCAGCTGAACAGTTTGGTATTTGAAGGAGAACATACAACATATTTATTTACACACACACACACACACACACACACACACACACACACACGGCTGAACAGTTTGGTATTTGAAGAACATACAACATATTTATTTACACACACACACACACACGCACGCACACATGCACACACATTCTAGAAGGATATACAAAAATCAACCACTGGTCATCTACAAAGGGTTAGGAAGTGATGGTGGGGAGTGAATTTAGGATATGTGAACACTAGGCAGATGCTCTATTGCTCTATTACACCCTGAAGCCTTGTCTCTTTTTAAGTTTTTTTTTTTTTTCTGAGACACGGTCTCCCTGTAACCACAACTGGCCTGGAACTTGATATGTAGCCCAGACTGGCCTCAGCGTCACAGAGATCTATCTGCTTCTGTCTCCTGAGTTCTGGGATTAAAGGCATACACCACCATGCCCAGCTATAATTTTTAAATTTTTATGTGCACAAGTGTTTGTCTACATGTATATGCATCACATGCATGCCTGGTGCCCACGAAGGCCACAAGAAGGCAATGGATGCCCTGGAACTACAGTTGCAGATGATTATGAGTGGCCATGTGGATGGGTATGGGTGCTGGGAACCAAACCTGGGTCCTCTGCAAGAGCATCAAGTGTTTTTAACTGCTGAGCCATCATTCCAGATCTTTTTCCATGTTTTTGAAACAGGGTCTCACTATGTAGCTCAGGCTAGCCTCAAATGCACAATCTTCCTGCCTTAACCTCCCAAATGTGTTATCACAGGTATGCAACACCAAACCTGGCTTACATTTTAGATCATAATGTTATACCTATTTTTTAAAAAGATGATACTAGGAAGGGGTAGGAAAGGAGATAGCAGACTCAGAAAATGGAAAATTAAATCAGCACTGTAAAAGTTTAAACCTTCAGGCCGGGCATGGTGGCGCACCATGAATAGGAATGCAAGACAGTGGCTAACAGAGGTAGTCATCCTGCAGGTAAGACTACTCTTTGGCTGGATAATAATCTTTTGGGAGGTCAGGGGTGAAAGAAGGGATATGATGATGATGTGGCTAACCTGGTAGTGCAGTGGTACAAGTCAGTTCATTGGGCAACTGAAATTGGGTGGGGTTCCGCTCCATGGCGGCAGCAATCAGCAGCTCAAAAGGCCGCCTCAACTGGGGCTGCACATAGTCCGGCTCTGCTGCTACTGGCTCCTCGTCCACGTCAATGATGTCCTCATCGACGTCATTATGCTCAGAGGTGGGGGTCTCTGTGCTGGCGTTGGATGTGGGGGTGCCAGGCCGGCTGGCTCTCCTTTCCAGGATCCGGGCATGGGCAATGGCCTTGAGTTCAGTTTTGCTAGCGGATCTGTCCAACAAGTCAGTGTCACTGCTGGGGGATGTGGTCCGTTTGCTGGATTTGTCCACCAGTCCATTGACGTGGCCCAGCTCCTTTTTCTGCTCTCGTTTCTGTGCAAATGAATAGGTGGGCCCATCATGAAAAGTACCACAAAATACAATGACCTGCTAGACCACTAGCCAAAATTACAAAGTCCCTCAACATATCACAGAATCATCTACCTAGGGACTTATGACTATTAAAGTTGACACAGCTATAACAGAACTAACTAGAGAAAACTATGGCAGCAATGAATCATCAAAACAGTGTGGAAAGTTTGAAATAATTCCAATTCATCATATGATACTTAAAGTTTATATACATATAAAGTACAGGCAAATGGCTTGAAAATGAACATAGTGAGATCAAATTTAGCAAGATTAAAGTAAGAATAGCATAATGTGAACCAAGGGCACTGTTGCTTGCCCTGGGGTATACTGATGGTCCGAATGGTTTTGAAAAGTGCTCAAAACAGAGAAAATCTGCAAAATCGAAGGTAAAACAGAGGAGGGCCACAATGGAAGCAAACAACTGAGCAATCATGGTGCCTTAAGAATGGTGGCTTTTTGTCAGGTACAGTGGCACACACCTTTAATCCCAGCACTCGGGAGGCAGAGGCAGGAGGATCTCTGTGAGTTTGAGGCCAGCCCGGTCTCCTTAGTGAATCCAGGACAGCTGGGGCTACAGGGAGACCCTGTCTC
>NW_008333884.1:181314-189324 GCF_000622305.1 Nannospalax galili
GCTTTTGATTTTAAATAGAACTCTGAAAGTGACACTTCTTAGAACGTGGGAAATGGACTTAGTAGGACTGGATGACTGACAAGACATTTCCTTCAGGACTCCAAAAGAGTAGCCAAGAAGTGTTACACTGGTCTCCAGTTAGTGAGGCTATGAGTGATTCAGAAATTCCTCCATCTGCAAGGTGAGACCACTAAAATCTTTTTCTCTTTTGAGAAATATGGTGGAGAGAAGATCACTTATATCAAAGGGATGGCTGGGGGCGGGGCGGGGCACAAATGGACAAGACCTAGCTTTCACTAGAAATCACAACAAGACCTGACCATCAGGAGTTGATGAGGCCCAGAGGATGTATCATTTCAATCCATTTGGAGTGGTGGTGGTGGTGGTAGAGAAGGCAGATTTTAGCACCAGTAGGCAAAGGGGTCCATGAGACAGTGGGCTAGAGCAGCATCTCATGCTGGAAAAAACATACTGTAATTCCTAGCAAGCATTGCTGTTTCTAGAATACTGAAGAGGTTTAACAGAGCGTTAAAATGAGACAAAATTTGGTCTCACTCTTGGCTCTGTTCATTCTTTCAATCCTTAGGAAAGGATTTTTACATTTCTCATCCTCTGTTTCTTCCTTTCTATAATTAAGATCTACAACCAGAGCTGGGTGTGATGGTGCACGCCTTTAACCCCAGCACTTAGGAGGCAGAGGCAGGTGGATCTCTGTGAGTTTGAAGCCAGCTTGGTCTACATAGTGAGTTCCAGGCCAGTTGGGGCTACAGGGAGGCACCTGTCTCAAAAAGACAACAACAACAACAACAACAACAAGATTACAACCAGTACTCTTAGACAGCTGAATAGATTAAATAACTTAGTATCTGGCATATGATGGGCACGGACGTATTATTTCCTTTTCTCAATCCTCCCTTGGTGGCTTCACCTCTTTTCCTCAGCCAGTTCTAATAATCTGAGGCCCAGCTTCCTTTCATGGCAAGTTTCTGAAAGGACAAACCATTCTCTACAATTGGGGATGCACAGGAAAGGATCTTGGAAGGTAGACAGCCTGGTTTGTAAAAAAAAAAAAAAAAATCAAACTACATACAGCTATGATTAGGTGGCTGATGGGTTGTTTTCTAATGGGAACCTTTGCTCATATACTGGAAAAATTATGCCTGCCTGTTTACCTTTTTTTTAAAGGCTAAAATTGGTTACATACATAAACTGCAACCTCTGAATCATATCCTTATTCTACTTCTGCAAATGAGGAAGTCACCATTTATTGTGACATCATGTTAGGGGCCAAGAAAACAGCAGTGACATCACAAGAAAAGAAAGTTTCTGGCCGGGCGTGGTGGCACATGCCTTTAATCCCAGCACTTGGGATGCAGAGGCAGGCGGATCTCTGTGAGTTCGAGGCCAGCCTGGTCCACATAGTTCCAGGACAGCTGAGGCTACAGGGAGACCCTGTCTCAAAAAAAGACCAAAAAAAAAAAAAAAAACCAGTTTCTGGGTGTACAATTAATGTGGGAAGAAAACAGGAGTAGCTTACAAATTCTAATCTACGCCCTTAATTTAGAGGTTGGGTCAAATATAATCTGGTAGAAACACATCTACTTCCTTTTTTGATAAAGACAATTCAGTTCTTGCTCTCCACAAAAAATTTCAAAGTAGAAAATACGAGCCATGTCTATACCAGCTAGTACTGAATTAATAAAGCAGAGGGAAGGGGTACTAAGAAGAATGACAACCAGGGCACAAAGGGGTTCAAAACCCTCGTGCCCAATACAACTGACCAAGCCTCTGGAGACTACTGACTTAAATAAGTCTTAGGGCAAAGCAAAAAATCCCCCCCCTCCTTTTTTTTTTGGTATTTTTGAGACAGGGTCTCCCGTAGACACAGCTGGCCTGGAACTCACTATGTAGACCAGGCTGGCCTTGAACTCACAGAGATCTGCCTGCTTCTGCATCCCAAGCACTGGAATTAAAGGTGTGCACCTTTTTAAAATGGAACTGATAAGCAGCCTTTTTTCAAGCTACAGATAAGGCCACCACATTCAGGCTCTTTACTATAAGATCAGTAAGTTCAGACTACATCTGTCACAAATGGCTAAACATGGCTCAGTAAATTAATATACTACTTCTACCCTTGTCAGCATACCATTTTCAGATCTTTAGGCCTTATAGTCACCATGGGGAGAGTAGGGTGATTCCAGGGTTGAAGGGATGAAATGCCTTTGGGGCCCGGCCACCTTAACACTGGAGTGTCAATACTTTCTCGATGTGGCATTCTGAGCAAAGCCTTCAGAAAGCAGCATTATTACCTTTCGGCGAACAGTGCACCGGTGACACATCCACTCCCCAGGAGGCAACATCTCTTCACTCAGTGGAGGGTTACTGTGGGGAAAAGACAAGGGCAAAACTAAGTAACTAACCCTTGGATGCAGCTAGAAATAGATCTGGCACAAGCTGCATGTCCCTAAACTACTACCTTGGCCAGTTCTGGAGCACTGCTAGAGTTCTCTTACTCTACAAAATGCCTACTCTGCAGCATTTTTAATCACCTAAGGGATGGACATTCCTTTTACACCTTAGAAAGAGAAGCCAAATTCAGAGCTAGAGACCCTGGGCTTACAGGAAAAGGCATAAAGAACTAGTCTGGAGCCTGGAAAGCCATTCCCAAACTATTTTAAAGTCTTAGTCTAAGCCCACCCTCTTTCATCTGCTGTTCAGAGCCTTGCCTCAAGTACCCAATCCTCCTAGTTAAACTGAACACTTGTATTTCTTCCTTTGGAATTCTCTTCATCTAGGAAAGCTATGCCTCTCAAAACTCTACCCTTTCTTAAGGCTTGCCCCAGTCTGCCTATGGTAAGTTCCATGTCTTTGTTTTGTCTCCCATCCATAGGTAGTCTCTTTCCCTCCTTTTTGAATTGGGCCTGTCTTGTGACTTGCTTTGACCAACAAAGTGCAGCAGATGTGACATACTGTAACTTCTAAACCTTAAATATCTTAAATGATCTGCAGATTCTAATCTTATATGCTGAGAATGTTCCACCTCAGGGCCCTGTTTATTTCTCAGAAAGCCACATGAAGGAGATCAGAGGTGCTCCAAACAGCTTTAGCTGAACTCCAACAGGTAGTACCAACTACTGCTATGAGTAATTTAGATATACCAGATCAGGTCAGCCTCAAAATAGCCATGGTACTGGCCAACTACATGTGCAGCAGAAAATCACCCAGCTAAGCCCAGTTTAACCCTCAAAAAATTTAAAGAGGTTATTAGTTTCTGTTTCAAGCCACTGAGTTTTGGTAGTTTGTTATACAGTGATAGTAACCACCCATAGCTTCTCTATGAGCTCTTTCTAGACTAGTCATAAATCTTATTCCTCCCTTTTTTATTAGAAGGACCAAAATAGTGAATGTATTTCTTCTTCTTTGAAAAATATTTTGAGACAGGATCTCCCTGTTGCTTCAGCTGGCCTGGAACTATGTAGACCATTGAGGCTCACCTTGATTTCAGAGATCCTCCTGCCTCTGCCTCCTGAGTGCTGGGACTAAAGGCATTTGCCACCATACCTGGCTTTCTTTGTATTTTTAAAGTTTTTATATTTGAAATTAAATGTATATATTTGTGTTTGGGTGTGCTCATGAATACATGTGCCCTTGGAGCCCAGAAAACATCCAATTCCCTGGGGCTGCTAACACCTAGTTGTGAGTCACCTGGTATGGGTGTTGGGAACTGAACTCAGTCAGGTCCTCTGCAAGAGCAGTATGGGCTCTTAACTGCTGAAACATTTCTACAGTTCCCCTCTTTGTATTTTTAGTAAGTAAAGACTGAATTGAAACCAGAGCTATGGCCAGGCAAGATAGCATACTCCTGTAATTCTAGCATTTGGGAGGCTGAGGCAGGAAGAGTTTGAGTTTGATGCCAACTTAGATTACACAAAAAGTTATAAGCTAGTCTAGGCTACAGAATGAGACTCTGCTTCAAAACAAACATCACAGATCCTAGAGGTCATTGGTTTCCATTAAAGTTAAATTAAAAAGAGCTACATGAGACCATCAAATTCCCAGAAGGGTCACATCTATATTGCCCCATAAAACAGATATTTTGTTCTCAAAGTATGATCCCTAATTAAGTAGCAGCAGCATCTAGAAATGTATTAGAAATACAAATTCTGGGTTTGGGATATAGCTCAGTTGGTAGAGTGCTTGTTTATCATGCATAAAATAGGTGTGGTGTTGATACATGCTTATAATTCCAGGACTCAATAAAAGTAGAAGAGATCAGAAGTTAAGGTTGTCCTTGGCTACATCTCAAGTTCAAGGCTAGCCTAACCTACATGAAACTTTGTTTCAAAAAAATAAAAGAAATGCAAATTCTAGGACTTAGCAAGCCCTTACAGTGATTTTGATGAACATGAAAAATTTAAAATTAACGCTGTACAGAATAAGGTTATACATTTATGTTTAAAAATGCCTACCTTTGGTTCTTAAGTCACTTACTCAGAATACTAAGAAAACTTTTCTTCAAAGAATACGAGAAATTAAAAAAAGAAAGAATATGAGAAACAGGGAGGCTGGAGAGATGGCTCAGAGGCTAAGAGTGTGGTCCATTCTTCCAGAGGACCCAAAGTTCAGTTCCCAGTATCCAGGTCAGGTGGATCACAACTGCTTGGAAGTCCAATTCCAGGGAACCTACATACATGTGCATAACTGCATCCACACTCACACACATATGCAAGTAACTTTAAAAAATCCTTAAAGAGTATGAGAACCAGGGAGAGAGGAAAAAAAAATCCAAATATGCTAGAATTGGCCTTTATGTCCTAGGGCTTAATGCTATGCTGTTTTGCTGTTTCTACCTAGAATAGCATTTGGCCTGGTAAATTTTCCTAGCTCCTGCTTTGCCATGTTTCCCTGAGTATACGTGTCAGAACGTCACCAGTCCTCCACATCTCATTGCTTCCCTTCCTGTTTCCTTAGTGGAATCTCAAGAGGACACTTACCAGGAAGCAGAAAACTAGAGAGTGGCCTGATGGGACAGGTCCCCAAGCCCTAGAGAACCACAGGTGAGTATCACCTGTAAAGTTTTCCCTAGTTCTCTCCAATGTATTTCTACAACAGACTGAGTCTGAACTAATGAAATAAGTACATGTCATCTGCAAAGGCCTATAGACTCTGCTATACTTCAGCAGCTGTCACAGTAAAATTAACCCGAAGGCTGTCACTTCTGATTCTGTTTTTCATCATTCTTTTCATCTGCCTGCTGGTATTGTATCAAAATGCCGTACATCAAACAAAGAAAGCAGAGAAGGGCAAGGCAAGGCGGTATGGACTTAGACCATACCAAGATGTCAGTGATTTCTTGGCTACCCTTCAAATGTCTTTGAATTGATTCCCAACAATGATGGCAGAATGACTTATTCAAAACAATTCTGGAGAAGGGTATGTTGTGCTGGCGTACACCTTTAATCTCAATACTCAGCAGGATGAGCCGGGAGGATAGCCAGTTTGAGGAGAACCGGGGCTATACAGCAGGACCTTGTTTCTTGTTTGTTTTTTTGAGATAGGGTCTCCCTGCAGTCCCAGCTGGCCTGGAACTCACTAAGATCCACCTGCCTCTGCCCCACCCCCAGTGCTGGGATTAAAAATCTTGTTTCAAAAAATGCTTCCTAGCTGGGTGTGGTGGTGCACACCTTCAATCCCAGCACTTGGGAGGCAGAGGCAGGCAGATCTTTTTGAGTTGAGGCCAGCCTGGTCTACATAGTGAGTTCTAGGACAGCTGGGGCTACAAGGAGACCCTGTCTCAAAAAGACAAAAAAAAAAAAAAAAAAAAAAAAAAAAAAAAAGCTTCCTTCCCCTTCTGAACCACCTGCCTCTGCTGGGAACTGAGCCTGAGCCATCTCCCCAGCATCCCTCCCCACTTTTTAAAGACAGGGCCTCATATAATACAGTCTGGCCTTGAACTTACTATGTAGGTAAAGATGTCTGAACTTCTGATTCTTCCACTTCCACCTCCCAGGTACTGAGATTATAGGCAACAACCACCACATCTGGTGGTGTTTTTAAAGAACCTTTGGCAATTCAGCCAATGATCTTTTAAAGATGTTAGAAGTTAAGGAACACAGGATGGATTCTGAAGGAAGCCAGCTTTCAAAGTAGGCTTCTTTCTGCATTTTGGTAACAATGATTTGAGAAAGGGAAGGTTCTGGGAGCAGGGACATTTTTTTTTCTGGATGGATGTTTAGATCCATCTAGAGTACAATACTGTCTGAACTTTTAGATTCTGAGAACCAGCCATGTCCTGTAACAGGTCAAGTCCTATAATATTTTTTTCTACACATAGGCTGGCTTGTCTTGGAAAACTGATAACTCTTTAACCAGCAGGGAAAGGACCTCTACTTCATTTTCTAGCTTCAAGATAATACAGGGCATTTGGGAAATAGCTCAGTTGGTAAAGTACTTGCTATACAAGCAGGAGGACCTGAGTTCAACCCCAGCACCCACCTAAAAAGGTGCACCTAGATGTGGTGGTGCATGCTTATAATCCCAGCAGTGGGGAGGCACAGAAAGGTGAATCCCTTAGGGGATGGCTAGTCGGTCAGCTTAGCCTACTCTATATTAAGCCCTTGGCCAATGAGCAATCCTGTTTCAAAAAACAAGGTGGATGGCTCCTGAGGTATAACATCCAAGGTTGACCTATAGCCTCTACAAGCCTATGTGTACACGCATGCACCCATTCAAACATGCATTGCCACACTGACCCCCCCAAAAGAATATGGCTGCAGTGCTGTGAGACAGGCATTCTTCACAGGCCGAGAAAAGCGTGCCACATGAGCACGGATCTCTTGTAGAGTATCTTCATTACTTTGGTTAAGTCTCCTAGATCATTTGTTAAAAAGCCATGCCTGAAATTCTTGGCCAAAAAGTGTCTATTCATTGCATTATTTTAATCACTACCTAGTCTTAAAGATATTCTGTTAGCTACTAAATTGCTCATAATAATAAAGGTCTGAGACTTTAGATATTGCATATACAATTAGAAGATACACTTTTCAAGTCTGGTGTGGCTTTCTGTTAGACCAGAGAAGTTCTGTGAATTGCTAATAATACCTATACACCAATAAACTAGAAAGCTAGTTAAGGATATTAATTTTTCAAAATAAAATTTCTTAAAGCCACAACCTCTTCTGCATGACTCCAACATAGCTAGACTCCCACAAACAAATTCAAATGGCCCATCTCTATTATTGATAAGGGTATCTAGATCAGTCAACTTCTAGAGTCATAGAGAGAGAGAGAACCACAAACACCCATCTCTAACCCCTCAACCCCAAGCCTACAACAACAGACTTCTCTGTGTCAAAGATCCAAAGTCCATAGTCAGATGATCCCAAGTCACAGCAAAGGATGAAATCCAGTTTTCATTTAGAAAGACTTTTTCATTCACTAATGAGGCTTCAGTCCACCACTGAGTGGAAGATGTTGGTAGTTGTCACGGTTCTTGGCTCTCTAATTAAGAAGATCTATTTCAAGTCCTATACTAGTGTCACTGATCTGAGTCTAACTGCACTCTTCTTGGCCAATTAATACATGAAAACTTGCACGACACTAGCATTCACTTCAGATTTAGTCACCACCAGTGGGACCTGTTGCTCCATAGTACTGTGTTAATTAGCCATTCAGCGCAAGCAGTTTTTCAATATGGAATGGGAAGGGAGGGGGAGGGGAATACAAGAACAAAGGGAGGAGGGGAGAGGTAAAGGGAGATAGTGAAGCAGAAAGACTGCCTTTTACTTCGAGATCTTTTTGGTGTTGGGTGCCGACAACACAGCAGACAGTAGCAGGGATATCAGAGTATAAGGGCTCTAGTGGGGGGAGGGAGGCTATGGGAGGGTGCTACCTGGGAAGTGGGTGCATAAAAAAAATAATAATAATAATTCTTCAAAGCATAAAAATTTGCTCCTTAAAAAAAACATCATCATTGAAATCTACCTGATGACTTTATATCCATGCTCAGAT
>NW_008333884.1:189374-200644 GCF_000622305.1 Nannospalax galili
ATGAAATGGAGATCTTTTTTAAACATTAAAACCTCATTTAATTTTATGTCTTATATGGTTTATACTAAGCACAATAATGTATAACTGTATTAATTCAACTGTAAACTTAAAAAATTGCAGCCAGTTTTGAAAGAGATGCATCTTAGCTTTGGATATTGTTACTGAATATGTCAATGCTGTTGTAATGAAATGCTTCTTCTAATAATATGGTTATTAAATAAATAATTTTTAAAAATGGGGTTGGGCTCTAGACCTTTAAAAGGAAGAAAGGAAGGGAGGGAGGGAGGAAGGAAGGAAGAAAATTTGATTACTAATGTGTGGCTTGCAACTGTCCATTCACCTAAGCAACACTGACATAAAGCTGCAGTCAATGCCAGCCTGAAAGACATAAAAATCTCACTTAACCAAAGGTGTTAGTATATATCCTAGGACAAAAGGAAACAAATGGATGAGAATATTTAAGAAAGAACATACTTCATTCTCTCTGTGAATGGACAAATTATTTCATTTAATACAAATACTTAATAGAAACACAATGCAAAACTGCATCTGTATAGGATATATCAAGAACCTCACCCCCAAGCTTGCAAAGGAGGCCAGTCACAGGAGTTATAGGGTCCCTCCTGTCAGAACCCATCAATCTCTAAGACTTAAACTCACTAAGCCATTTATGGCAGTTTCAGCTGAAATACAGTAACA
The DNA here is from genome assembly GCF_000622305.1 of Nannospalax galili. Lineage (NCBI taxonomy): Eukaryota > Metazoa > Chordata > Mammalia > Rodentia > Spalacidae > Nannospalax > Nannospalax galili. Next base: position 190,074 of record NW_008333884.1, read on the forward strand.
GACTAAGAAACGATTTTTCTGCTCCTACAACTCTATTCCCTCTGCCTTGTTTCGGTGGGAGAAGAGATATTCGCTAAGCAAATAACAGCACTAAGCAGTTTTGATTTTTAATTTCATAGTTCATGAATCTCATCCATCCATCTAAGGTCTACTGCCAGATTAAAATCCTGTAATTAGGTTTGCCAGCATCAAGAAGACCAACAGAAAAGACAATACAGGCTTAGGACAGGCCAACTCTCTCTGACTGGCCCTGCTCCCTGGGCTAGCTCAGAAATTGGCACTAGGCAAAACAAGGAGCAAGGTGGCTGCTAACAGGATCACAATCATGCCTTAGCCTGCCAGCAGCCATCTTAATCAATAAGGAGACCTCTAATACTTCAGAAAATAAGCCTTTTAAAAATTGATTTTATTTATTTTTATATGTATGAGTGTTTTGCCTGCATGCAGATACATACACCAGTGCGGTGGGAAATACCTGTGGAAGTCAGGAGAGAGCATTAGATCCCCTGGAACTGGAGTTAGTCACCACATAGGTACTGAGCACTGAATTCTGGTCCTCTGTAAGAGCAGTCAGTGCACTTAACCACTGAGCCATCTCTCCAGCCCCAAAATAAACTTTATTTTTCATTTTTTTGACAGGGTCTTCCTATAGTCCCGGCTGGCCTGGAACGCTGACCTTGATCTCACAGAGATCCACTTGCCTCTGCTTTCTAAGTGTTGGGATTAAAGGAGCATGCCATTATGCCTAGCGAAAATAAGCTTTTTTAAAAGAATTATTATTTTTATTTTATATGTATGTGTGTATTGCCTGCATGTAGGTAAGTGCACCTGTGTTGTTGTGCAATGCCCGCGGTAGTCCCAAGAGGCTGTTGGATCCCCTGGGACTGGAGTTACGGACAGTTGTTAGCTGCCACGTGGGTGCTGGGATTTGAATCGGGTCTTCTGCAAGAACAACCAGTGTTCTTAACTGCTGAGCCATCTCTCCAGCCCCGAAAATAAGCTTTTTATAAATTGATACCAGTCAGGTCCTGGAGGAGCTAAGAGGTACTGGAAAAAGTTAATTAAGGGGAAAAAACAAACGAACCTGAGCCTGTGAGATGGCTCAGAGTAAAACCTCTTGAAAGGAAAGCCCGATGACTTGAGTTTGAACCCCTGAACCCATAGAAAAGGAGAGAATCAACTATTCAAAGTTGTCCTAACCTCCGCACATGCACCATGACATGTGTGCATCCATACCCATACCCATACCCTTACCCATACCCACCATACACAATAACTCTTCTAAAAAAATTTTTAAAAAGAACTTCAGTGTAGGGACGTACTAAAGTGCTTGCCTGGCATGCATAAGGCGGTGGGTTTGATTGTCAGTGCTGTATAAACCAGACATGCTGATGTATGCCTATAATCTAGCACTTGAGGCAGAGGCAGATGTTAGGAGTTCAAGAACACCCTTGGCTATATACCAAGTTCCAGACAAGGCTGGCTGACCTTGTCTCAAAAACCAAGTTTTGAAATAGGGTCTCGTAACCCAGGTTGTTCTGTTCTTTTCCTTTTTTAAAATTTAATTAATTAATTAAATGTGTATGACTGTATTGCCTGCATATGTGTAAGTGCACCCGCGTTGTGCCCCCGGAGGTCAGAAGAGGGCACTGGATCCCCTGGAACTGGAGTTAAGGGTGGTTGTTAGCCACTATGTGGGTGCTAGGAATTGAACCCTGGTCCTCTGTAAGAGCAGTCAGTGCTCTTATCCACTGAGCTGTCTCTCTAGCCCCATCTTTTCTTTCTTTTTTCTTTCCTTTTTTAGGTCATACTAGGGATTGAACTTAGGGCACCTCGGGTGTGGTAGGCAAATACTCTACCACTGAGCTATCAGCTCAGTCCCCAGGCTGTTCCTGAACTCATGATCTTCCATTTTCAGCTTCAAGAATGTGCTAATTTTTTTTTTTTTTTTTTTTTTTTTTTGGTGTTTTTTGAGACAGGGTCTCCTGGTAGCCCCAGCTGGCCTGGAACTCACTATGTAGACCTGCCTCTGCCTCCCAAGTGCCACCACTCCCAGCAAATGTGCTTATTTTTAAAAAGTTAAATTGAAGTCCATATCAATATACCTAAATTTAACATTGTTTTTTAAAAAATTTATTTATTTTTACTTCATGTGTATGACTTGTATGACTGTTATACCTGCATGTATGTAAGTGCATCCGTGTCATGCAATGCCCAAGGAGGTTAGAAGGGGGCGTTGGATCCCCTGGAACTGGAGTTGTAGATGGTTGTTAGCTACCATGTGGGTGCTGGGATTCAAACCCAGGTCTTCTGCAAGAACAGTCAGTGCTCTTAATCGCTGAGCCATCTCTCCAGTCCAACACTCTGTGTGTGTGTTTCAGTCTTTTTGAGACACAGTCTCCCTGTAGCCCCAGCTGGCTTGGAACTCACTATGTAGACCAGGCTGGCCTTGAACTCACAGAGATCTGCCTGCCTCTGCCTCCCGAGTGCTGAGATTAGGTTCCAACATTATATATTTTAAGAGAGCTAAATTTAATAGGAAATTTAAATGTCAGCAAAACCAGCAAGTTTCTTCTGGATACTTCTATGGGCACTAGCTTTTATCTTCAAGCAATCCCCCTACCTTTCAAAGGCAAAGAAAATGGCTACCTCCAAGGATACTAAGAGATGAAAGCAGAAATTCATGGGGTGCCTGAATCTTGATCCTTTACTTCAACCTAGTCACTCACTCAAATACAGCTAATCCCATAAAGTGTACAAACAGTACAAGGACTGCAGGTTTTTCACGCAAAGCCTCAGTGACAGTGTTAACAAGGAAACCAATGAAGTGCCAGGCCACTACAAATACCCCATTGAGAAACTTAGCTACTTGCGTCACTTCCACAGGCATACAATCCTTTCAAAGTAGCTGATTCTGCCCCCAAGTTTTATCACCTTCTATGTAGAGCTGGCTTGTGGCATTCTCTCAGCAAAGAACACCTGGAGCAGAGTATTACAAGTTAGTGCAGTAAAGAGAGGGAGGATGGGTAGAGCAATGACAGTTATACCAGGTGTTTTGCTACATTTTCTACAAGCTGGACCCAGTGCCACAGGCCTGACTCATTACTGGACTGGCTTGGCTATTCTTGAAATTCTTACTTTTTTGCAACAGGTGGGTTGGCTCCAAGCATTTTAAAAAGGGACTTTACTCATTTGCCTCCTGACAGCTGCTACAGCCTACCTAATTTTGGAAAAGGGTCAACATATAATGGCCTCAACAGTCATTTTCTAATACTCCTAGAGAATATTTTATTGTCAGGAAAAAGAACTGTGTATTCCAGAAGAGTCTCAGAGGCATGGAAAACTGAAACTAAGTACTGCTGTGTTGTCAAAAGTTTAAAGTTTTGTTTTGTTTTCCCAGGCTGGCCTCAAACTTGTGGTGATCCTCCTACTTCAGCTGCCTGAGTGCTGGGATTTCACGTGTGAGCTATCATACAATTTTAGGGCACTCTCAAGAAAAAGGCAACAGCCAAGCCACATTCGTCCTGTAGACACAACTCAGAAATCGGCCAGTTTATAAATACTGGACATAAAATTCTATAAAGTTCTGGCAAACTAAAAACATTAAAAATGCCTTTTTCAATTCTGATTTTTGAGACAAGGTCTGAACTAAACTGCCCAGGTTGGCTTCAAACGTGTGGCACTCCTTTTGCCTCAGCCTCCTGAGTGCTGGGAAGATAAGCATGAGTCCATGAACCACCATATCTGGCAGTACCAAGAATGGTTTTGTTTTGTTTTTTGGTCTCTTTGAGACAGGGTCTCACTATGTAGTCCTAGCTTGCCTGGAACTCTATGGGATCTGCCTGCCTCTGCCTCCTGGGTGCTGGGATTAAAGGCATGTGCTATGGTGCCCAGTATAATATCTTTATTTAAAATAACTTATGTGGCTATGGGTAAAGATGCTTGCTAAGCAAGCCTGATGACCTAGGTTCAGTCCTTGGAATGCATCTAACAGTGGAAAGAAAGAACCAATTCCACAAAAGTTGTCTCCTGATCTCTACATGTACACTGTGGCACCCTCCACTGCCCCCATAGCCAATAATAAGAAATTTTTTTAAAGCCAGGGAGTGGTGGTGCATTCCTTTAATCCCAGCAATTTGGAGGCAGAGGCAGGCAGGTGCATCTCTTTGAGTTCAAGTCCAGCCTGGTCTACATAGTAAGTTTCAGACTAGCTGGGGCTACAGAGAGACCTTGTCTTAAAAAGACCAAAAAACAGTTTCTTTTAAAAGGCTTGTAAGAGGGCTCAGTTGTTGAAGGTACTTGCTACCAAGCCTGATGATCTGAGTTCAATCTCCAGAACTCACATGGTAAAAGAAAAGACTCAACTTCTGCAAGTTGTCCTCTGATTTCCCTACATAAGTCAAGGGATGTGCATGCCCACATACACAACAACAAAAACCCTCAATTTAATCTAGACATCATTTCTACTTAAGACTGAAGAGACTTCTACTTCATTTACCTTCCTTTGACAGAGGAGGCAGAGTATTTGGGCCTTAACAGCACAGAGCTCATTCCCTCCTCCTTTTACTCCCTACTTCCCTCCTATCCTCCAACTGACTCATAACCCTCAAAGCTTCCCACCCATTAGGACTGAAGTAATCTCCTGGGCATGCTGTCAAGCTGTGCTGCTGTGGTTTGATACCACAACTCAATGCTGACTTGGGCTTCCGAAGCCTTCCAGTTACATCCCCTAGTGACCTATTTAGGTGTTGAATACACTTCTCAGAGATAGCTGTGATTTTTCCCTTTGGCCCACTTTTCTCTCAGATGGTCCTAAACCAAAGAATGATCATCCTAAAGGTCTCTATGTGTGCACACAAATTTAAGCAATGCAGCAAGCACATAAGCCCTGGATATGCTATTCACCTTAACTGCACTTTTCTTAACATACAGCTTAGTTCAACATCAACAAACCACAACCTACAAAGATGTCTGATATCACAGAATTAGCCATTTCCTTTTATTCACTAAGGTAGAAAGGCTATGCTAGGCAAAACCATGAGGACCACAAAGAAGGGACAAAGCAAGCATAAATGCTGAGCAAAACAATGTATATCAAAAAGCCTAAATCAGTGACCGAATTTTCTTTACATTTAACAGGATGCTCTTTCAAAAATGACAAGCAAAAAGCCGGATGTGGTAGCACACTCCTTTAATCCTAGCACTCGGGAGGAAGAGGCAGGTGGATCTCTACGAGTTTGAGGCCAGCTTTGTTTGCATAATGAGTTCTAGGCCAGCTGGGGCTACAGGAGACCCTGTCTCAAAAAGACAAAAAATAAAATAAACAAATAAATAAATAAATAAATAAAAGAGACAAGCAAAATCAAAGAAAATTAACCACCTATTCAAGATACATTTAGTGAGGTTAATGGAGTATAATTTTCATAATGACCAATAAGAGAGTAAGAGATAACTTTCTATTGAAAAAATTCACCATAAAGTTTCCTACTGATGTTTCCAAAGCAGAATCAGCAGAATCAACAGAACCCAGCTGATGGTTCAGTGAGCATGGGAATTAAAATGGTCCTGGCTTATCATAGAAGCCCATGGGTGGTGGGAAGAAAAGTGAGAACAAGTCCATACTGCCTGATTTCATAACGCAGAGCCTCATCCCAGCTGGTTCAAAGTCCTGTTGAAGGACTGCTCTGCACAAAGGAGACAGAAAAAAAAAATAATAATCTTTCTGTATGTCACAACTGAATAAAAACCTATAATCCAAGTGTGCCGGTATTACATAAACCGAGCTCTACCTGGAACTCAAGCTTTCTAGTAATTTTAAGAGGTTCACCTGCCTGGCCAGGCGAAGTCTTTGGGCTAAGGTTAAAATCAAACCCATGGAGAGCCCCCTCTTCCTCATTCCCACCAATTAAAAAAAAAAAGAGCCTCAAATAGGGCCCCAATCAGGAAAAGACCAGTGCTAGGTTCTGACATGGAGTTTTTTTCCAATTTGCTGTTACTCTATTGGTGTTTTGTCCTGTCAAAACTAGGAAACATTTCCTGGGAGATATCCTGTACCATTTATGAGAAAATAGAAGGCAAAAATTAAACACCAAAGTGTTTAACATACAGGAAAACAAATGTTATTAGGGGAAAAGGAATGGCCACATTTTGTATTAAGGTACCATCCCCATAGCATAACCCAGATATTTCTGCTCCCAGAAATCTTTGTATGCATCTCACTTGCTTTAAAAAAAATTTATTTCTATTTTATGAGTATGTGTGTTCTCCCTATATGTAAGTATAACCATGCATGCAATGTCTGCAGAGGTCAGAAGATGGTGTTGGAGTCCCTAGAACTGGAATTTCTGAGGGATGTTAGCCTTCATGTGGGTGCTGGGAAAAGAACTTTGATCCTCTTCAAGAGCAGCCTGCAATCTTAACCACTGAACCATCTCTCCAGCAGCCCCCTCTTTTTTTTTTTTGTCACAGGGTTTCATTATGTAGCCCTGACTGGCCTGGAACTTGTCATGTAGACCAGGCTGGTCTCAAACTCAGAGATCTGCCTGCCTTTGTTTCCGAAATGCTGGGATTGAAGGTGTACACCACCACCCCAAGCATACTCTCACTTGTAATTGCCCAGGGGTGAGAAGAGTCACCGGCCTTCAAGTAGTTTAGTGAACATTTACTCAGCACAACAGCAGAAGAGATGAAGAAAAGGCTCTGAAGCAGTGAATTAAGTTTTTATTACTTGGGAAATTTTAGCAATCTGTAAGTGAACATGGAATTTGCTTATTGTGACTAAAACTACTGTTCTATGTAGTGATGAAGTTCCTTCTTACTGATAGATTAAAAATTAGTAACTCCTCCTTTCATCATTCCTTAGCTTTTCGTACCATACAAATGTGTTAAAACATCATCTTTGTTCTCATTGGCTGAGACTCCAATTCAGAAATAACCATAGGCTTAAAGGATGAGGACTGTGATATCTGGAAATGGCAGGCTGGGAAGCAGTCACCATCTTATTCTTCTTAACTGCTCTCAAGTCATGGGAAAAGTAGTCAACAAGTGACCTGTGCATGTGCCCTGGGCATGGTGACAAATCTGCAATACCGAAGTGCCTTTCTGAAATTTGGTCTAAGATTTGTACTGAATACAATGTCCTCCTCTTTCAGGAAACTGGCAAGAGAACAGGTGTACTCCTGTCCTGTGTCTCTTGGGAAGACAGCATTATGTAGAGGTGCTCTTATGTCACCTGTTAAGTGGCAATGAAGTCAAAGGAGAAGCCCAGTAAAGGGAAAAAAGACTGCTTATTTGGTTTTTGTTTTGGTGACTTGAAATTCTGGCACTTTAAAGCAAGAATACTGTGGCTAATGGAGCTTGATGGCTCAGTGGTTAAGAGCACTGGCTGCTCTTACAGAGGACCTGGGTTTGGTTCCCAGCACTCACAAGGTAGCTAGCAACTGTCCTTAACTCCAGTTCCAGGGGATCTGATGCCCTCTTCTGACCTCTATGGGAATTGCACACAAGTGGTATACTTCTATACATGAAGGCAAAACACTAATACACATAAAATAAAAAAAGTTAAAAAAAAAAAAGAGGATACTGGGGCTGATGAGATAGCTCAGTGGGTAAAGGCACTTGCCACCAAATTTGATGACTTGACTTTGATCCTTGAGACCCATATGGTAGAAGGAAAAAAAAACAACTAATGCAACAAGCCCTCTGATCTTCACACTAATGTAAAGACCTCCCCCCCAATAAACAAATGTAATTGAACAAAACAAAGAACCAAGAATATTGGTTCTGGCAGAGGACCCCAGTTCAATTCCCAGCACCCACATGGCGGCTAACAACCATCTGTAACTCCAGTTCCAGGGGATCCAATGCCCTCTTTGACCAGGCATTGCATGACACTGGTGCACTTACATACAGGCAATATATTCATACATATAAAAAATTTTTTTAATTAAAAAAAAACAAAACAAAACAAAAAAAACCACTGTGCTGCTAACATACGGGTGATTAGAAGTCCAAGGAGAATCTTCTACCAGGTGGCCCATATAACCACAAGACCCAAAGAATTGTGCATGTGCTGGGGACAGAGGCAAAGCTCAGAGGTAGATCTCAACACTCTTGCCCACATTAAAACCATACACTATTTAGCTTTATCCATTTTCTATTACTTTGTCACTTGTAAAAGAAAAGACGTAACCAGTTTCTTTTAAAAAGCAAGACATGGGGCTGGAGAGATAGTTCAGTGGTTTGAGCATTGGCTGCTCTTGCATAGGGCCTGGGTTTGGTTCCCAGCACCCACACAGAAGCACCTCCTCAGGCAATGCATAACACAGGTGCACTTACATACATGTAGGCAATACGCTCATACACATAAAATTAACAAGTAAAAAATATTAAAAAGCAAAAGATGAAGTCAGGCACCATGGCATATACCATTAATCACAGCACTCAGGAGGCAGGGGCAGACAGATATATTGAGGCCAGACTGATTTACAAAGCCAAGTTCCAGACTAGCTGGGGCTACAGGGAAACTGTCAAACCAATCAAAAAAAAAAAAAAAAAAAAAAAAAAAAAAAAAAAAAAAAAAGACACCACCTGCATTTCTACATAGCAAAAATTCTTTCTTGATTCTATGACTTACATATAACCTTTAGGCAAATATTGTCTGTTAATATTGTCTGTTTATTTACTATCTTTTTCTTTTTTTTTCTTTTCTTTGAGACAGGGAATACCTCTAGCCCCAGAAGGCCTGAACTCACTGAGAGCCGCCTGCCTTTGCCTCTTGAGCGCAGGGATTAAAGGTGTACCACGCCTGGCTTTCTTTTTCTTTTATTTGAGACAAGGTCTTCTATAACCAATGCTGGTCTGAGCCCCTGATCTTCCTGCCTCTGCCTCCTAAGTCCTGTGATTGCAGAAGTTACGACACAGGCCTTATTTATTACTATGTAAATTTACATAAAGATATGTATAAACAAGTAAGTGCTGCAGCATACAACTTTTTTTACCTTAACAGTTTCAAAAGACGGGCCATTAATTGATCTGGAGTTATTTCCACTGCAAGCTTTTACCAACTAAACCAAAGCAATTACAATCTTCCTTCTTGGGGACTGGAGACATGGCTCAGCAGTTAAAATAAAAGTGTGTACTGCTCCTTCCAGGATCACACCAAGCTGCTCATAACCACCTATAACCCTAGCTTTAAAGGATCCAGTGCTCTCCTCTGGCTTCCTCAGGTACTCACAACTCACATAGACACATGCATACACACACACACACACACACACAAACACACACACACACATATTAATAAAAAAATAAAACAAAAGTGGTAGAGTACTTGCCTAGCAGGCATATGGCCCTAGGTTCCTAGAACCACTAAATTAATTAATTCACTATTTTTTTTTTTTTTTTTTTTTTTTTTTTTTTTTGTAGCCCCAGCTGGCCTGGAACTCCCTATGTATACCAGGCTGGCTTAGATCAGCCTGCCTCTTTCTCCCAAGTACTGAGATTAAAGGCATGCGCTACCATGCCCAGTTCATTAAATTTTTTTTAAGCCTCCAAGTAAGATAAGTGCCCATACATTCTAAGAGCAGGTTTTTTTAATTTTTTTAGGGGCTGGAGAGATGGCTCATTGATTGGGAGCACTGGCTGCTCTTGCAGAGGACCCAGGTTCAATTCCTAGAACCCACATGGAGGCTAACAACTGTCTGTAACTCCAGTTCCAGGGGAATCTGAAGACTGAATGCCCTCTTCTTCTGACCTCCTCAGCCACTGCATAAAATGGGTATACTCACATACATGCAGGCAATATACTCATACACATTAAATAAAAAAAATAAATATATTTTTTACATTTAGAGGATGAGGCACAAGCATGCCACTACTTGTGTGTGAAGGCTGTTTCTCTTCTTCCACCATGTGAGTCCCAGGGATTGAACTCAGGTTGGTTGGCTGTGTGACAAGTGCCTTTATCCACTGAGCTATTTTGCTGGCCTACCCTTCTTTTTTTTTCTTTGAGATAGTCTCATGTAGCCCAAACTAACTCTTTAGGGAAGGCTGATCCTGAACTCCTGATCTTCTTGCCCGAATGCTAGGATTATAGGCATGTACTATAGGCATGCCTATAGGATTATAGGCAGGATTATAGGCCTAGTTTATGTAGTGCTGGAGACTGAACCCAGGACTTCATTGGATGCTAGGTAAGTACTCTTATCAACTGAGCTACATCATCAGTTCTGCTTATTTTTTCAACTACTTCCAATTTTAGAAATCTTTCCTAGAAGAATCATCAAAAAATGCTGAAACAGTAAGAAGTCAAACCACAGTGTAAGGTTCTCTTTATTGAGATGTATCACTTGTTTTTTTACATTTACTTTGTGTGCATATGTGTGTGTGTGTGTGTGTGTAAATCAGATGACAACTAGTAAGAGTTAGTTTTCTATTTAAAAAAAATATTTTATTTAGCGGGGCATGGTGGTGCATGCCTTTAATCTCAGCACTCGGGAGGCAGAGGCAGGCAGATCTCTGTGAGATTGAGGCCAGCTTGGCCTACATAGTGAGTTCCAGGACAGCCAGAG
>NW_008333884.1:200704-262624 GCF_000622305.1 Nannospalax galili
ACATCTGTGTCGTGCAATGCCTGCCGAGGACAGAAGAGGCTGTCAGATTCAAACCCAGGTCTTCTGCAAGAACACTTAGTGTTCTTAACTGCTGAGCCATCTCTCCAGCCCCAAGAGTTAGTTTTCTACTCCCACCATATATGGGTTCCAGAGATACAACTCAGGTCCTCAGGCTCAGCCACAAATGCTTTTACCTGCTGAGCCATCTTGCTGGCCTCAGATGTACCATTTTGAGTAGCCCTAGCAAAAGAAACTCTTTACGCATAGATAATATAGGCAGAGACATTCAACTGTGTTTAACAATTTTTTTTCTAGGGGTGATTTAATAAACATAAGGCAGTGTGTGTGGGGGGGTTGCCTAGAGAGATGGTTCAATGAATAAGAGTGCTGGCTGCTCTTATAGAGGATCAGAATTTGGATCCCAGCACTCATAACAGACAGCTCACAACCACCTACGGCCGTGCCCTCTTCTGGCCTCTACAGGTGCATAGACAACACACACACACACACACACACACACACACACACACACACGCACGCACGCACGCACACGCACACAGGTAAGGTAAGTGAAAAGGTATCCAATGGAATGAGAGAATATCTAACAAATCATGTATCTGACAAGAGACTTGTACCTAGATCTCTTACAAATCAGCAATTAAAAAAAAAAAAAAAGAGGTAGATCAGTGGCAGAGCATACTGTCCTGGGTTTGATTCCCAACACTGCCAAAAAAAAATTCTTTTAGACAAAGGATCTGAAGACATTGTTTTCAGGAAAAAAAAATACAAAGAGCCAGATAAGAAAATGGTTAACATCATTAGTCATCCAGGAAATGCAATTAAAACCCAATACCACTTTGCATCCCTCTTAGGATGGCTTTAATCAAGACAGATGATAGCAAATACTGTCAAGGATGTGGAGAAATTGGAAATCTCATATATTGCTATTGGGAAAGTAAAATGGTCCAGCCACTTTGGAAAATAGCCTAACAATTCCTCCCAACAATTAAATGTGAATTATATGAACCAACAATTCCATCTCTAGGTATATGTCAAACAGAACTTAAAACTAATATTCACACAAAAATTGTACCTAAATAGTCAAAATATCATTATTTATAACAGCAAAAAGCAGAACCCAGATGTCCATAAATTGATATGTAGATAAACTGGTATATCTATACAATGGAATATTGTTCAACAAAATGGAATGAAGTGCTGATAAATGCTACAGGGATGAACTAGAATAATTTTAGATTATTGTCTGTACTTTCACTCAGAAGTGAGTTTCATTTAACACAGCAATGGCACACCTACGTCTCCCTATGTCTCTCTCTGGCTGTGTAGCTCAGGCCTTGAAATGGTCATCCTCTTACCCTTACCTTCCTAGTGTTGGAATTATAGACATCTAAGATCAATGGCACTGACTACCTGACTCCTTCAGTTTCAATTAGACAATTCATTAGACATTCCTTTAATATAGCAAAACCAGAACAAAACAAAAATGCCTAGAGGCACACCTGGCCAGGGATTTACAACAAACTAATATGAATCATATCTCCAGATTAAAATTAAGATAGTACATCCAAATACATTTTTTGCACATATGTCTGCAAAAAATACACAAAGGTCAAAATCTGAGGTGGGGGGGCTGGAGAGATGGTTAGCAGTTAAGAGCACTACCTACTGTTGCCAAGGACTGGGGTTCAGTTCCCAGCACAATTATAGCAACTAACTGGTAACTCCAGGGGATCCAATGCCCTTTTCTGACTTCCTTGGGTACTGCATGCATGGATGCACTTATATACATGCACACAAAACACTCATACACATAAATAAATAAAATAAATGAATCAAAGCTGGGCATGGTGGCACACACCTTTAATCGCAGCACTCGGGAGGCAGAGGCAGGCGGATCTCTCTGAGTTCAAGGTCAGCCTGGTCTACATAGTGAGTTCCAAGCCAGCTGGGGCTACAGGGAGGCCCTGTCTCAAAAAGACCAAAACCAACCAACCAACCAACCAACAAACAAACCAACCCCAACCGGGCTGGGGATATAGCTCAGGAATAAAATACTTGGCTAGCATGTTGAAAGGCCCTGGTGATAGATCCTAGCAAAATCTGTCACTTTCTAGAAACATTATCTCCTTTTCTACCTTTTTTTAAAAAAAAGTCCTGAATGGCCTGGAACACGGTTATGTGGAGCAGGCTAGCCTCAAGCTCACAGGGATCTCCCTGCTACTTCCTTATTCTAATTTTATTAGGTAAATGTATGTATGTATGTATGTATGTATGTATGAGGTGTGGATGTTTGTGTGTATTGTGTGTGAGCACGTATATGTAGATAAGTGTGCATATGGAGGCCCAAGCTTGATGCTGGGATTCTTCCCTAGTTTCTCTTCCAATCATATTTGAGGTCGGTCTCTCAATCAAACTCAAAGTTGACTAATATGGCTAGTCTTACTAACCAGCTTGCTCTAAGGATCCCCTGTATCTGGCCTTCCTAGGCTGGAATTTCAGGTGGCCTGTAACACCCACCAGGAATTTAGTGGGTTTCAGGGATAGAAACTCTAGTCCTCTCACTTGCACGGCAAATGTTTATTGTTCATATGTTTGTTTTGTTTTTGCTTTTTTTTTGAGACAGGGTCTCACTATGTAGCCCCGGCTGGCCTGGAACTTGCTATGCAGACCAGGCTAGCCTGAAACAGAGATCTGCCTGCCTCTGCCTCATTCTAATATTTATGAACAATAATGATTTATTTTTGTCCAAAGCATTCATCTCATAAGAATTAACAGCTAAAAGCCAGGCATGGTGGTGCTTGCCTTTCTTTTGTCATAGAACTCAGGAGGCAGAGGCAGGCAGTTCTTTGTGAGTTTAAGGCCAGCCTGGTCTCCAACCAGTGAATCCAGGCCAGCTGTGGCTATAGGGGGACTCTGTCTCAAAAAGACCAAAAAATAAAAGAATTAACAGCTAAGCCCTACATTAAGTTAGGAACCATGCCTTTGACCCCGAGGTAAATTTCAAAATTGCTGGAGTCTCCACTTATTGAGTGGGCCATTTATAAACAGAACTATATACCTAGATTCTAATGTATCACAGTAAGGGCAAAGTAAATAATAAACATAAAACCAAGTCAGGTTTGTTTATAGTAAAATCATTTTAGTTCACGGGACAGAGTGAAAGAAAGAAATCCAAGATACTGTCACCAGTTCTTTACATCTAGGTTTCCAAGCATTTATAACGTCAATAACAGATTCATAAGACAATGTTAAAATAAGCATACTTTATCATTTGCGTGGTATTTAGTCAAACACAACAAAAATCAGAAAAATAATTTTTTTCAAAGTTTAAAGGGGAAAGATTTTTTTCAAGGCAGAAAACTAATCTAGATGCTACTGTATATATGAAACCTTTGTTATGATTCACTGAAAATTAAATATGCAAAATTCCAAATTGAGCTTAGTTTTGCCTGTGCACAGAGACCTTTTTACTCTCATTCTTCGAAAACCTCATTTTGGATCTTGCTGCCAACACCAGAGAGAGGAAAGCTGGCCAACAATTCCAAATATAACACGCGGAGGCAAATGCTACAGAAATCTGTCTGATGGGAAGGGACCATGCTGAGAGCTGCTAAGGTAGATGCACTTCTCAATCAGGCCATTTTGGTCCCTATCTGTTTGGAGCAAAATGCCATGAAAAGCTATGAGAGGAATCCAGCCAGTTTCCAGTCGCCTCTTTATGGATGCCCTATAGTAGTAACTCTGTCAATGAAAACAATCCTTGCAATCTCAAACAGAAAGATGAATCGCCAACAACTACAGTACCACTTGTTTTCGTACTTTTTAACAGATTTCTAGGGATCAGTCTATGGAGATCAGAATTTTCAGAAGGCTCAACTTATACATGACTATTACTACAAAAGTCTGGACACTTGAAAACATCTTTCCCTAATTCTCTAGGGAAGGCTTAGTAACGCCTATTATCACTCTGAGTAACTGATTAACCTATTAAACCCAGGTAAACAAATATAAAGATATTAGCTCAATTTTAATCTTCAGTGAGGTTTTAAATACCAAGCAGAGGCAATTCATTCCCTAACCCAAAGGATCTTAACAAAAAACTTAGGAATAATCCCCATCTAGGGGCCAGAGAGAGGGCCAAGTAGTTAAAAGCAACAATCTCAACATTCTCAACATTCTAGCCCCAGCCTCTGGAGTGGCAGGATGATGGGTGAGCAAACCCATTCCCAATTGTCTCACAGAACTTTCAATAAAGAACACAGTGGCACTAAAATTATGACCCACAGCTTTCATAAAATTACACCTTCATTCTTGTACATTCTATATAGAAGGGAAATTACCATTGCTATGCTTATCTAAATGATTATGTCTTGGCCAGTTCAAAAGGGATGCAAGAGAAAATACAGCTATACCTCCTAACCTCACTCCCATATGATACAAGTAAGCAATACAGGAAAATTACTGGAAATAAATTCAGGAACCAAAGACTTATGAGACATTAACTGCTTGACTTCACAACTCTGTCTAAATTGGTTAATAAAAGTACTTCAATTTTGCTGGGAAGAATGTGGGTTAGGAGATAGAAAAGTAGAGAAAGTCTCACAGAATGAAAGCATTTACGGAATTCCTATTTAAAACATGACTTCCTGCCCTTTCACCAATACTTACAATGTTTTGTGATTCATATAGTAACTCCTTTAAGTCAATGGTACATTCAGTACTAGACCATTAAAGGAAGAATTAGATGTGAAACAAATCCTTCTTCAAATTCACTACCACTCTCAGATATCTGATTACCAATTCCCATTCATGGTCTCAGAAAGAAAGAATGGGAAAGAGTATTCAATGAAATGCATAATCTGGGCAAGCCTGAGTCTCATCAAGAATTAAAGTCCCTCCCTCTTGCTCCTTCCAGCTACAGCAGAAACTGTTATTGTTAAATCTTAACAAGATTTAGACTCATCTAATGAAAAAAATTAAGAGGCTAACTTTTAATTTAAAAGTCCAATCTTGGACAAAATAGGATACTTTTTCTATGCCTCAGATTCATTTTTTTAAAAAAAGATTTGGCTAGGCTTGGTGGAACACACCTTTAATCCCAGCACTCAGAAGGCAGAGGCAGGCAGATCTCTGTGAGTTCAAGGCCAGCCTGGTCTACATAGTGAGTTCCAGGACAGCTGGGGCTACAGAGAGACCCTGTCTCAAAAAGACCCCCCCCCCCCGCAAAAAAAAGATTTATGCCGGGTATGGTAGTGCATGCCTTTAATCCCAGCATTTGGGAGGCAGAGGCAGGCGGATCTCTGTGAGCTCAAGGCCAGCTTGGTCTACACAGTGAGTTCCAGGCCAGCTGGGGCTATAGGGAGATCCTGTCTCAAAAAGACCCCTTGTACAAAGAAGATTTATTTGGGGGAGGGGTCAGTAAGATGGTTCAGTGGGTAAAGGCACTTGCTGCCAAGCTTGATGACCTGAGTTCGATTCCTGGGACCCATATGATAAAGAGAACTGACTCTTGAAAGTTATCCTCTGACCTCCACATAGATACACATGATATCTGTGTGCCCATACCACAAAATAAATAAATAAATGTAATCTTTAGGTTTTTCAAAAAAATTATATATGTGTATATGTGCCTGTGTGAGTGTATGCACATGTGTGCATGCAAGTGCATTCTCCTGTCTGCTCAGAAGTGGGTACTGGGTGCCTTCCTCTATCACTCTGCCTAATCCTTTAAGGCAGGGTTTCTCCTTAAACCTGGGTGTTTTCTCAGCCAGATTAGAAGCCAGTTAAGTCCCAGAAATCCTCCTGTCTTTACTCCCCTTGGAGCTGGGGTTAATAGCACATGCAGGACTCCTGGCTTATCATGTGGGTGCTGGGATCTTAACCCCAGTCCTCATGATTGCACAGCAAGCACTCTTAACTACCAAGCTATCTCTACAGTGCCCTAGGCCTCAGATTTCTAATAAATAATTTCAACATTATAAAATAAATGAGATTTAGAAAAAGATAATACAGAGCTTATCAAATATTCATTCAACAGAGGAGTCACCAATCTTGATTAACAGTCACTTTGTCTTAGAGGTAATAAAACATTAGTCTACACTCTTCAAATCAAGAAATCTAGATAGACATAGTACATCAGTACACCTGAAATCCAAGTATTCAAGAGACTGAGGCAGGAGGATTGTCAAAAGTGGAGGTCAGCCTGGGCTATATAACAAGTACCAAGCCAAGCTAGCTAGGGCTATATAGTAAGACTCTGGTCTCAAAAAAGCATAAGGAGGAAGTTGGAAGGAAGGGAGGGATGGAAGGATTAGTAATGTATCAAATAAGTACAACAAAAATATAAGCAACACGACACTCAGAACAAATCTTTTCTGGCTCAAGAACAGTATAGGAGAGCCAGGCATGGTGGTGTACACTTGGGAGGCTGAAGCGGGATCACAGTGAGTTCAATGCCAGGTTGAGCTAGTGTCAGGACCTATTTTACTTCCCCAACTCTCCCAAAATAAAAGAAAAGCAAAGGAAACTAGACCACTGTCAGTGGATTCCACTTTAGAGGAACTATAGGCCCTTGCTGCTAGCATTACTTCATAATAAAAATTTAAAGGCCAGTAGCAAAGCTTCCTCCAGGATAATCATTTTCATCTCTGGAACATTATAAATTAAGATGGGGTGCCCTTCTGGGCAAAAGTGTCTTGGAATTGGTAATGTGAGTATCCCACATAACTTCTGACCACAGTTAATTTCCCCACTACTGGGGAATAATAAAACTAATAAAACTTGTAATTAGTATACACACAGTAGGACTGTGGAAAGACCTTAAGGAATTAAAACAAAAAACTGGAGGGCTTAAAAAAGCAACATCGGCTTGAAAAAGGCAGCTTAAAAAAACAGAACACCTCCACCCGCCAAATATCTAGTTGGGAACAAACAGAACAGCCCCTAATCTTTCCTCTCCTTGCATGCCCCTGCCTCAGTCAACTGTTGCTGAACAACAAAACGAGTCATCATTTGGGCTTGCTGGGCAGATGTGGAATTTTTGTGCAGGGCAGAGGTGCTTTGGAAGAAGACAGTTATTTAAACCCTTTTTTGCTGGACTGTTTTGGGCTGAGTGGTTGAGGATCAAGCAACTGGCTGGGCGAGCAACCCAGGTCCCTCCCCGTCTCTTCAGTTGCCCCCCCACCCACCCCGCATTCAGTTGTGGTGGGGGAGAGCACAGCTTCCCAGCTCTCTGTCCTAAAACTGCCTTTCTGGAGCCACCAAAGGCAATCCAGCCCCAGCAGCAAAGAATTTTTCGGTGAAGAGCTCGTAGATCCAGAGCGGAGAAGAGAAATCGGCGCCCAAGGGCAATTTTAATTGTCTAACCCGGCCCGATTTCCTAAGAGGCAGCAGAGCGGGGAGGGAAGTGGGAGGAGGGAGGCGGCTCCAAGAGGCAACAGGGGGCAAGCTGCAGAGAAAGGGACCAAAGTGGCGAGATCCCAGCCCTGGCCCTCGAGGAGCTTCTGCAGAAAGGACTCCAGGGCTGCCCCCACCGTTCTCCCCGAGACGTTTGCAAATCATATATGCAGCCAAAATGGCGCTGAGAATAAAAATATAATTTAAAGGCAGGTCGCCATATTGTAAATAGAGAGGCAAAGAGGCGGACTAGAGACACTCTTCATTATTTCCTGCACGCCGGAAGCACCCACTCAACCGGGGTCTGGGACCAGTGCGGCTGGACCGCGATGGGCTCCGAGCTCCAACCCCAAGCAGAGCTCAGCCAGGCAGGAGCCCTGAGGGCGGCGGGCGCGCGACCGCCAAGCCGCACTGGACCTGGAGCTCCTCCCCTTCCTCCCCCGCCACCGCCGGCCGCATTCGGCCGGCTCTCCCGGCTCCCAATCGACTTCCAATCTCAGAAGGGGCTCATCTCACGCCTTCTAACCCCCACCTCGGGGTCTGGACGCAGCGCTGCTCTGTCCCGCAAATCGGCCGGATTTCGGCAGATACCCGGGCGCCGAGGCGCTCGTCCGGGCTGCAGTCAGCTAGCGGCCCCAAGTGCCCGTTATTTCTGCAGGCCGGGTGAAGGAATGTGCTGAGGAGGGTCTGCCCCAGGGCTCCAAACGGGTCCCCAGACCTTACCAGCACTGGAGGTGGAAGGCAGCAGGGCAGTGGTCGCAGCACAGGAGGTCTCCACCTTCCTTGCAGCTATCGCAGCTGTCGTGGTTGGTGGCCCTGCCGCTTCTCCGGGACTCCTTCTCCGGCTTCCGACTCCGCTTTTCTGCCTCGTCGGTCTTGGGGGGGGCCAGCAGAGCTTGGATTTGCTGCACACACAGACAAACGGTGTGTGTGCATACTCGGACCTCCCGGGCGGTCCGACGTCCCCCCGGCGCCGCTTCTCCGTCACCCACCCCTCGCCCCCCTTTTGTCCTTCTTCCTCCCATCCAGGCTGCTGCTAGAACCTTTCGGTCCCCGGAACCGGGGGGAGACTACCCTAACCGCGTTCCTGCAGCACAACAACGAGAAACGCTTCTTCAAAATGGGGAGGATCAGGGTAGGGGGATGGGGAGAGGGTGCTGGGTTTCCTTCTCGCCACTTCCTTGTATGGACAGTGGGGGACTCCAAAGCCCGGCTCGAGAGAGGCCCGAAGCTCGGTACCCGGACGTGCAGGGGGAAGCACAAAGGGGCCGACAAGAAGGGGGTGGGGAGGCCCGCCGGTGCAAGGAGATGGAGTGGGCAGAAGCCTCAGGAGAGCGAATCGAGGGCGGCGGGTAGGTGAAACTGCTGCAAAGGTCCTCGGAGGTTGAGCTCAGTCCCCCCGAATTGCAAGGATGGGAGAGAGAGCCTGGGTGAGGAAGAAGCCCCCCTTCCCGGGCCCTCTGCCGCTTCAAGCTCAGGGCCGGCTTTGTGGGGCGGAGGCTCCCTCCCGGCGCTGAGGAAAGGGGTTGAGGAGGGCCACTCTTACCTCCATCAGCCCCCCCGACGTGTCCAAGTCGTACACGATCGTCTTGGTCTCCATTTTCTCCCACATTCATCCACCTCCCGGGCTGGGCGCTCTCTGCTCCGGCCCCCCCAGCCCCGAGGGGAGGGGGGAAACGGGAGGAGGGGGCACTCCTGACCCCCGCTCCCCTTCTCTCTTCCCAGTACAGGTTCCGACTTCCTCGTCCGGGCTCCCCCCCACCCCCCGGCCCCCAGTCCCTGGGACGGCAGCGTCCTCCCCACGGGCCGTGAGGGGGGAGCAGCCCCTCAGCCTCGGCCCGGTGACTGGATGCACAGTCCCGGCTCCGGGGGTCAGGCCGCGGCGGGGCCTAGTCCCACAGGCTAAAGCCGGCGCTGGCGACCGCTGGTCCGGCCGGGAAGGCTGGCGGGCGCTGCCATCCCGGGGTTGGGGGATCGGAGGGGGGGGTGAGAGGTTAGGTGAGGTTGTGGTACGTGAGGTGACTGGGGGGAGGGTGATGGGGGGTGGTCCCCGGGCTCCGCCTCTTGCCGCCGCCGCCGTCTGCGTCCCGGCTGCCGCGCACTTGGCGCAAACTTACCGCGAGCGCCCGCAAAGCCACCCGCGCAGGCGCCCCGGGATCGCCGCTCGCCGTGCGCAACCGCAGTGACAGCCGGCGGCCGGGCTCCCGCGCAGCCGTAGTGATGGAGTACCCCCCCAGCGCGCAGCCGCGCTGGCATTCGTCTGGAGCCGCGAAGCACCACCTTCCCGGCCTGCGCCAGCGTACTGAGCTAAGAGGGAGGGCCTGAGGACTCGCGCAGGCGTTTGAGAAAGCTCACGGGGGTCATGGCGCAGCCGCACCAACGTGGGCACGCTTCGCCCATTGGTGTTTGTGTGCAGACCTAGAGGCCTCTACTCCCGCGCAGGCGTGTTGGGGGTCGCCCCCGCCCGTCCCATAACAACACCGCCGCCTCCCGCGCAGGCGTATTGTCACCTGTAGGCCTACACAAGAAAGCTTCTCCTTTCGCCATTTTGGTAATGGGACGTGGGCTACCATGCCCTTGGCCTCCTCGGGCACGACCAGGGATGAAGAAAGTGTGTTGGATGGAGCTGGTAGGTTGTCGGCGGTAGCAGTACTCATAGGGATGTGATGGTGGACTGTGGTTCCAGTGTCAAGTGTGACTGGATCAGGCCGCCATTTTGGTAAAGAGAAAAACCATTGCGACAAAAAAGACGCTTTTGGCGGCGGGTGGTTCGGCTGCTGTTTCCACTTAACTCTCGCTTCCGACAGTTAATTTTACCCGCGCATTTCTGCCTTGCTTCGTGACGGCCCTGAGCAGAGTTCAAGCTGTCCGATACTACCCTCTTGACTACTCTACAAGAACTACCCTTCTCGAGGAAGTCAAAAGCCAAAACAGTTATCCTGACAACGCCCAGCTACCTGCCCACGGCCGACTCCAACTCCCAATTTGCAACGCACCAAAGGTTCAAAGGGTCAAACGAGAACGCATTGCACTCTGGGAGCAAGAATCGCGATGGTGCTGATGAGTTGTGGGAGTTGTAGTTCCATGTACAAGTGCTGTACCTACTACCGAAGGATGAACTGGAGGGGTGGGGTGGGGTGATTTGCCTGCCGGGAAGGTAATTTTGAGAGCTGCCGTGTTGCATACTGGGACTTGTAGTTACAGCCCCTCATCTCGCATTCTGGGCGTAGAGCCGTGGTTCCATTCGGGTGTACACCCCTGCCCTTGTTTAACTTTCAGATATAGCCAGATACTTCTGCTAGTTGTGGTTGAAACAATTGAGAAGGGAGCTCGGTGGCTGAGCCTGACTTAGCGTTCAATTAGCATTGTTGATATGCAACTGTGTCCTGTCCACTTTAATGTGACTGGACACAGCATTCCCAGAGTCGGGAAATTGGAAGGGGCTTAGAGACATCTGACTTAATCCCTTGGTTTTCAGATGCGCAGATCGGAGCAGTGATTCGTTATAAAAACCACAAAGTAATTATTTAAAAATCTTTATTTCATGTGTATGAGTGTTATGTCTACATGTGTGTAAGTGCACCTGTGTCGTTTACGGACAGTTGTGAGCCGCCATGAGGGTGCTGGGATTCAAACCCGGTCTTCTGCAAGAACAGCCAGTGCTCTTAACCGCTGAGCCATCTCTCCAGCCTCTCACATAGTGATTTTATAGCAAACCTAAAAATGAAACATTTCTTGATTCACAGGCCAACAAGTTGACCACTGCACCATCTCAGGAATTTACTATCTCAGGAATTGTTCCTGCTCTTTCTTTTGGGACAGACAGGACTATAAGTTAAAAAAGTATGAATAACTGTGTAAAGTTTTAGGCTTCTGGGGATTGTGTATGTGTGTGTGTGTGAGAGAGAGGCTTTTCACTTTTCTGATGGCCCTATGTTGGTGCTTAGAATTATATAATGAGCAAATGGAGAATGTCATGCAAATTGGCTGTTCTCTGCCTTCTGTCAACCTCAGCCAACAGTAGATGTCGGTAACTATGAGATAGAGAATGTGACCCTCTGAGAGGAGAGGGCTGAGCTAGGCTCCTTGAATAGAAGAGGCTTATGCCTCCCTCATGCCACAGGCCCTCAGAAGTTGGAACCTCATGTGTCCTCTCTCTTTGGCGTCCTTCCTATTCCTCAGAGCACAGCTGTGTTGCTGTGTCAGCCTGAAGGTATTACTGGGCAGAGAAGTAAACCCTTGGCTTACACCCAGTGAGCAAGGCTTTGCTTTGATCAACACATCCGTTGTAAGCTGAAAACAGGAGCAGGCAGTGGGCTAATAAGCGAATTGAGATGTGGCTCTATTGACAAGTGCCAGAGGAGCTAATCACTCCACACACCTTTTTCTCAGAGCCTAGAGGACGAAGTCAGCTCAGTGGGGGCAGGACTTGGTGCCACCTTGGAGAGCTCCAGCTCAGGGTGCTCAAGGGGACTGGAGGAAAGAGCAGTTGGAATGCAGCTGCCTTTGGAAGCGACCTCTTGTGGTCAATTTAGGCACTGCACGCTGCATGAACTGGAACCCTCTGATGTGCTGGATAGAGTCAGAGGGTAGGGGAATTTCTGGTCCACATTTTCCTGTTAGAAGACAGTGAAAGCAAAAGGTGCTAGAGGCTGCTATTGTGCTTTCAGGAGTTTTGCTTTTGGGCTTCTGAGTTACTATATGCCTCTGTTAATCTGACTTCCCATGTTACTCTAGAGCGCAGCCATCCATACCATGAACGTGGAATGTTCATATCAGAGGCCAGTCCTGGGCAGATACTTTCAACTCACAAAGTACTAAGGCCATAGAGAAGAGGAAATCTTGCCAGGTGTGGTGGTGCACACCTTTAGCCCCAGTACTCGGGTGGCAGAGGCAGGTGGATCTCTGTGAGTTCGAGGCCAGCCTGGTCTACATAGTGAATTCCAGGCCAGCTGGGGCTACAGGGAGACCTTGTCTCAAAAAGACCAAGAGGCAAACTTAAGTATATCCTAGCCAGTCCCTTTAAAGAGCCCATGGGTAGAGCTTGTGCCTGACTCAGGAGGCCCTAAGCAGCATTGTCCCTCCTGCTGACAGTCTGGATGTTTGCTGAGGCCAAGCCAAACTAGGCCTTATGTAGAAGGGTTCAGTCTCTGGTTCTGATTCTAATATCTCAAGCCTCACTTGATAGAAAGAAGTGGAAGGAGAGATGCATCAGACTTTGGGCCTTGTCAGAGTCAGTGGTATTGAAAGTGGTTTGGTGTGCCCACGTATAATTCTATACCTGGAAAAGAAGTGGAAATGAGGCATTGGGGTGAATGAGCACTTGGGTTCCTGGGAGCCCACATACCTGTGGCATTAACCATGGGGCCTCTCATTTCACCTGCGATCTGTCATCCTAACTTCTTTGGGATAGTGGTTCCTATTCAACTGTAATTATCTCCCCCCTCCCCAAATATGGGGATGATTGATTGGTGAGTCCAGTGGGCCTTCTGGTCCCGAGGTCTGCATCTCATGTATTGACCATCTCTTCCCTCCAAAAAATACCATTCACATGGCTATTGCTTAAATTTTTTTCAAAAACACCATTTTAATAAGGAAACAACAGAAATAAAAGCTTGTTCTCTGGCTGGAGCCCAGACCCCATATGATACATCATATATACAAAGTGGCCTTCGGTCAGGATTGAACTTCTTCCTGCAGATTTCTGACCCCTGTTCCATGACAAATTCCTGGATCCTTGGGCTTCTGCTCCTCTCCAGAATATGCCTGCCCACTCCTGGCATGCCATAACACAGTGGCAGGAAGGGGGAGTCTAGCAAGTGGCTTGGAAGAAGGATTGATGGGAAAGGGGACATTTGTAACAGCCAGATAAACATCAAGGAAGGTCTCTGTCTCCTCAGGGTATAGGGATGCCAGGGAGCAGTGGAATGTCCTGCTTTGGTGTGGAGCATGAGTATCTGAAAGCCCAACCTGAGCTTGGGATGGAGTCCCTGAACCCATTAGGATCCCTTAAAGTTATCGCTTCCACTGGGACAGGGCAGAAGGCATAGCTGTCCAATTCTGGGTCTTTAGAGGACTAGAAACCTCCCTGAGGGGCTGGTTTTGGCATGCCAGACTACCCACAGGTCACCATTGAGAGCAGTTTTGCCCATTGGTGATGGCTCTGTGAGGAGTACTCTAGTCCCGTTTCCATTGCTGTCCAGATCTGCTGGAGTCTCCACATGCCAGGGCTGGATGGTGGCCATGTGGAGAAAGGTGCTTCTTATCTGCCCATGACTTCCAGATAGGAGTGCCAGGGCATGGGACAAGTCAGGAGAATGCTGGCTGATGGTGATATGTTCCAGCCATGTTCTATCCAAATCAGGTGCCCTCTGACTTGAACCCAAAGAAGGGCCCTAAATGGGCAGTGGTGCCAAGAAAATAGGCCATGGTGAGCATTGCAGGTAGGGAAGAGCACAATTTCTTGAGGGGTTGGTGATGTCTCTTCCCAGGTGGTATGTACAGGAGGTGGAAGGACAGCAGGGAGCTGGGAGCCCTGCCCCTGGGCTATGAGACAGGGCTGTGCAAGTGTCCCCAAGCTGCCCCCACCTAGATGGAAACTTCATATTCTCTCGTCTCCTGCAAAGGAAAGAGACTGCTGGGAGTTGGAAACTTGTATAAGGTTTGCCAGACCAAAACCCACCTTCCCAAGGAAAAGGGGAAGGTGAGATGGCTTGGCAGAATCCTCAAGGATACCCACCCAAGGAAGCAAAGAATTGAGAGGTGTCTAGGTCAACATGGATACTTACTCCAGTCTCATAAGTTGGATTATCAAACGCTGACTCCACAGTGATGCGGTTATAGAGGCGAGGACGAGTTCGGGGCAGTTGCAGGGGACTTTTCCCCTGGATCCTGTGGGGCAGAGAAGCCTGTGATTCAGGAGTGTGGGGCAGGAGTGAGTCAGGTATGCAATACAGGAAGAGAAGCCAGACTCACCTGGAAAAGTAGAGGTACACACCTCCCACCAGCAGCACCATGGCCACTAGTGGTAGGAAGATGACAGCTGTCATGTGGGCAGCATCCAGGGCGCTGGAGGTGGCAGGTGCCTTGGCAACTGAAAGCAGAGGATGGGATTGGAGCCAAGGTCCCTGTCACCTGGAGCCTGCTTCCCCTCCCTTCTCAAGGGCAGTCAGAGACCAGCTCCCTCTAGCTGGCTAGGGTAGGGAAGAAACCTTTTGCCTTGCTAGGCCCAAACTGCTCTTTCTCAGCCTTCTATCTGTGGGAACCCATGGCCTGGGAGCTGTGAGAACCAGGTGCAGGGGGACCACATTATCTGGCCCTCAAGCATGGGAACTCACCATCCAGGCTACGGCCGTTGTAGAACCCATCCAGAGAGGCTGGAACAAGAGGGGAGGGCCAAGGGCAGTGGGTGAGCCTGAGGGACCATGCCACCAATGCAAGGAAAGGAACACAGGAGTGGGCTGGTCCTGAGGAGGATTTGACCAGGGAGCGCCACTCCTGCATTGCCCTGGTGATGCCAGGTCAGAAATCCTGGCAGAGTGGGGAGGCCAAGATGAACAGGAAGGGGGCCGGGGCAGGTGCTTCTGGTTCTCAACAGGGATTTCTTTACTAGAGTAGGTCTATAGGCCAGACAGGGTTTTGAAGGTGTGGCAGGGCAGGGCACTCACCAGCCCTACAGATGGGTGGAGGGTCACTCCAATGCGAGGGGTGCCCAGGCACACACTTAATGCTGGCCTGGCCCTTCAGCACATAGCCAGGGGCACAGGAGAAGTGGACAGTGGCCCCTGCTGGGTGGAGCCGTTTCTCAGGGCTGCGGACACCATTCTCTGGGGCACTGAGCCCATGGCATGGCTTGAACTGTTCCACTGCAAGGCAGGCAGGCAGGCAGGTGAAGGTATCAGTACCCTCTCGTGCTAGAGGTTTCCCTCCTACCCATCTGGCACTTACAGAGACATTTGGGGGCCCGATCACTCCACTTGGGACTGCCAGCCTGGCGATCATGGCAGGTGAGGATGGCACTGCCTGTCAGCACAAAACCCTGGTCACAGATATACTGCACAGTGGCCCCCACAGGAAACTTGGGGCTGGATACCAGGCGTCGGCTATGTTCCACATCCCCTGGGTCATGGCAGGATGTCACTATAAACGGAGAGGGAGGGAGAGAAATAAGCAAGGCTCAGGGTTTGGGTATATAGCTCAGTTGGTAAGAGTGTGCATTTTTAACTTTTTAATTAAAGAATTTTTTATTTTATTTATTTATTTTTTGGGGGGGTGTCTTTTTTGAAGCAAGGTCTCCCTGTAAGCCCCAGCTGTCCTGGAACTCACTATGTAGACCAGGCTGGCCTTGAACTCACAGAGATCTGCCTGCCTCTGCCTCCCAAGTGCTGGGACTACAGGCGTGTACCACCACGCCCAGCTTTATTATTTTTATTTTATGTGTATGTGTGGATTGCCTGCATGTAGGTAAGTGCACCTGTGTCGTGCAATGCCCATGGAGGTCAGGAGAGGCTGTTGGATCCCCTGGGACTGGAGCTATGGACAGTTGTTAGCTGCCATGTGGGTGCTGGGATTTGAACCCAGATCTTCTGCAAGAACAACCAGTGTTCTTAACTGCTGAGCCATCTCTTCAGCCCCGATTTATTTATTTTTGTTTTATGTGTATGAGTATATTGCCTGTATGTATATAAGTGCACCCATGTCATGCAATACCCATGGAGGACAGAAGAGGGCATTGGATTCCCTGAAATGAGTTGTGGATAGTTGTTGCCATGTGGGTGCTGGGAATTGAACCTGTGTCCTCTACAAGAGCACCTAGTGCTCTTAACCACTGAGCTATCTCTCTAGCCCCTCAATTGGTAAGAGTGTTTGCATAACAGGCACTAAACCCTGGATTTGCTTGCCAGCACCATATCAACCAGCCCAGGTGGTGCATTCCTATAATTCTAGCACTCTAGAAGTGGAGGAAAGCCCAGCACTAGGGAAGTGGAGACATGGGGATGAGAAGTTCAAGGTCATTTTCAGCTACACAGGGAGGCTAAAGACCCTGCCTCAAAAAAAAAAAAAAAAAAAAAAAATGGTGGCACCTCGCCTTTAATCCCAGCACTTGGAGGCAGAGGCAGGCAGATCTCCTGTGAAAAAAAAAAAAAAAAAAAGAGGATGACTCGATGTTCAGTGAAGGCCAGTGCCACAAGCCTGATCAAGCCTCATGACTCTGCTCTCATTTAAATATCTGTGCCTTTCTTTTTTTGCAGTGCTGGAGATGGAATCTCAGACCTCATGCATGCCAGGTGGTACTCTACCAATGAGCTACAATTCTAGCCTTGTTTTACTTTTCTTTTTCACTTTATTCTTTTTTGAAAAAATTTATGTGCTTGCATGCGTTTATGTGCAGCACATGCATGCTGGAGCCCATGGAAGCCAGAAGAGGACCTGGGATCCCTGGAACTGGAGTTACAGGCAGTTGTGAGCTGCCTGATGTGGGTCCTGGGAACCCAACCCAGGTCCTCTGCTAGAGCAGTAAACACTCTTAATGCTGAGCCAGCTCTCCAGTCCTCCTCTTGTTTTCCTTTTGGAAACAGTATCTCACTCTGTATCTCAGGCTATCCTCCAACTCATGCTCCTCTTGTCTCAGCTTCCTGAATTTGGGCATTACAGGCATGTGACACTGTACCTGGCTGGCCCTACCATTTTTCTGATAGATCCCTTTCCATTCTTTAGGATCAACAAAGCCATTGGTCCCCTTCCCATGCATTAGAGTCAGCAAGCCCTGCCTGGTCATCAATCAGGAAGGAAATTCTTGTAGTTCTTAGCAGGAACCCAACAGCAAGGGATCATCTTCATTTGATATATAAGTAAACTTGAAGGCCATCGTAATGTGGATCATGCTTTTAATTCCAGCACTTGGGAGGCAGAGGCAAGTGGATCTGTGAGTTTGAGCCTGATCTACATAATGAATTCTAGGCCAGGACTATGTAGTGAGACCCTGTCTCAAGAAAGAAGGAGGAAGAGGAGGAGAAGAAGAAAACTGAGGCAACACAATGGAAGAACATCAAGAACACACCTGGAAATGTAACAGGTGCCAGATTCAGAACCCAGGAGATGGGGCACTGGTATACGCACCCCTCTGGCATGATGGCAGGTCCTCACTCCAGCTTAGGTCCCATTGGCACATGAGAACACTGGATCCCACCACCTGGTAGCCAGGATAGCACTGGTAGGTGACCACCGTGCCATGTACCAGCTCAGGCTGTGATGGGCTCTTCCAGCCATTGGGGATCTCAGGCAGCTCTGGACACGTGTCATTTCGGGGCACCTCTGGGGACACAGAGGGAGATGGCAGTCCCTCAGTCAGCACTGAAGTGACAGTGCTAACCCCCTCCTCTCAGGTCCCTTTGGTTCCTACAGATTGTCCTAGGCCTAAGACTGGTCTGGACAGGCCCAATGACTCATTCCTTCCTGATCAAGCCCCACCCCCCTTGCCTGTCCCCTGACATCACTGTCTCTAAAATCCTAGGATTATCATCTAGGCTTTGCCTCTATTTCTAGAAGCACCTTGGCCAATTCCTCAGGCCTGAGAGATGAGCAAAGTAGGATGAGAGAAATCGTCACTTCTGTTCAAGAGTGTCAGAAAAGTCAACTTTTCTCTAGTTGTTTCTGTTAGCAAGTTCTTGCTGCCTCCCCAGGTCCCTCTTGCTGTAACCAGAGGCTCCAGGTGATATCTGGTACCTTTTTAGCTTTCCCTTGTTAAAAAGAGCACTCAGTGTACTTGTCTTGTTCTCTTTGACTTGCCATAGTTTGTCGTCTACAATCTGAGTGAGATAGAGACAAGCTCACCAAAGAAGTGGATGACAAATCCCTGCTGGTAGCCCAGCACCGAAGTCCCAGGGTCTGACTGGAACTGGATGGTGACATCAGCCATGGAGGTAAAGAGCTTGAAGTGGCCACGGGGCCCTGAGTACTGACCCAGGACCCGGGCTGTCAGGTCATCCCCATCATAGAAGGTCAGTACATCCCCAGAGCTTATGCGCAGCCTGTAGAGGAGGAGGGTCAGGGCTGGACAGGCTAGGAAGGGAACCCCAGGATGGGCTGGACAAGAGGTGTCCCCAGCCTCAGGAGCTGAGACACTCACACTCTGACGTCCAGCATGATGCGCTTATCTTCTTCCACATGCACTCCCCAGATGCAGTCCTGCCCTCGGCCATAAGGCTCCGGCCAGTTTGGAGAGAGCACCACACCTGCAGAGTCTGTGATCTCCCCGCTGCACACGGCTGCAAAGCAGGGGAGACCAGGGAGGCGTTCCTCCAGGTTCCCCCCAGTGTGCTGTGCTGGGGCTGCCACCTGCCCACAGAAGTGCCTACCCATTGCTAGGAATCCCCACTTCCTCCCTCATGGGGAAGCCACGATCACATGTAACAGGGCCTCTGGCCCTTGGCTCTGTGACTGGCTCCTGGTACCTACCCTGCTTGCTGACCACCCCCACAGGCCCACCCACTGGAGCCTGCTGACCTCGGCAGGCTGGCTCTGTCTCATTCCACTGGGGGTCATGAGGGTCAACACACTCGATGATGATGGAGCCCTGCTCCAGGGTATAGCCAGGGTCACAGCTGAACTCCACGGTGGTACCCACAGGATAGGAGGGTGCGCTGCTGCTGAAGTTGCCATATTTGACAAAGGGCTCATAGCAGTGTCCCTGCTGGAAGGCTGTGAATCACAGGGCCCAGCTCAGGTCAACCTCCACTGGGATAGGCATCCTCCTACTTCCCTTTTCAGGGCCTTTTCTTCCTCAGTGCAAATGTGTGTCCTGGGCTTGGAACAGGAGGCAGGGGGACAGGACAGCCCAAGCATCCAATGCCATTTTGGTCAAGAGGCCATCTTGATTACCATGGTAGTTCTGTTGGCTAGTTTTGTGCTTGGTACACAGAAGATGCTCAATAATTTTTTGAGTTAACAAGCACACGCATGTATGCATGAGTCTAGAATGTCTCCTGCAGTGGGAGTTGGGGTTGGGGCCTGTTTTGTGTCTTAAAACCTGGAGAATTCATTCTCTTGGGCAAGAAGACTGGGGTCCAGGCAGAGGGCTCCTACAAAGAGGGAATAGGAATCTTGGACTGGAAGGAAGGAGCAGGTGCCTGATTAGGGAGAAGTGATGGGATGGAAGCAGAAAGGGGGAAGGTGTCCCTGGTTAGGCCCCAGCAGACTCACCCTCATAGCGCAGGGCCATGCCTGCAGCTGCCCCGTTGCTGTCAGTACTGAGCTCCACAAAGAAGTGTCGGTCAGAGCTGAGCAGACCCTCAATGGGCAGATATTCCACCTCATAGGAGTCGTACACAGGTGGGGCCTCCACGTTGTCCCCATTGCGGATGATGAGCCTGCGCCAGGAGAGTGGCAGCTCTGTAGCTGGTTGCTAACCCAGCCCAGGTGGCCCCAGGCATGGGGAACATCCTTCTAGTACAGTACTTCCAGGCCAGGCATCCCACCAGGATAGCCCCTTACCTGTCGTCATCCTCTGCCAGGGAGACCTTCTCAAAGTGCAGGTGTAGCCGTTGGCTCTCAGGAGCCTCTAACAGCCAGTGGCAGGTGAGGTTGTTGCTGTAGTTGCCCGGGAAGCCGGGAGAGATAATGCGACCAGTGGTGGCATTGTGGATCACTCCACCACAGGCAGCTGTGGGTTGCAATGGACTTAAGCTTTGTCCCTGCCTGCATTCCAGTCTCCAAAGCCCCTTTTCCCATTCCAGTCCTGTACCATCTGCATGGGTAGCAGGGACCTTTGCCCACTCTGCCATCTCTGCTATGGTGGCTCAGAAAGCCAGCCTTGATGCCCTGTGACTCTGCAGCTCCTGAATCTCGCCTGCTGACCATCCACACTCACTTCTGAGGTATCATGTGCAGCTTTCCTGACTGTAAAATTTGTCACGCTTGCCTTGGCCATGGGCAAGCAACTTTCCTCTCTACTGACCCTTCTAGGAAGCATTTCCTGATTCCTCCAAGCTGACAAGTTAAAACCCTTATTCTAGGTTCTTGGGTTTATCTGTTCTCCTCTACTTTTTGTCACTTTTCTTTTTCTCCTCTCCCCCCTCCCCCTTCCCTCCCCCTTTCCTCCTTCCATCCTTCCCTTTCTCTTTCCCATCCCCTCCTTTTCTTTTTTTTTTGGAGACAGGGTTTCAGGTAGCCCAGGCTGGTCTCAAACTCCCTGTGTACCAAAGGATGATGTTGAACTCCTGATCCTCCTGCCTCATCTCCCAGGTACTAGGATTGTAGGCATGTGCTACTGTACTTGGCTTCCTTATTTATTTATTTAGTTAGTTATTTAGTTATTTTGGTCTTTTTGAGAGAGCATCTCCCTGTAGCCCTAGGTGGCGGGGAACTCACTATGTAGACCAGGCTGGCCTTGAACTCAGAGTGCTGGGACAAAGGTGTGTGCTACCACACCCAGTGTATGTTTGTTTTGAGACAGGCTCTCACTTTGTAACCTTGACTAACCTGTAGCTTGCCATATAGACCAGGCTGGTCTTAAACTCATAGACATCTGCCTACTTCTGCTTCTCAAGTGCTAGGATTAAAGGCATGTGCTACCATGCCTGGCTAAAATCAGTTACTTGTTTGGGTCTCTCCCGTAACTAGGACCCCTCCACACCTGGGATAGAGACTATGTCTTCCAAGTCAGGTTCATAGTTGGTTTTTCAGTGTTAGATGAAAAGAGTAAGTGAGTGAATGTAGAGGGAGGACTAGTCAGGGATGACTATTGCCCCTGGCAGACTGCTAGCGAGAGATGGCCTCTGATACCTTCTGCAGTAGCTCTGTAGCCATCACTACAGTGTCATTCCTTGGCTGACTGCTGAGGCCCTCTCAACACTGACTCCTTAGCCTGGAACTGCCTTATTTTGACCCAAGTAAGACTGAGTTGCTCACCCGGGCCCAGCAGCCTGGGTCATTCAACCACAGAGCTCGTGGAAGATAAGTATGTCAGAGAAGGGGCCTGAAACAAGAGGTAGCTGATTCTGGGCAGTTCTTGCTCTTCCTAGACACACAGATCTGGCCATTCCTGCTCTCAGAGACTACCATGGCCCATACGCAGTACCATTGCTTCCAATGGCTCCAGACAACAGAATAGCCAAATCAAGGTCTTAGAGCCCAGGATGAGTCTTATCTCTGTTCTCTACAGAAGGGGAGCCTACCTGTCTGCTTGATCTCAGCATGGAACTGTTCTTCAAATCTAATCACAACCCAGGCATGCTAGCACATACCTTTAATCCCAGCACTTGGGAGGCAGAAGCAGGCTCAGATCTCTAAGCCAAGCCTGGTCTACATAGCAAGTTCCAGGCCAGCTGGGACTATAAGGGAGATCCTGTCTCAAAAACACCAAAAAACAAATAAGCAAACAAAACAACCCCCCAAAACAAAACCAACAGCAACAAAAAATCTAATCACATCTTATCTTTGGCTTAGAATTGCTTAGTGGCTCCCTATTGCTCTTGGAATGGGGTTCAAGCCCTTTATTACTGGGACTCTCCATTCCTTTTCAGTCTTCCCCCACCAAAAACTCTTTCAGGCACACCTCACTGTGTCCTCACTGGGTCATGCTGTTTCTTCATCTCCACATGGAATCCACCACACTGCCTTGAGCTGACATTTCTGGAAGCCTTCCAAGCCATTTCTGTAGGAAGCCTTCCTGGCCTCCAGTTTAGAGCAGACCTCCCTCAGATTACTGCCACACTGAGATCACCCCTATTCCAGTATCTACATTGAGCTGCTTGTTAGACTCTTCAACTCTTCACTTGATGCTTCTCAGAGCAGAGAGCATATCTACCTGAGCTCTCTGACCAGTACCAGGGAGAATATGGAAAGTTAAAAAACCAAAGTCTCTTTCCTTCCAGGAAAGAGAAAAGCGCAAGTTGCCTGTTTTACAGCAGACCCAACATTCCTTCCCCATGAGCCTTCTTGGGTTGGTAACCACCTGGGACGAGAACTGAGGGTCTTTTTTCACTTTCCCTGGCTCAGTGTCTCTGAACTTCTCTCTTCCCCATTCCTAAAGACACTATCCTGTTTCAAACTTCTAGCTAGCCTTTAGACAACCACTGGCTGTCTCCCCTGAGGAACAGTTTTGAGCTTATTTCCTCCTTCCCCCAAAACTCAACATCTGTCCACCTAGTGTTTTGGCCTGACAGTCAAGGTCCTTTCTAATATCCACTCCACCTGGCTGTCTTCTGTGCTGTTAACACCCTCTTCTTTCTGTCCCTATATCACTGCCTACATTGTTCTTCTGTATTGAAATGTCAAACCATTGCTACCTTCCTCTAGTGAGTCACCTCAATACCAACTGAGAGTTAATAACTGTTTTGTCCCAAGGTAATTTCATCTTTTTCTCCTTCCTCTCCCTCTCTTCCTCCCTCCCTCCTTTCCCCTCTCTCTGATGAGGCCTGGCTATGTAGCCCAGGCTAGCCTAGAACTCACAGTCTTCATATCTCAGCCTCCCCACTGCTGGAGATTACATATGTATACCACACCACCATGCCTAGCAATTTCATGTCTCTTCCTTGATACCTTTTGCTCCCTGCTCTAGAAATTCGTGATCTGTGTCCTTTTACCCATTTCTGGAATTGTGGGGCTCTGAGGGCAGAATCCCTGTTTCATTCAGGCCCCTTCTCTATCCCCACTTACCTTCCTTGAACTCTGTGGTTGAAAGACCCAGGAACCCTCACTGCTGGGCCCAGGTGAGCAACTCAGTTTTTCCTTGGGGGAAAAAAAGGTAGTCCCAAGCTGGGGGTTGAGGGGGATGTCAGTTTAGAGAGGTCTTTAGCTGTCAGCCAAGGAGTGGCAATGTAATGATGGCTGGAGAGCTACTTCAGAAGGTATCTGGCCACCTCCAGCTAGCAGTCTGCCAAGGGCACTAATCATCCCTGACTAGTCCTGCCTTTACATTTACTCACTCACTGAAAACCAACTCTGAGCCTGACTTGTGATGCTGGCATATTATAGTAGGAGTTCCATAAATGTGGGTTGACTCAGTACCACTGAGGTGTATGATCATTTTCTGATGGAGAGGGGAGATGGCTCCTACCTTCCTCCTTTGTTTGGCACTAAGCCTTCTCTATTGGAACCACTCACCAATGCAGACAGGTTCCTGGGAATTCCAGAAGGGCTGGGTGGCATTGAGACAAGTGAGGAACCTGGCACCCTTCAGCTGGTAGCCAGTGGCACAGTGGAAGCGGGCGCTGCCTCCTGGGTGGAGGCTGGTGACAGTCACATCTCCATAAGCTGGACGTTGGGGAAAGTGGCAGCTTAGGAGATAGGCTGTGAAGAGAGAATGGGTGACTGTGAGGAGTGGGGAGGCCTGCACAGCCTGCTTCTCCAGGTATCATTTGGGCCAGAGGCAGTATTAGGAGTTAAAAAAAAAAAAACAACAAAAAAACCCACTCATTCTTTATCAAGCCAGTGAGGGTTGGTTCGCAGAACGGTAGAGAACTTGAAGCTCAGAGGCTTAGGTTCTGATCCAAGTCCTGTGACACATTAGGCAGTCTACCTAAGCCTTTGCTGTGTGTGCATCCTTACTAAGTGAGGTTCAAAATGCTTGCCATGCTTGGTGGTACACACCTTTAATCTCAGCACTTGGGGTACTGAGGCAAGAGGAGCTTGGGTTGAAGGTCAGCCTGGGCTACACAGTAAGACCTTGTCTCAAAGCAATAACCAGGAGCTGGAGAGATGGCTCTTGCAGTTCCCAGCACCCACGTGGCAGTTAACAACTGTCTGATGCCATCTTCTAGCCTCCATGGGCATTGCATGCACGTGTTGCATTTACATGTGGCAAAACACTCATACACATAAAAGTGACAACCAAAGCAAACCAAGCTACCAGCTCTCTGGCACTTAGATGATTGTCTTCTAAAAGTGTTTTTGGGGCCTGGGTATGTATAATAGCTCAGTGGTAGAGTGCTTGCTTAGGTTTGAACTTTGGTGCTGAAAAAAAAATATGGATGACTTGTAAGCATTATTTCTCCTGTAGGAAGCAAACATGAATTTTAGAAGGAAAGATTAGAGTCAGACAGCAAGTTTTTCCCAATATTCCCGATTTTTAATGAAAAATGTTAAAAAAAAAACTTGATAGCAACAGTAAAGGACTTTTAAAGTCAGGGTGGGGTGAGTGGGAGAGGTTCTTGAGCCTTCTGGAATTTGGAAGTGGGACTAGTTACTCCAGGAAACCTGATGTTTTGCAATTGTCATACCATATATGACCGCATAGTGGCAGCAAATCCTATAAAATTGCCTGGTAAATCCCAAGTCTGTAGGGAAATCCTGATAATAGCTAAAAATGGGGGTCCTGGCTTGGGTCAGGGAGGTGGGAAGAATGGAGCAGTTCAGGAGAGAAGTAAAGAAAGCATGATTGGTGCCTTTACTTTTTGGTGAATAGGAAAGGGGGCTGCCTTTGGGCAGATTCCTAAAGCTTGAATTAGCTATGACTCAGTTTTGAGACTTGTCACCTGTCTGTAACTTTGAAAACAGGAGGCTTTTTGAGAGAATGACCAGAAAGAGGCTCATTGTGGTTGACAGGTGGTTCAGAACAACGCATAAGAGTTGGGCTCTGTGGTCAGACTGCCTGGGTTTGAATGCAGGCTTCCCTTCCTTGAGCCACCTTGGGCAAGCTACCTTCCTTCTTTGTGTCTCAGTTTCCTTGTTTAACCAACCATTTAGTGTTGCATCCAATGCTGTGGAGGTTAAATGAGAGGACATGTGTGCAGTGCCTGGCACAGAATACACACCAAACACCCCACAAGCTGCTAGTGTTTGTGATCTTGACTAAGAACAGCATCTCACCTTTGCTGTTCTTTGCAGCTCCTTAAGTCCACACCCTCCTTACTTGGTACCTATAATATACTTGGAGGAAAGAAGGCGAGGCTGGACTTAGTAACCAGTGTTCAGATACGCAAAGCTAAGATTCAGAGAGGCTATGGCTCAGGGAGCCTGTGTATGATGATCACACTGCAAGTGAGTGATGGGGTGGGGCTCTCTTAGCTCTCCACCATCCTTACCCACTGCGACCACTAGGCTTCAGTTAAAATGGAATCCTGGCCTTAGGGGCCAGAGAAACCTGAGAGTAACAGGCAAGGCTGGCCTTGTAGATTGTTCAGCATGTCAATCTGGCACTATACCCAGAGTGGAGGGGTGAGGGGCTAACTGACACCCCATCCAAGGTGCCAACTGGGAGCAAGGGCCAGGTGTCAGATTCAGCTGTTATGCTTTTATTTTCCCCAGTACCATCAGGGAAGGGAATTATTCTGTTTCATAGAAAGGGACACTCTGGGCTGGGATGAGGTAAAAGGAGGAGGCTGATATCACTGGGAGGTGCCCCCAAGACTCCATAATGGGTAAGTGCCACTTCCCAAGCTGAGCTTCCTCCTATTGCCATGACAACCAACCTTTTGCAAGGGAGTCTGCACCACCACAATCTGTTGAGTTATTTTCTTACTGGTGGCTGATTCTGGAGCCAAGTCCAGTGCCAGGAATGCTTAGATGGAGAAGGGAGGGGTCTGTCAGGTGCTTTGCCTCCCATCCTGTCTGAGGCTAGGCCAGGGGGATTAGAACTAGGTCCTGACTCAAGGCCCTTGTGGAAGCCCACAGTCGTGACAGCCATCATCAGCTGCGACAGCTCCTGCATGGGTGGGGTTCCCAAGCCCCTCACCCACCTTCTTGGCACCCACTTTCTCTAGCCCAGGAGACATGTGTGAGCACACACTCCTCCTGTTCCCATCTCTGGGATCAGGGCTAATTACGGCCTGTAATTAGGGGAATTATATTCATTAAGTAAAGAGCTGATCATTGACAAAAACTGGGCAAAGAGGGAGGACTTCTGGGACAAAGAGCAGGACTGGGCGGGCTCTCCTAGGGATCTGCTCTCCCATGCTGGGCCTCTTGCCCCATTGCATTCTATCACTTTTGTCTGGCCCCACAAAGAAAGGTCTGGAGTTTTGTGCAAAGGAATTTGCACCAAGACAAAAGGTTACTGTGGTGTGAAATTATGCCTGCTGCTGGGGAGGACCGATGAGCCATTAGGGAGACTGGAGGGGCTGCTCTGACATTCACTCTGCCTCAGCTGGCCCTTGTCTTGGCTGAGTCCCTGTACAACCCCTGCGTACCACCAGGCTCCCTGCTGTCATACTGGATAGCTCCCCTAGTTTGGGTGGTAAAGCCTTGACAAGGTGAGTGCTCTACAGGCAGGTTCAGAGCATCCACTGCTCCGGAGTGCCTTCTGGCTGGCTGCTGTTCCACCCTGCAGGGAGGCAGAAGTGATCTGAGACAATGCAAGACAATGTCTTGATTGTTCCCACCATTTACTTCCCCATTAGCACTCTGGAATCTGAATTAAGGTTAACCAGTGCAAAGGATCAAGCTGACTTCCTACCTGAGGAAGGAAACAGGCTAGAAGTATACCTATAGAGACTCTGCAAAGCACCAAGTCCCTTTTCCTCCCTCTCCCACCCTGCAAACAGTACAATACTAGCTTCCTTAATAGAGCACATGCTAAAAACACTTGGCATGCACATTTTGTTTACTCCAAACCATGTCTTTGTGTGGTAGATGGTTTTGCCTCATCTTACAGCAGGAAAAGGTAGATCAGATAACGGTGGCCCCTGAAAGGCATGAGTGCAGG
Organism: Nannospalax galili; assembly: GCF_000622305.1. NCBI lineage: Eukaryota > Metazoa > Chordata > Mammalia > Rodentia > Spalacidae > Nannospalax > Nannospalax galili. The sequence continues at coordinate 227,763 of NW_008333884.1, forward strand.
AGGTGGGGTGGGAAGACTGCTTCAGCTTTTTATATAAACATTAATTTCTAGCTGGCATGGTGGCTCATGCCTGCAGTCTTGACACTCAGGAGGATTGTGAGTTTGCGGTCAGCCTCAACTACGATGCAAGACCCTGTCTCAAAAATAAATACATCTGGGCATGATGGCATTTGGGAAGCAGAGGCAGGCCATGCTCTGTGAAATGGAGGCCAGCCTGATCTACAGGGAGACTATAGTGTGTTATAGGCCAGCTGAGGCTACTGGGAGACTCTGTCTTAAAAAATATAAACAAATAAATAAATCCTCAGTGGTGAAATGGCTCAGTGGGTAAAGGTGCCTACTGCCGAGCCTGACAACCTGAGTTTAATCTCCAGGACCCACATAGTGGAAAAAGAACCCCCCTCCTAGTTGTCCCTTAACCTATACAAACATACGCATACAATAAATAAAGAAATAATAAACATTCATTTCTTTTAAGACTACTGAAATGGCTAAAATAACTCCCTTTTGCTCTACCTGACTTTACCCTGTGTTTTTGCCCAGCTATTCCCACTGCAGTCAGCCAGGCAGATCGTCTCATGCAGGTAGTTTCAGAAAGTACATTGTTTCTATAATACTGGAAACTTAGAAGTAGTCAGATAGCACATCCTCCTTCCCAGGTATACATTCATCTCTATGAGTCCATTGTTTCTACAATTCTGAGAAACTTGTTTTTTTCCTTATCAAAACTTTTTGTTAGCTAAAAACCTCTTTGTTAACTGACCTGCCCCTCTGGTCTGGTGTAACTATGGCGATCTGATGTAATTGTGGCTTTAAGCTTTATAAACCCTGCCCTGCCCTGCTTCTCCTCTGGGTCAAGAGTTCCTTTGGGCATTAGCTTCCTCTCTGACCAACGGCTGTTAATAAAGGACTCCTAAGTCGACCATCACTGTGTGGTGTTCCTCTGTACATCTCGCTCAGTATTACACTATAAGTAAATATGTGACGATATTGGCTAATTCTGAATTGTGGTATGTGGGCATCTTGTATTATTTTTCATACTTTTCTGTATTTTCAAAATTTCTCTCAAAAATTAATAAGAATTGGGATGAAGGTGGGGACTTGGACTCTGTACCTATAGAAATGTTACAATGGACTAATTCCCAAATACTAAACTTATTATAGAAAATATTTCTAAAACTTTATCTGCAATGAATGGATGGACTTGATTCTTTATGTAATATGAAATTATTTTATTTACTGTTTTTGAAAAAGGGTTTAACTATGTAGCTCTGATTAGCCTGGAACTTACTATATAGACTACCAGGCTGACCTTGAACTCAAGAGATCTACCTACCTTTAATTAAAATAAAAATTGAGCTCTATGTGGTGGTGTATGCCTTTAATTCCAGCACTGGAAAGGCAAAGGCAGGAAGATTTTTGTTGGTTCAGGGCCAGCCTTGTTTACATAGTGAGTTCCAGGCCAGCCAGGGATATACAGTGAGACCCTGACTAAAACATAAATAAATAAGAAATAAAACAAAATTAAAAATGAATGACAGAGATGGCTCAGTAGGTCACGGTAGTTACTGCCAAGACTGATGACTTGAGTTTAATCCCTGGAATCCACATGGTGGAAGGAGAGAACCAAAATTGTCCTCCCACAAAATAAATAAATAATAAATGAATAGATAATTGTTAAAATGAAATAAAAAATGATAGCATAGCCAGGTATGGTGGTGCATGCCTTTAATCCCAGCACCTGGGAGGCAGAGGCTGGTGGATCTCTGTGAGTTCAAGGCCAGCCTGGTCTACATAGTACGTTCCAGGCCAGCTGGGGCTACAGGGAGACCCTGTCTCAAAAACACCAAAAAAAAGAAAAAATTAATAGCATACTTAAAAAAAAAATTGGAGGAAAGGAAAGGCAGAGAGGTAAAATTACCTGCCTGGAGTCAACAGCTGTAGAGAAGAAGATTCAAGTACATACAGATCTGCCCATCCCCTTAGTCTGAGATTTGTCCATTTCATCATGCCATGCCCTTTTCCTGAGGCATTCTGAGAAGCCACCAGGCATAAGCTAGATCCCAGGCAGGTGGGGAGGTCAGGCTGGTTAGCTGAAGATCTCTAGATGGTCATTGTCAAGTCCCTTAGACAGGCTGTAATAACACCAGTGCCACTCAGGAGAGCAGCTGGTCTTGGCTGGCTCTTCTTTAGGCTGCTCAGGACTTACCTTGGTAGTGGAAATGGAAAGTGCCAGGTCTAGCAGGTGGTGGAAGGCTTTGGAATCTCAGGGCTGCTTGGTGGGTGGGGCTGCGGATGACTTGGCCCCTCAGCAGGAAAGACTGGTTGGCTAGGAGCAGTGGGTCAGGCCCACCCCAGCCCTCCATGGTTATGGTCTCCCCTTCCTGGAGACTGATGTTCTCAACCTGCAAGTGAACGGGAGAGCAAAGCAGAGCAGTCAGACTTCTTGCTGCTTGAGCCCTGCTGTCCTGTGGCTTCTGCACCTTGGAGCCTCCAGGCCCTACACAAGGCACCTCACACAGGAGGAGCTTATCACACAGGAGGAGCTCAACCGGAACTTCTCATAACCTAGATGGACCTGAAGGTCAGAGGTATTGAGCACATTACGCAGGTTCACATAGAGATCATGAGGAGACCTACTTGCTTTCTACCATTTCCTTCCCTGGTCTCAGTTCTCTCATTTGTAGAGGTGCTGGGTCAGCAGTATGAGTCCCTAAAGTATCAGACGTATGTGCCCAGCTTCTTGGACATTTCTGATGGATGTTGCACAAGCTCCTTACACCCAGCCTGCCTTATGATGAGCTACCTCTTCCCAAACTTCCAGCACTACCTGGGTGCCCACATCAGAAACTGGCATCTTGCCTCTTCACTCATGTCCCACATCCAATCTGTCATTCAGTCTGTCAAGTAGACTGCAGATCTATTCACTAGTCTTTGTCCTCACTGCCACTTCTCCACCTCATCACTATTATTGCTCACCTAGATCAGTGCAGTGGCCTCCTGGCCAGGCTTCCTGCCTGGAGGGCTTAACCCACTCCTTCCTCCACATCAATATTTTCTGAATTGCAGCCATTAATAGTCTCAAGCTTGCTACTCAGCATAGTGCTTTCTTGTTTAAATCATCCACACTGAGTCTGTGAAGCCCATGGCACTAGTCCAGACTCTGCTTGGCCCTATGGCTCTGCCCAACATGGTGCCTGCTGGCCCCTCAGTTTGGCCATATGTCATACCACAATTCTGTTCCTTCTGTTCTCTGGCTGATACTTTATCTGTCACAGGCCCCGTTGCTACCACTCTGATCTTCAGACCCTCATTCCTTATGCATGCTTCTTGGTGCCATGCCTCCAATCAAACAAGGATCAGACAATAACAGAGTGTGATCAGAGGGGAAAGGGTACTGTGGGTTGGTAGAGCACAGGGTTAGGAGCCCAGAGATCTAGGAACTGGACCCTGTGATCCTGGACAAGTACACTATTTGGATTTCATGGGTTTTTTAGTTGTTTTCTTTTTAATAAAAATCTCATTATGTGGACCAGGCTGGTCTCAAATTTGTGATCCTTCTGCCCCAGCCTCTTGAGTGCTGGGATCACAGGTGTGTGCCACCATGCCCAGCAGATCTACTCAAAATGAGATCCCTAGACCCGGGGCATCTACATCACCTGGGAACTTTGAAGAAAAGCAGAACTGGGGTGGGGGGAGGGGAGAAGGACCAGGTTTGAATCCCAGCACCCACATGGCAGCTAACAGCCATCCATAACTCCAGTTCTAGGGGATCCGACACCTTCTTCTGTCCTCCACAGGCAGTGCAGGACACAGGTGCACTTATGCATGCAGGCATAACACTCAAACACATAAGATAAAAATAAATTTAAAATTTTTTTTAATGCTTAATGTTTAAGAAAAGCAGAACAGGGGTTGGGAATGTAGCTCAGTTGGTAGAGTGCTTGCCTAGCAAGAAGCCCTGGTTTGATAGCACTATATAAACCAGGTGTGGTGGTACATGCCTGTAATCCCAGCAGTTGAGAGACGGAGATAGGAGGATCAGAAGCTTAAGGTCATCCTTGGTTATATAGCAAGTTCTAGGCTAGCCTAGGATGCACAAGACCCTGCCTCCTCTCCCCTCGCCCCCCAAAAAAGGAAGGAAAAGAAGAAAAACAAACCCTCGGACCCCACCTCAGATCCATAAACTCATACCCTACATTTTATTACTATTATTATTAGTAGTAGTAGTAGTATTTTGGTGTATTTGAGACAGGGTCTCCCTGCAGCCACAGCTGGCCTGGACTCACTAGGGAGACCAGGCTGGCTTCGAACTCACAGAGATCCACCTGCCTCTGCCTCCCAAGTGCTGGGATTAAAGGCGTGAGCTACCACACCCAGCTCATATTCTACATTTTAATGAGATTCCTGAGCAGTGGAAACTGATCTCCGAGCTCTAAGGGCTCTACCACATTGCTCAGAAACTGACCCTTCAAGGATTAACCACCTGCTGCTGCTGGTTAAGTGGCACCCAGTGAGTCACCAACCCTTCCCAATCTTATCTTCCAGGCATTCCAGCTGTTTCCTCCCCCTTCTCCTCCCCCTCCTCTTCCTCTTCCTCCTCCTCCTCCTTCTCTTCCGTTGTAGTCTGGGCTCAGATCACCTCTCGCCCACTGTTTCTGAGAATGGACTCTGACTATAGCCTATCCCATCTGTTTGTACTCACATCCCAGGACTGACTACCCCAGACCAGACTTCTCTCCCACTCAAACCCTACTGGTGGCTTCAGATTGCCAGAAAACAAGGTCCAAACTTCTCTCACATATTCAGCTTTAGTGGCTTTGCCAGCCTCAGTTCCCTGCCCTGTGACCACAAAAGCTCCGCTGTCTTTTGCCCCTCTGGGCATTAGCACAGGAATTACCTTCCTCTCTTTCCCACCAGGTGAAACCAGCCCTCCTCCTTTGTCTCCCAGAGCAAGCCATCAATCACTCTTCTTCAGGCTTTCCCCTCCTCATCTTTGTATTTAAGCCTGGTGTGGCACTTTGGTTCAGGATACCACCTTCATAGACTAGTCTCAGCGCAGATGGATGGAATGAATGTATATGGGCCTCTGGAGGTATATCCCTGTGAGCTGAAAAGCACACCATGCTGAGCCCAGTCAGGTCCAAGGAGATGGGTGCTACCAGGCTTTTGGGGGGGGGTCTGATTGTAGCTGCTGAGGATAGATATGCTCTGGGGGCCATAGAGGGGACAGCTTGGCAGGAGAAGCCCCATCCCTGCCAGGGAGGAAAGATTAGGTAAGTCTAGAAATGATGGACAGAAGGTTCAAGGCAGGATGCTGGGGACAGAAACACCTCCTCTGTGCCAGGAGCTCCCCACCCAGGCACATTTGGGTGGCGGCTGCCTGACCATCTGCTGGGGACATCCCTCAAGGAATCCCTAGCAGGCGGAGGCTGGATGAGGTCCGTTCAAACTTGGAGATTGTGTGATGCTAGAGTTGGGAAAACAAGCCTCACACACGTGGAATCTGTAATTATTGGGAGCTGCCAGGCAGCATACAATTCTGCCTTAAGTGGCACTGAATGCAGGCAGCAGGAATCCTCGAGGGGAGACCAGAGGACTTGGATGCTCCCAGAACGGCATGGAGCAGGTGGGTCTCAGAACATCTTGAAATGTTGGGAGCTGGGCGAAGGAGAAGTCAGGTATTGGAATCAATGAAGCCTTTTCTTCCTAGTTCCTCATGTACCTCCAGCTTGACCTCTAACTTCCTGCTCCTGATCTTGTTGCTCTACTGGGACCAGAGGGTGGGTGCAACAGCAGCTATAATAACAATTACCATTCATAGAGCATCTTCAATATGCCAAGTCTCTCAAATCTTCCCAAATAAGCAGAGGCTCAGAGAAGCTAAGAACTTTGAAAAGGGCACACAGCTATTAAGCAGAGTCTTGCCTTGTTGGAGGCAAGCTCCCTTCCCTCCCAGCCTCTTGGGGGATATCACCTGCAGAAATAGACTTCTAGACATCTTTATTCCCAGGCTCCAGGGCCCCAGGTTTAGCAGGAAAGTGGATTTGGGCTTGGCCTGCCCTGGCCTTTTCAAGATATTGGGATTTGAGTTCCCATGAGCCATTCTTTTTCTTGGCAACCTGTAAAGCTGGGGAAATTGGGAGTTGAAACCTCTGACCTCCTTCTGTGGGTCTGGCAAGGGGTCTGGCTCCCAGCTCAGCATGGGGGTGAGGGCTGGGATGTGCCTCCCATCTAGAGGCTCCCTGAGCAGTTTAGGACTAGATGTGCAGAGCTGATCCCCTGGGTTTTGAGTACCCACTTGCAGGCCTGCTGCAAAAGCTGGGATGTAATTTGTCACTTGTTGGAGGGCCAGGCTGACAGGGGCCAGACAGGGCTGGGTGTTGGACAAGGGGGGAGATGAAGTCTTGATGTAATTTGCAGGCATCTGAAGAGCCAGGAAGGCAGATTGAAATGTCAGCTCTACTCATGAGGGCTGTCTTCCCACACCCCATCCAGTGACAGGAGGGGCCCTGGGGGCCAGGCAAGAGGAGACAGAAACAGAGGGAGCTTGGAGGACAATTCCCACAGGACCCTGGGCAGTCCAGCACTGTCCTGCCTCTGGCAGATGAGGGGGCAGTTCAAGGAGAAAAAACTGCCACTTTGATGAGGCTGGTCCTTCTGGATGGGAAGTAGGGCAAGCTCAGATTGTCTTCTGCCAACCCCTAGATCACCTGCCTTGTCTGTCCTGTCTGACCAAGTTATACACATCCCAATGGTGTAACTCTCCCAGGCAAGTGAAATGATGCCACTGTCTTGACACAGATTTATATTAGTACAACCCTACACAAGCAGAGGATCCCAAGGCTGCATCTGTGTCCCACCCCCACCTCCCCTGGTCACAGTTCTACAAGATTCTTGGTCACCACTCACACATCCAGCAGAGGCCCTAGCTGGCAGCTACTAAAAAGCAAAGCCAAGGCCTAAGGGGCCACTACACAGGAGCTTCCTGAACCCAGAGGAGGAGCCACACTCAGAGGGACAGGACAGGAGAAACCAATCTGGGTTAACTGTCTTTTAATGGAGAGAGCAACTAAGGCTCAGAGAAGGCCAGGGAGAGGTCACTGAGAGGTTACAGAGGCAGGACTGAAAGGCTGGCCCTATATAAAGACCACTTTAGGGATGGGAGAAGTGGGGGGCTAAATCCATGGAGTCAGACCTTCCAGCAACACTCAGATGGGCTTTCCTGGATCCAAGAAATAAGAAACTGCCCCAAACCTCCACCCTAACCCCTTACTCTCTATTGATGCTCATGTCAGGTCTGGTCTTGACCCAGCTTAGTAGGGTAGGGTGTTCTGCCTATCAAACTGACAGCTGGCCTGAGAGACCTATGTGCCAATGTGACCACCTAGGCATGAGGGCAGGGATAGTGGGCAGCTGTGCCCAGGCTCCAGATGGTATAGAGAATGGCCAAACCAAGATGGAGGCTGGCAGAAGGAAGGCTCTTGGAATGCCAAATGCAGTGAAAGGCAGGCACCAGGCCCAGAATGGCCTAGAGTCCTCATGGGAACCTGGCTGCCTGGGGAGAGGACAGGAGCCATATGGACCATGGGACTCTTGTCCATTGTCCTGAAGGGCTTCTCTGGAACTTTCAGAAAATGCCTAGCCCAGTTCCTGACCTCCAGATGAAGCAAGCCAGTCTCTTTAGACATGGAGGGCCTGACCTGGCCTCCTCCTGGCTCGGACCCTCAGAGGGCACCAAGAGTTGTGGCATTATGGAGAGAGGGGCAGGCAGAGGGTGGAGTAGATTATGGAGGGCTGTGACCCAAGTCAGGAGAACTAGGCTTGCAGAGATTCTGATACTTCTGAGGTTGCTCCTCAAAACAAAAGGAGGGGGGGGTTTATGTGTTGCCTTGGGTCTCAGGTATTAGGCAAAGGTGGTAGTTATATGACAGGTGCTTCCTGGCTTAGCAAGGCTGACCTCAGTCAGGAGAACTAGGCTTGCAGAGATTCTGATACTTCTGAGGTTGCTCCTCAAAACAAAAGGAGGGGGGGTTTATGTGTTGCCTTGGGTCTCAGGTATTAGGCAAAGGTGGTAGTTATATGACAGGTGCTTCCTGGCTTAGCAAGGCTGACCTCAGCAGGCTGACCTGCTCAGGGGTGTGATTTGTGAGCCCTTAGTCCAGTCTTCTCCCTGGCTTCTCACATCTCCCTTGCTCAACTCCAACCCCCTCTTGCCTTGGTGAGCCTAGTGAACTCAGGGGCAGACAAGGGTTACCCATGATGGAATCCTGCTCCCAACCCTCATCCCCTGCTCCTATTTGACATTGCTGCCTTTCAAAAGCAGCCAGGGAAGAAGCCTCTAGAGGCCAGGCTTGCTAACCCCTATTCCCCTCCAGCCCAGGTGTGACTGTTGGCCCATCATCCTGCAGGCCTCAGAGTAGGTGTTCTCACCTCTAGGAAACCTTCTGGACTCCCAGGTTTGAGGAGAAGCACCCTGGGCCTGGAATTCCACAGCCCTTCTAGGTGCCCCACGCCTTGTGGTCACTGCTTATGATTTCCATCCCTGATCAGGAAGATCTGTCCCCCTTGTCCAGTACAGAGCCTGGCATGTAAAGTTAGTGCCCAGTTTGTGTTTGTGAAAAAAACCTATTCATCAAAGGTCATTAGTTAATGAATTACTGAAGAATCTTAGGCAATTCCCTTTCTTTGCTTAGCCCCTAGTTTCCCCAACTATTTAGTGGATATATTGATCTACACTATCAGTAATTCTTCAGGTTTCAAGTGGCCTGTGTGGTGAATCCTTGAGAACTAGGTCTGAGGGAGGTGGCCAGAAATGGCCCTGACTTTACATCCTGTCTTGGTTGTTGTCTCTCTTGTTCTTTCCCTAAAGTGGGTGGTGACCCAGCCCTAATCACTCCATGTCCCCCACCGCCTCAGATTCTGTCTCAGGCCATTGGGGACTACAGTGTCTTCAAGGACTCTGCTCCTATGGGGCTAAAGTGGAGGGTGAGCCAGCACATGCCATGTTTCCTGATGGCAATCTAGGGCTGTGGCAGGCCTTCATCTCAAGGTTGCCTGGTAACCACTTTTGCATTCGGATGAAAAATGTAGCAGTGCCAGACCCAGGGTTGCCTAAAGAGTGGGCATCGGGGTGGGGCTTGGGTCTGGGCTAGGGCCAGGGTCAGAGCCAGGGTAGAGGCAAGCAGAAACAGCAGTGCATCTTGCCCCATTATTTGGTAACCCCCAGTGGGGAACCACGGCTGGGCCCAGCCTGGCCTGTAGGTTCAGTGAGGGCAGTAGGCTTGGGGGGCAGATGGAGCCAGCCTAGATCTTCCGGGGGGTATCCAGCTTGGCATCTGCCCCCTCCCATCTCCTTCCCTACACCTGCAGCTGGCACCTTCCACCCTGTGAGCCACAGCTGGTGCCACCTCTCATTAGGTGATGATTTTACATTAATTACCTTAATTAAGCGGTGCTGAGTGCTAATGGCTTGAGAGGAGGGGGTGACTGTTCCTAATTGCCCTTCCAGTCAGCCCAGAGTGAGGGGCCTACGGCCTGGCAGAACAGGAAAAAACAGTTACAGAAAGAAAGGAGCCCCAGTACAGCTAGGAAAGGGCCTCTTCCCTGGGCCTTAGAGGCCTGAAACTGACTGCCCCAGAAGGGAAAGCTAGAGGCATGTGCAGTTGGCTCTCTGCCCAGATTCCAGGCTTGTGGGAGTTGGAATGGGTGGGAGGCAGGCCTGGAGTTGGTAAGCAAGCAGTGTGACCCTGTTCTCCAGACTCCTTCTCTGCCTTCCCTGTGGCTCCCTAGTCCGGTGCCTAGTTCCCTTAGCTGGATGGAATACTTTCTAAGACCCAGAATAAATGCCCCTTCCTTTTTCCTCCATACCTATTCCTGGTTATAAGGCACCCCTTCAGGAACTTGTAATCTACTCAAAGAGGTGGGCAGCTATAAACATACCCATAGAAGACAGAGTGGCAAGGGCTAAGATGAGAGATGATGAGTCAAAGCTTTGGGAGCCAAAAGAGTATGCCCACAGAAAGTGATGCCAGTGTTTCAAGGAAGAGGGACCAGAATATGTAATTGGGGTTTATGGGGCAAAAAGCCTCAGTCCATTCAGTCAGTTGCAAGTTGTTCAAAACAAAGGAAGAGGTAATCATGAGATAGGAAGTAGCAGAGATGGGCCCAGGACTGCCCTGATTCAGAGGCTCCTAAGGCAGAATGGAGGACAGGAGTGGGAAATTGTCATATAAGAAAAATGGCTGCTTATATGGGGAAGGGGGCATAGCAAGAAGCATGGATAGATGGGTGATCAGTGAGGCAGTGACTGACTCACCAGGAGGCATGATAAGGGATGGACCACACAGTAGTTAGGGTGATGGAGAGAAGCAGGCAAGTGTGAGTTTTAGGGGGGAAGTCATGATGACAGAATTTGGGGGTGCGGAGAGACCAAGGGGCCCCTGTTGCTGCTCTGGGAACACTACCACATTGCATCATGGTTTCTGACCTGGACACAATGGGTTGGTAAAATTTGGGGGAACAAAAGGAAATACCTGGATTTGTGGAGGTTGAAGAGCCTGTGGGACACTAGTGAGGGCTTTCAGACTTAAGCCTGGGACTTTAAGGAGTGTCTGAATCCTAGGGAAGTATGAGATGCCCAGGAGACTGGGGACAAATCTGACTCTCCCACTAGCCAGTTGCCTATCTGACTAGGGGGTGGCCCTATCAGTCTTCCCCACCTCTGCATCCCAGGACCCAGCATGTGCTCACCACAGGATCTGAGCAGGAAGAATTTGCTGAATGAAGGAATGAATGGGGGAAGAGATGCGTGAATGAGGCACCATAGCTTCCTCACAGGGGGTCTTGTGTTATCTCTGGTGGGCCATGTGGTTTCAGGTTTAGAACTCATATTTACCCAGTCCCTTGCCCATCCAAGGCTGAGCCTCAGGCTCTCCTGAGCCCTTGGTCAAGTCTTGAGGAAGAAAGTGAGCACACCTGCCCTTCCATAGCCCTCCCAGGTATTTCTGGTGGTGCACAAGACAGAATCCAACCATGTTTTCGGCCCATCTCCTATTTCTGGTCCTAGGCACTCCCCATCCTACTGGTACCCCTAAGCATTTCTATCTCCTTCCGTAACAGGCTTCTTTCTGAGAAAGGGTATCTTTGCTCTTAGACCCAAGTTACTTACCTTGATCTCTACTCCATAGCCAGGGTAGACAGAGATGTAGTAGAAACAGTCCAGGCCAACATCAGAGGGTGAGCTGGATGTGGGAGAGTCCAGAAAGCCCTCTGGGCCTGAGAAATTCCAGCTACAGGGGCCTGGGAGGCAGGAGGAAACATGAGGCTAAGCCCAGCTCTGGTGGAGTGGGGCCAGTTATAGTTGACTTTCACATGTGTGTTTGTGTGGGGAAGCCCATCTCTAGGAAGCCTATTTCTAGGTCCTATCTTTGGGACCACCTTATGCTGAGGACCTACTATGTAAAATCCTACCTCAGTTCTCACAATGACTCCATGAAGTAAGCTTTCTTATTGTCACTTTATTTATTTAGTCTTTATGAGACAGGGTCTCTCTGTAGTCCCAGCTGGCCTGGAACTCACTATGTAAGACCAGCCTGGCCTCAATCGCACAGAGATCCACCTGCCTCTGCCTCCCAAGTGCTGCTTATTGTCACTTTATAATTGAGGCTCTGAGAGGCTAAATAAAATTCCTAGGACTGCATCAGAATTGGAAGAATCAGGGCTTGAACCTGGTGCTATCTCCTTCCAATCCACATGCTTTCTGCAGGCTGGCCCTTGGTGCCAAAGGGCAAGGCAGGTTCACACAGTGTCAGAGACAGGCATTTAGGGAATCCTGCTGTGCCCCCAACCCCTACTTCCAGTCCTGCGAGTCAGCAGGTAGCTGACCTGGTGGCTGGACTGTAGTGATGGTGGTGGTAATGATGGTAGTGGTGGTGGTGGTGGTCTCCTCGTCATCCCCTGAGGCTGTGGTGGTGATGGTCCCCTCAATACCCAGTCCTGTAGTCTGGGACATGACCTCTGGAGCCCATGGTCTGCCCATGTCTCCGGGACCCTCCTGGGTTGGAGTCCATGCTCTGCTGGGAGGTGTAGTACTGGGCCTGTCCCCTGGGTGCAGGGTGGGTACTGCCATGCTGGGCCCCGGAGGTAGGGGAGCTGTGATACGAAGCTCAGGAGGCTCTGACTCCAGACTCCAAGGTCTCTTCCTGGAGTGGGGCTGTGTGGGTGCTGCAGCCACAGATGGAGTGGGACTAGTAAAGACCGGGCGGCTGTCCTGGTTGGTCAGGCGGGGAAGGGGACTTGAAGTGAAGGGTGTAGGTGGATCAGGTTGGAAGGGCAGAGCAGGCTTCAACTCTTCCTCGCCCCTCTCTAGCCCCTCTTGAAGGAATTCCTCCAGCAGTGGGTGGTGGTTGAGTAGCTTGAGGGTAGGGGCTGTGGTGACAAAGTGGACACCTCGGTCTGGCTGTTCAGGTGTAGGGGCTGCTGTCAGGTCTCCATCCATCTCCTTGATGCCTGTGGCTTGACCTTCCCCCATGGTTGGAATCCCCGAGGAGAGTCCTGAAATAATAATGAATGATCAGAGGTCCTCCTGCTACACCACAGTAAGCAGTATCCCACCTAGCTCAGGCAGGAGGAGATCCATATCCCTTTTGACAGTGAGCCTTGGAGAGTGTGCTCATTGTTGAGAATCATGAAGTTATAAAATTTTAGAGCTGGAATCAAGATGATATCACATACTTCAAGGTTGGCACATGAACTATCCTTTCTCCTCCAGCACCCAAGACAGGCATTACAAATCGATCATTGCACTATTTCTTGCTGTTCCCAGATTCAATCCTTTTCAACACAGCACCCTTAGAAACCATGATGTGACCAATACATGTTTGTCAGCCCTAATGAGCTCAAAGGCCTTATTTTTATTAAAGAGGACGTAGGTCAGAAAAAGGAAGTGCTTGGGCTGAGACTGTATCTTAACTGGTAAAATGCTTGCATGGCATGTATGAAGCTCAAGGTTCAATCCTCAGCACCATATAAACTGGACATGGGCAGGTGTGGTGGTGCACAATTTTAATCCCAGTACTTGGGAGGAGGAAGTCTGTGAGTTCAAGGCCAGCCTGGTCTACATAGTGAGTTCCAGGCCAGTTGGGGCTACAGAGAGACCCTGTCTCAAAAAAGATTAAAAAAAGGCTGGGCGTGGTGGCGCATGCCTTTAATCCCAGTACTCAGGAGGCAGAAGTCTGTGAGTTCGGTCAGCCTGGTCTACATAGTGAGTTCCAGGACAGCTGGGGCCACAGGGAGGCCCCCTTTCCAAAAAAACCAAAAAAAAAAAAAAAAAAGAAAGAAAGAAACCAACCAACCAAACAGGCATGGAGACACACAGCCATCAGAAGTTCAAGGTCATCCTCAGCTACACAGTAAGTTTGAGGCCAGTCTGGGACACAGGAGGAAAAAAAAAGAAGGAAGTACTTTGCTCAAAGTCATATGATCAGTTTAAATGGGAGAGATAAGGGTTTTTTAAATTTTATTTTATTTATTATTTTTATTTTATGTATATGATTATATTTCCTGCATGTGTGTAAGTGTACCTGTGCCATGCAATACCCTCGGAGGTCAGAAGAGGGAGTTAGATTCCCCTGAAGCTAGAGTTACAGGCAGTTGCTAACCACTACATGGTGCTAGAAATCGAACCCATGTCCTCTGCAAGAGCAGTAAGTGCTCTTAACTGCTGAGCCATCTCTCCAGCTCTGAGAGATAAGGATTTTAACGAGAGTAATGTCCCTCACAACAGTGACTTTTCTGGCTGAGATATAAGACATTCAAATTCGTGTCCTGTTTCCTGTGAAACCTCTGGCTATTAGTCTCAGGAAATATATCACATATTTGGAATTTGGTTTTAAATTTTCTCATGGATGCTTGACTTCTTTTTTTTTAAATATGAAAAAAATTTTTTGATTTACTTATTTTATGTGTATGAGTCTTTTGCCTGCAAGTATGTAAGTGCACCTGTGTTTTGCAAAGCCCACAGAGGCCAGGAGAGGGTGTCAGATCCCCTGTAACTGGAGCTATGGACAGTTGTTAGCCACTATGTGGGTCCTCTGGAAGACCAGCTTGACTGCTGAGCCATCTCTCCAGCCCCATGAAGCTATTTTTTTTAAGATTTATTTTTATTTATATATATATATGTCTATATGTGTATGGGTGCCTACCAATGGCCTCAGATCCTCTGAAACTGGAGTTAAAGTGGCTGTGAGCCAACTGACTTGGGTACTGGGAACAGAACTCTGGTCCTTTGCAAAAGTGGTTTGCACTCTTAACCACTGAGCCATCTCTCCAGCCCTGATGCCGAAAGTCCCACTTCTCCCACTTCTCAGAAAAGTATTTCTCTTCTCCCCTTCCATGATTTGTTCTGAGATAGGGTCTCACTATGTAGCTGGCTGCCCTGGCATCAAATTCACAGAGATCTGCCTGCCCCTGCCTCCTGAGTACTGGGATTGAAAGTCACATGCTCAGCACCCTTTCCTGGTTTTTATGGACCTTCTAGAGAAGGGTCTTCTTAGTAGAAGACCCCAAGCCCTGGGGCAGATAGGGCTTTGGATTCCAGGTCCATCTCTCCGGGGCTACGTGGCCTCAGGCAAACAGCCTACATCCTTTAAACCTCAGTGTTCTTAGCATCTGTACAGTATAGTTTCATTTTTTTAGGATTGAATGAGAAAATGCTATTTCCTTTCCTCCATTTGATAGGTCTCCCCAAATTCCCTTTTTCTTTTATTTTGAGGCGGGGTCTCACTCTGTAGCCTCCAGGCTGGCTTGAAACTCATAATCATCTACCTTCTGAGTGCTGGGATAACAGGCATACACCTATGCACCATCATGCCCAGTTCTCCTTTGATCTTTCTTAGAACACTAGGCAGGGTCTTAAACAGGGACAGAATGACATTTGGCATGCTACCCCTCCATTTATGGCAGATGTCACTGATCAATCTTGATAGTTTCTTGCTAAGGCCACATGGGACTTCAGAACCCTTCTCAACAGTTATCCAGGCAACCATTATCAACCAATTAGGCTACAGAAGATGAAACTCATTTGCTATCTCTGGTCAGAGATGTAGATTGCTCTGCTATTGATTATGTTGACTCATTTAACCACCTCAGTGAAGAGCTGATGCATGTCTTCTTGTGGCCCACTAGGCTCCCTAGATCCTTAACTGCCAAGAAAAGGTCAATGGATGCTGGCTTCATGTTCAGTTCATACAGAATTTTACCAGTTCTGAGAAGGCTGGGAAGATACTTCTAGTCTCCACAGCTTCAAAATGGGAGAATTCAGAAAGGAAGTACAACCAGGTTGAGCTAGGGAAGTTTTCGAGGTTGGTTCCTCCCCATGTCTGCTAGTGGGGCTGTCATTCCACAGGCTCACACCCACCTCATGGATTGGCAGGCATGAGGAAGTGGCAGATGGCCTACATTCTGTTCAGGAGACAAAAGCAGCTCTGATGTGTGAGACAAATGGGAGGAAGGAGGAAATTGGGGTGGGGGAGGCAGGTTTAGGTTGAGGACTCTCCATCCCTCTGGTCACAGGGGGCTGGGCAATCCAAAGCCTTGAGAAACCTGGACCAACAGCTATCTCCTGAGATGCCCACTAAAGTAGCCCATCTGTGCCTTGGCATTTGTGTCAGACTAGATACCCAGCCAGGCTCATATCCCCCAGAGCAGATGGTCTGACGGTGCTGGGTGTCTTTCATGTAAATCAGTGATGGATTGTTGAGGCAGTGCCTGTGACTTGCCAGGACAAGACTACTTTCTTTTTCCACCCCCCAGATGTCACTCTGTCTCTGCCAGGTGAGCAGTGACTATTCTTAGCATGGCACACAGGCAGGAACCCCTGGAGCTCTGCATTGCTCCAGGTACCTTTTCCAGGGCTGCCCATTAAGAGGTAAGGCCTGTGGCTCCCAAGGTGGACACCTGTGGGACTGACTCTTCCTTGAGAGGGAATGAGCACACAGAGAGCTTCTGCCTCAGGAATTGACCATAGCAAGCACAGCTTTCTTGCTGGCAGCCAGTTGGGTGCTGGGCAACGGAGTGGAGCTAATGGGCACCTCCCGTCACTGTCGATTGCACTGATTGTGTTATCTAGGGGGACAGAACACTTGGTTAAATGGGATAGAGATAGCATAACAAAGGAGCAAATTGATTCCCAAATCTGCTGTCAGTTGGTCCCTGCGGGCACCACCCACTGTCAGCAAGGGTAAGATAATCTCTGGGAGATAAGCCACTTCTGCAGGAGGGCATCTTCAAATACCCTAGTTGACTGTTGGAGGTCTGAGGGCCTATAACATGCCCCTCCACCCCACCCCAGGGATGTGGCTGGGAGGTCAGAGTCTTCTGATCTCCCTAAGTTTAGTGTAGGGCTGACAAAAGAGCAGAGGGAGATACAGGGACCAGCAGAAGGAGGTGCCAATGGTCCTGGTATGAATGCTCAGTTTCATGGGGCATCTGCTGAGTCAGTCCCTGCCACAGCCTTGTATTATTATTATTATTATTATTATTATTATTATTATTATTATTTTATCTGCTTGCCTTTCTAGTAATTCTCAAAGATATGGGAGTCTATATTAATGATAAAAGTGTGAGCCAGACAGGTCTCTAATGTCTTATTATTGGATGTTTCAGCTCGCTGGCCTTGAACTCTCAGAGATCCACCTGCCTCTGCCTCCTGAATGCTAGAATTAAAAGCGTGTGCCACCATGCCTGGCTTGCTTTGTTTTATTTTTCAAGAGAGGGTCTCATCTAGCCCAGGCTGGCCTTGAACGCCCTACATAGTCAATGCTGTCCTTCAACTCCTGAATCCTCCTGTCTCTGCCTCCCAAGTGCTAAAATTACAGGCATGTGACACCACATCCAACAACCTTATTTAATTAACACAGCAACTCTGTGATAAAGGAATCTTCCTCATGCTTTCTAAAGAACTTGGAGCCAAAGCTGAGCGAGGGAAGGAATTGCTGAGTCTCAGTGTTAGAGCCGAGAGTCAACCTGTGTCCAGCTAGCTCTACTATTGATTATGTTGACTCATTTAACCACATCATTGAAGAGATGATGCACATTCTGCTTGTGGTCCACCAGGCTCCTTAACTGCCAAGAAAAGGTCAGTGGATGCTAGCTCCACATTCAGTGGAGAATTTTGTCAGCTCTGAGAAGGCCGGGGGAATATTCCCTGTCTCTACAGCTCTCAAAATGGCTGTATGAGGATATGGAAAGGAAATATAACTGAAATGGCCCCATTCATCCCAGACCAGCCTGATTCATGGCAGGGAGGAATAGAGCTACCAGCAGTGAACACTCGAATTTGAGGAAACCACAAGTGAACAGAGAGGAATGGATCCATCTAAGGTCTCTGCAGGTTGGAAGTGATTCCTGCCCTTGAGAAGGTTTCTGGCTGGAACTTACAGAGCCCCAACTCCAGGCACAAAGCACATCTGAGCCTGGGACATGCTGGAGCTCCAACATTACTAAACAGTCAGGGCACAGTCACACAGACCTGGGTTCAACTGTCAGCTCTGCCACATAAAAGCTACTGCTCAGGCCTGGTGTGGTGGTGAACACCTTTAATTCTAGCAGGAGGCAGAGGCAGAGGTAGGTGGATCTCTGTGAATTTGAGGCCAGCTTGATGTACATAGTGGGTTCCAGGCTGGCCAGGGCTACACTTGAACAATCTGTCTCAAAAAACAAGAAGAAACAAAGCCACCTCTCAGAACTTGATCTCCTCAGAATGTTCTAAATAGCATTGTTCTGGGGGTTGTTGGATGAAAGAGGTAGGTGGCTAGGATAGGAAGGATCTAGCTTTCAAGGTGCGTTCCCTCCAGTCTGGGAGACTATGATCCTTGTTGGGTGACAATGTGTATGACCATGGGTATGTCGTCCATAAGGTAAGCATAGGTCTGCCTCTTCCCTGAAGAAGGCAGCCACTGCAAGGCCCTGCATGTCCCTGGAGGACAAAGCTGGGGCTTCAAGCAGATTGACTTCATGATCCACACGGGCTCATTTTACCAGGTGCAGGACACAAGGAGGGTTTCCTGCCACTCCCTCCAGAGTTCAAAGGGTTAGGGCTGTGCCTCCAAATGGGCTTGGTCTGGGAAACACCCTCCTTTCCCACCTCTGCAGCACCTTCCACCCAGAAGGCCGGGAGCTTCCCAGCAGCCCCCAGCCCTGGGCACCCCCCCCATTAGCTCTTAAGCTATGCAAATAGACATCGGAGGGAGCCCTGTTTAAAGTATTTAGACGAAATGAAAAAAGGCTTTCAACGGCACTAATGAGCCATTCAGGATACCTCCCTGGTGGATTCTCTCCCGCTCCGCCTCCTGGCCTGTGCCACCCCTCCTTTGGTCCCTCTAGGGACTGGAAAAGCCCCAGCCTGGTGGTTCCCTATCTGGTCTCCTCTGCAGGGCCCAGAGGGGCTGGGGTACAGATGAGGCCTCAGTGCTCCACAGTTGGCAGGTTTGGATCAGGATGGAGAATTGGAGCTTCTACTTCCAGCTAAGTAGGGGTTTTGGTCTCTGTCTTGTAGATGGGTAAACTGAGGCCTAGGGTCACAGGTCTGGTCCTGGAGGACCAGCTGTCCCAGACAGTGGTACTGCCTCAGGACTTCCGCTTTACACAATTGCTTCTGATCTTTCTGGACCACACAGCCAGGAAGCCATGGGTTCTAATTCCAAATCTGTGACTCATTAGTGAAGGGAAAACACTGAGCTTCCACCTGTCAGCCCCACCCACATCCTCTGAAAGGGTGATGGGACTGCCTGTCACTAAAGTTCAGTGTGATGCAGGTCCTAGGTCTGAATAGGTCTCATGTCACTGAGGCAGGAGGCCTCAGAGGCTCATGTCCAGTGGAGGGGGAGGCCCCATGGTTCTGGGATGAATTCAGGTGAATTTTCCCAAATTAGGACAGTACCAACTTTCAGCCTGGAGGATGGGTATGAAAGCATGGGGTTCCTGGGAACCTGGGGCATACAGTGGCAGGGAGTCCATTCCTCTGAGTTCTAGGGGTTAAGCTGGCCCAGCATTGGGAGAATGAGAATTTAATAGGATTCATTTATTATCCCATAAAAATTAATGAGTTTATTCTGGAGGTTTCCTGACCCCTTTCATGTTTTAAATAGGGGATTAGTGAGGGCCTGGCCTTACAGACCCCTATTATCCCAGAGCCAGAGGGAGGGAAGGGGTCCTGGGTGTCAGAGTGCCTGGGTGCTTTCCAGACTTGCCTCTCATATCCACATTGACAGATACAGTTCTGTCCCTTTATTGAGACCCCAGCTAGAGGCTGGCAGGTCCACAGGGCCCCTGAGGTTCAGTTTAAGAGATTTCTCATTTCATAATTAATATCCAGCATCTGAGGATGTTCCCTACTATGTGTCTGCTTGTATTGTCAGGGAAGACAATATAACCGTCATTGTACAGATGCCAACACTGAGGCCCAGAGCAGGGATGTTGTTTTCCAAGGTTACCTAGAAGCTGCACAAGAGCTGGAATGGACACATTCTGTCTGCTGTGGTCTGGGGCCAGCTGGTAACAGATGCCATCCACTTCCCTCCTCAGTGCTTGCCGTGTGCTTATAGCACCCTTGGCCTCCTCAGTCCAGGGAAGTTTTGTGTCCTTAACCCAAGAAATGAAGACTTTGAGGCCCAGTGTGGTTAAGTAACTTATCCAAGGTTAAGTAACTTATGCAAGGCCCAGTGGTGTGGTTAAGTAACTTATCCAAGGTCACACAGAGACCTAGGATTAGAATCCACAGCCTAGCTCTGTCACCTGTTCTCACTATCATCTCACCTCCTAGCTCCCCAGCAGCTTGGACAGCCTGGATGCTGCTATACCTAGGGCATCTGTGTAGGGAACACTGCAGCTTGTGGTGATGGGGGAGTTTGTTGGTATCCTGAAGGGTAGTTGTTTGGGGTAGGCAGAGGGAAAGGGAGGTTCATTGCCACAACCGGTGTCTCCCATAAGCTCCCGTTTGCTCATGTGATTCCAGCTTCTTGCTGTGCTTTCTCCTTTGTTTCTTCAAGGTCCAAGTCCTATCCCCTGTCTGGGGAGCCATGTCTGCCTGGCCACCCTCTGACGTCCTGGGGTACTTTTTGATGGGCCCTGAGCACATGGCTGGATTGCATTGTGGGCAAGGATCCAGCATTAGTCAACTCTCTTCCAATAGCTCTGCCCACAAATATTGGCCCCAGAGCTGGGCATGGTGACACATACCTTTAGTTTCAGCAGAGGAAGGTGGATCTCTGTGAGTTCAAGGCCAGCCTTGTCTACGTAGTAAGTTCCAGGCCATCTGGGGCTATAGGGAGACCCTGTCTCAAAAAGACAAAAAAACAAAATCTTGGACCCCTTGGTGAAGAATGCCTCAGGG
This sequence comes from Nannospalax galili, assembly GCF_000622305.1. Taxonomy (NCBI): domain Eukaryota; kingdom Metazoa; phylum Chordata; class Mammalia; order Rodentia; family Spalacidae; genus Nannospalax; species Nannospalax galili. Next base: position 248,155 of record NW_008333884.1, read on the forward strand.
CACTTAGTTTCTAAGCCCAGATCTACCTGCCTGCACAATCAGAAGCCACCCTGTTCCCTAAAGCACCTGGCTCTTAGCCAACAGGGGTGGGCAGGGGCAGGTCCAGCAGGGAGAAGATGGGCAACTGCCCTTGGCAATGCCCCAGCACAGCCCCAACTGGAAATTGATAGGGAGTGAAATCTGGCACAAGCTAGTGGGTCCCTCACTCCAGCCTCTCCTCTTCCCCTGTCACTAGCTTCTCTATCACACCCTGTCACCACCCTCTTTCTTGCTTAGCCCCTATCAGTCCAATTAAGTCTAGACTGCACATATGATCAGGGGTTCTTCCTCTTGGCCAGGCTAAAGGTGTGGGACTGGCTAGTTCCTGGAATTGGAGCTCTTGTCACCTCTGTGAGCATCTCATCTCTTCTTCATTTACCCAGGAGGAAACAGGCCCAGAAGGGTTTCCCAGGTCACACAGCAAACCAGAGGCAGGGAAGGCTCCTGGAAGGCTCCTGTCCCAACTGTTCTGAAGAGGGAGCCCTCCAGTGTCTATCATCTGTGGGCATATCTCTAGAGATAGAGCGCTCAGTTTCCTGAGTGACAAGGAGCAGCTACCCACACCAACATCTTTCAATATATTCAGGGTTGGGATCTTATCTCCAGGTGGAGGGAACAGAAGTGAAGGTTGTGAGCACTACCCAGGAGTCAGGCCATCCCACCCTGGTCTGCCCTTGATAGATGAGGCTTAGTACTGCTGCCCAAGTCACTTCCCCATCCTGAGCCAACACATCCCCATCAATAAAGTGGACATGGGTATAAGGATGCTGCCTGCTCTCACATTCCAGAACCCTGTGAACCACAAAAGACAACTCTGTGCACAAAATATTGTAAGGTACTCTTTACCTGGCATTTACTACAAGCCCAGAGACTGGGTAGCCACAGTCAGTTCATTGAATCTCACATAGTTCTATGAGACAGAAACTTTATTACTCCATTTTACAGTTGAGGAAACTGCCAGGTGTGGTGACTTACGCCTTTAATCCCAGCACTCTGGAGGCAGAAGCAAGCAAGATTGAGGCCAGCCTGGTCTACCCAGTGAGTTCCAGGCCTTGTGAGGCTACAGGGAGACCTTGTCTCAAAAAGACCAAAACAAACAGTTGAGGAAACTGAGATACCAAGGAAGCATAGCCCCAGGTTTATCAGTTTGGACTTGGGTTTCCTTGCCTTTGAGCAGCACTGTGCAAACAGAGCTATTTGCAGTAATGGAAATGTTTTGAAGCTGTGTGCTCAGCAAGGGAGCAGGGGATATAGCTTAGTGAAGTGCTTGACTAGCACACACAGGGCTTGGGTTTGTTCCCTATCACTGCGAAAGATTTTTTTTTTAAGTTAACTAGTAGTCACATGAGACCATAGAGCGCTCTAAACGTGACTCTAATGAGGGTGAGGTAACAATTTTTTAAAAATACATTTATTTTTATTTTATGTGAGTGCATCTAAGTACAGCAGTGAAGGCACTGTCCACGGAGGCCAGACGAGGGTGTTGGATTCCATGGAACTGGAGTTATAAACAGTTATTAGCCACCGTGTGGGGTGTTGGGAACCAAACAGGATCTTCTGCAAGAGCAGCCAGTGCTCTTAACCCAAGAGTCATCTCTCCAGCCCCCAAGATAGCAAATTTTAACTTGATTTCATGTTTGTGACTTTACATTTAGATAGCCACACATGGTTAGTGGCTTCTACACACAATGAGAAATGGATGGTCCATAGCCTGACCTCTGAGAGTATTCACCACCTCTTGGGAGGGAAGAACCTGAGGTGAGAGTCTGGAAGAGTTCAGATGGAGTGTCTGCTTCCTTTTGGGGGTCTCTGGAGACCTGGGGACTGAGGTTGGGGAAGAAGCCCTAAGACTTCTTCAGAGTTGCCATGAAGGCCTCAGGGGAGCTGGGCCTGTCAACCACTCATTCCTCTGATGATGTTTGCTTCCAGCTGTGGCCACGTACTAGCATTCTGCTGGTTGGGTGATAGATGGGCAATTTTTTTTTTTGGTCTTTTTGAGACAGGGTCCCCTGTAGCCCCAGCTGTCCTGGAACTCACTATGTAGACCAGGCTGGCCTTGAACTCACAGAGATCCACCTGCCTCTGCCTCCCGTCGATGGGCAATTTTGTGAGCTAATGCAGAGCCAGTTTAGGAGGACTTGGGCTTTATAGGAGGAACATTTGGCCTCATGTGATCTGGCCCAGGCATGTATGTGTGTTCCATGGGAACACCTGCTGTGCTCTACCATCTTTCCTCACTGCCCAGTTAGCAGCAAAGGACAGGGTATCCTGGAGCATTCCTGGAACATGAAACAGCTGCCCAGAGTAGGGCACTCACATTTACCAAGCATCCCTGTAAACCAGGCACAAATCTCCAAAAGAGTTGTCTTCCCCTTAGAGTGGCTGGTTGCCCTTTGTGCTTGCAATTTGTATTTTACATTTTATATATGAAGAAATCAAGGTTGAGAGGCAATGTGGATCATCCTAGTTTATTCAGAGGGAAAGTGGCCATAAAAAGTCTGCCTGTTTCACAATCTGAGATTAGCACCATTACTGCATTGATGGCTGCTCTGTGTGTGTGTGTGTGTGTGTGTGTGTGTGTGTGTGTCTCCACGCGAGTCCAAATGCATACATGGGCTTCTAGTCATTATCATTTGTCCTTCTTGCTCATGCATATCACACCCTAGAACCTCAAGCCTAGAAAGACCCTAGGGCCCAGAAGAAGGGCACACTGTTCCCCACAGGCTACTATGTCCCTTTCTTTTCAGTCTGTCCCTCGTTGGACCCCAACCTGACCTTCCCAGAGCAGTTTGTCCTGACAGGCTCTGGATAGGTATGTAGGAGATAGGGAGCCACTTCTGTGGGCTGCAGTCACTCCACTGTCCCTTCCTTGCTGTGAGGCTGTGACCAGGGGCCCAGGGTGGAGGGAGCTCCCTGCTAACTGCCACGTTCTCTGCTTTCCAATTTAAAATCTAATATGGTCTTGCCACTGCAGAGCTGGGGGCTGGAGAGGTGATTAATGAGGCTTCTGCTACAGAGTCACCTGCTGCGCTCTACACCTTACCCTGCAGCCTCGTGTTCCCTCCTCCTGTCTGCCTGCTGGCTCTGGGGACCTGGGGGCCACAGTCCTGTTGGCCCACTAGTGGTTCCTGGGACCAGGGCCTTAGAGTACAGGCCTGAGAGGTGAGGGCTGTAGAGTTGGCCTCTGCCCCTGGGATGGAATGGAAGGGGTAGGAGGGAGATTCTTATCTTGTCACCCCCTTGCCAATTTAGTCTATACCTTGCCTTGATTGGGCAGTGGTAAAGCAGGGTCTAGGTAGATACTGAGGCTGGGCTTCCTTCCTTCATGTGGGGTTTCTATTCATCAGCTCCTCTGTTTATCCTCTACCAGACCCCTTCTTCTGCCTAAGTTGTTAGGCAGAAGACAAAGGAGTTCCATGCTGGTCCCAAGGCAGAAAATGTGGAGACAAGGGACAAAGGGACATAGCTAGGTGCTCAGGTCACAGCCTTCCCTCAGGGTCAGCCCAGCCACTTCCACCACTATCAACAGCAAAGACCTTATTTCTCTGAATGGCAAACCTTGGAAATGTCAGCGGGGACAGGAGGGCTGCAGAGGCAGAACTGCATTCTCCCTGGAGCTAGTAGTAGGGCCAGCTCAGTCAACCCACCTGGGGGACAGGGGTTGATCAAGGGAGGAACAGCCATTCTCTCCATCTTCTGTCTCCTGCCCAGCTCCAGATACCAACTAAGGACAGTCCCTCCTAGCCAGAGTCCAGCAAGGCAGGGCTATAAGGTGGCAGGCCTGGAAAGTAGGTACCTTCCTGAGTCTCAGGCCAGAATTTCTGGGATGCTGCCCTTCCCAGTTCCTACCCCAAGGTTTAAGGCCAACTCCACTGAGACCATTCCTAGCATTGTGTTTATCTCTGAGATGAATCATTGGTTGGTATAGTCCCAAGATTCCATGAGTTTTGGGTCCAGTAAAGGGACTTGTTTGTGCATTAGGGCCAAAGTCACTTTTCTGACTGTGTCGTCTTTACTCCCTGATGATTTTTTTCTGCTGCCTCTGGGGAAAGATGAATTGGGGAAATTTGGCTGGGGAAGAAGGGTCCCTGAGCTCAGAATCTCAGGACATCCTGATCCTCAGTGCTGAGGTGGGTTCTGACTACTTTCCATGGAAGTCACTAGGGTGTCTGCTCTTAGCTGTGGAAGCTGAGGCCAGGTAAGGTCTCATGAGAGCCCTAGCTCCAATGTGGCTGTACTTCTGCCATTGGTGAGCTGTGTGGCCTTGGGCTTGCCCTACTCTCTCTGGTCCTGTCTTGTTTTTCCCAGCACTTGGTTCCTAACTTCTTAGAAAGTCTTTAGGTGAGTGGGACAGTTACATCCCTTTTATTCTTGGTCATCAACCCTAGGGGTTGATGGAGCCTCCTAGTGGGCAGAGTAGGGGATCATATTCTGTTGACTTTCCTTCTGTATGCTCGGGAGACTCTCTCTTCACCTCCATTTTTTGGTCAGTATTTTCTGAGCACTGGAGGGCTAAGCTGTGTGTTCACATCTATGGGAGTGTATATATGTATATGTGCATGTGTATGTTATATGTGTGCACATGTGAGCATGCATGTACATGTAACCAAATATGAGTGTATGTGCATGCATATGTATGTGGGCTTGTGATAGGTCTATGTACATATGTGTTCATACATGGGAGGTACAGGTGGGGGTTGAGAACCCTGAGACCCCTAAAGATTTTGATCATTTTCTATGTAGTGTGCCAGGCTCTGGGTCACTATTCACCTGCACTGTCTGATAACTGCCTCCCATCCTACAGGTAAGGAAACCTAGTTAGAAGGCTTACTTGGCCTGTGGGAGGTGGTCTAGCTGGGAAGCAGGGCTGGGGGCTAAGATCAAGAGACAAACAGGAGGAGAGATGTAGAAACAAAAGCCTCCCTCTGAGGGAGCTTGGGGCTCCTTCCCTCTTGGTTATTGGTTTAAACCCCTGAAATTTCTCTGCCCTAAGTTCTCCCAGATGATGCTGGTTTCCAGAACCATTGAAAGTAATGGATAGGGATGAGCCCAGGTTCCTCCAGGGTCTGGAGATAATGAACCTTAATGGTGACCTCTGGGCAGAATTGAGCCACAACCTGGACCTGAAACCTCTCTAGGAAGTCCAAGAGCAGTATCAGAGGCCCCTGGACGAGTAACTTCATTGGGCCATGCCTCCCCGCTCTCTTCTTAACCCTTAGAACCCCTTTTCACCTTCCCAGCTTCTATGGGAGAGGCCAGGAGCTCCAGACTTACTTCCAAATGGCCTAGGGAGAAGTTACTGGAAGCCCAAGCTCTGCCTTTTGGAACTTGGTGGGGTGGGAGTGGGGAGTAGAGGCTGGGTAACCTAGGGCTTTCTTCCAGCAGGTAGGGTAGAACTTTACCTTCCCTGAGGTAGGTGCCTACCACCTGTGGTCTAGCCCACACTCCCCTCATCTCTATGTTCTTATGGAATTGAGATAAGGGAACAACAGCCCTTATCCTCCAAGCACTCCAGTTTTTGAGGCTCTCAGGCTTGGCCTGTCCCTCTACTTCCCCAGAAATCCTTAGTAGGGGAGGCTAGGAATGTAGGCTGCTAAAAATAGCAGCAGCAGTTCCAGCTATGAGTCTCCTTGAGGGGTCAGTGGAGCCCAAGATGGGGACTGGGGGGAGAGTGTTGTAGGCAAGGAGGGGGAGACAGCAGCCTGAGCTGGGGTGTGGTGTGCTTACATCATTGTAGGCCCCAGGATACAGAGACAAGGAGCACTGACATTCAGGGATTGATGGACAAGCCAGGCAGGCATGCACAGTGAAGGCTACCTGTTCTATGTTGCTTCTCCAGCAGAATGTCAGGTTGCCAGGCAGACCCAGCTGCTCAGCCTCTTATACACACCCTCCTTCCCCCAACATTACTTTGACTTTCAAGGACCCCGCTTAGCTGGGTGGATGAGCTCTAGTTAAGAGAGCAAAACCCTCTTCCCTTCTCCCTCCTAGTTTCTGATTCTTGAAGCCCAGGGCATGCGAAGGTCCAAGGAGTGCCAGAGGCAGAGTTACAGGTTCATCAGGGCTAAGATTCAGAGCACCAGACTTGAACAATAGCCCTTTTCTTAGTCTAGGCTACAGACAGGGAGGAATGAGAGAGTGATCATTAGACCAGTAGGGTTGGATAAGACTCTGTCACAAGATGGGCACTGAGTGGGCAGTGTAGGAAGGAGGAGAAAGGAATCTGTAAGTAAAGGTGCCAGTGAGCTCTCTTGTGTACACCTTGGTGGGTCCTTCCTTCATACCTTTGCCTAGAGATACCAGAGGCACTTTGATCCAAAAAATGTGACTTTCTTCCAGTTTCTTTTTTGTTTTATTCTGTTTTGTTTTTGACAGGCTCTCCCTATGTAGCCCTGGCTGGACTGGAACTCAAGTGATAACCCCTGACTCTGCCTCCTGAGTACAGGGATTAAAGGTGTGTGCCACTATGCCAGGATTCCTCCAGTTTTTTTAACCAGCTACAAAATAGGATGTTGTGGTAGGAGGGAGACTGCCAGCTGCTGGACCAGATGTTTCAAATCGCTAGCACATCTCTTTACTGGATGTAAATGATGTCTAGGACAATACTGGCAGAACCAGGTGAAGACCCTTAGAAGTTGCCTGAGCCCAGCCTCTGCCTCTCTGCTTCCTGAGTATCATCTTGCTGGCCAGACCTGGTTGAGCTGATGTTCTACCCTGGCCTGACCTCCTGGGTCATCTAGTCCAATCCCTCCAGTGATTACATAACAAAGTGGCCCCTCTTGGTATCATAGAGCTCTCTGGCTATTGAAGGACCCTTTCTTCAAGTGGGGCTTCTGGTCTCTTCCCAGCCCCTACCCCTCAACCATGCTGTCCATCAAAGAGGTGGGACGGGATCTGGTACCATGAATTCTCACTGAGACCCAGGGAGATGACATGCCTTACCCAAGGTCATCCAGACACCAAGAGCCAGTATGGGTTTAAACTGGGGGTCCTGGCTCCCTAACTAGTACTCTGCTTTGTATTCTTCCCTTGGGACTTTCTCCTCCTCCTTGAGGCACAGTGTAACTCCCCACACTGCCTGATAACCCTGTCCCAGGCTCCCAGGGACTCCTTAGGCACCTGCTGGCTTGTGGGACCCTGGCCAGACACTCAGCAGGTGGCTGCTTTGGTGGACAAAGAAGCTGGTGATCAGCTGCTGAGCTGAGAGGGAAGAGGGAGCTGGAAGAAGCTAGTGGGGTGGGAAGCAGTGTGGAAGAATCTGGGCTGAGAATAGGTAGAGAAGAGGAAAACAGAAAAAAGATGTGGGGGTACCCAATGGCTTGGACACTTCACTGAACCTCCCTAAATTCTGCCCTTTCTGCCTGATGACCACCTGGAGGGAGGGGCCTGATAGTAGAGAGAGGAGTCAGGGAAGAGGGGAGGAGAGGGGCAAGGTGGCCTCTAAGGGACATGATGAGGTTGCTGCCAGGGTATGAAACTTGCAACTGAGCCCCTGGGGACTGCACTTTAGGGGTGGAGACCCACTGCTTGAATTGTACCACACATTTGGTTTAGTGACAGGTAGGGGGGACCCTGAACCAGCTATGCCTCACTGAAAGGGGACACCTAGACTCAGCAGAGATGGGAGTTTAGATAGAGGGCTCCCATCATGACCTGGGGACCCCAGAGACTTGTTGGGCCCTCACAGAATCAGATGATGAACTCTCCTGCTACAGATAGGAAACTGAGGTCCAGTATGGTTCTTGGCCAGGAATCATATGTCCTTCTGAAGGCCAGGGTAGTTGGATTGTGTAGGTACTGTTTGGCATCTTTATCTCATTCAATTAGCATTAGAGAAAAAAAAACAAAAAAACAAAACAGAAAGACATCAGAGGTCTCTGGTTTAGCTAGAGAGGTAGCCAGAGCTGAGCTTAGTTATTAAGAATGCAGCTTCGATCTAAACTGAATTCGGGTCAGGGCATATGTCGTAGTCTGGTTTTTGATAGGTGCTGAATAGAGGGGTTGTTGAGTGGAAACTGGATGAGTGGATAAGGATGGGCGGCTGAGTTCTTGCTGGGTAGAATGTGCTAGGTGAAAAGACTAGGTGGGAGAACTGAAATAAGCAGCAGGACAGGAGGGCATTCTGTAGTGGCAAGACCAGCCAAGGCACACATTGGGTCCAGACTTCACTCTAGCATCCTCCCTGCAGCTCCCTCAACCCACTTCCCATCCTTACTCAGTCCTGGCTCATCTCTTGGCAGAGCCCCTTGTTCCTGCTGGGCTTAGCCAGGACCTCCCACCTCCCTCCCTCCCTTCCTGCCAGAAGGCCTGCCAGCCAGGCTGCAGGCTCTGCAGCGGAGCCTGGGATTGTTGTTGGAGACGCAGCAGGTTTGTTTGCTCCCAAGCCCTCCAGAGAAATCTCAACAATCAATGGCCTACAACACTCTGCCTGCAGCTGCAGCATCGATCGTCTCCTCCAAGGGCCTGCGGCTGGGCAGCAGGTAGGCAGGTGAAAGGAAGCCAGGGCATCTTGGACCTTCCATATGGAGGCTTAGTTGGTGGGATAGTCCAAGATGTTAGGACAGACAAGACTGGTCCTCTCATTCACCAAGGCCCCTAAAAGGCAGGCGCATCACACAAGGCAACAGACCTCTGGGCTAAGATATTTCATTCCTTTGCCATTAAGGATGGAACAAGATAAAATGTCTATAACCTGTAACAGTAAGAGCTGAGAGGAGACATCACCAGGAAAGCAACTCTCAAGACCTGAAATGTGTTAGAAGAAAGTTAGGGACTGTTTATGTCTTGAGTCTGTCAGACAATATGAGCTTGAACTTGGTCTATAAAAGTCAGGTAATAGCTTCTATTTCATGGAAATGATATGAGGGGCAATGAGCAAATGTCTACAAAGCACTTAGCCTGGCATATAGTTAGTACCTAATAAACATTTGCTGTTATTGTTGCCGCTAATATTATTTGGATAGTGATGTTCAATGTTCCCATCTGCCTGTACTGCCAGTCTTTCCTAGGCTGGAGGGGACACAGTGCTGGCTGATGTGCAACTTTGAAAAATGGACAGTGATTTTGAGGTATGCTTTCTATTTACTGGCTGTGAAGCCGGGGGTAAGTGATTTCATCCCTCCAAAACTCAGTGTTCCCATCTGTAAAGTGGGGATAGCAAATCTCTTGTTGTAAGTATTAATTAGAAAAAGAATATAAAAGACTTGATCAGTGAAGTGTGGGCCCCTGATGGGAGAGGTTTCCAGGGCTGCCTAATACCCCAAAAATGTGGGATGCATATGTGAATGACTAGATGAATGGCTGGATGGCTGTATCCCAAGGCCTGCTTCCTTAGAAGCTGAGAAAGATTTGTGGACCTGTATTGTGATCTGGATGATTCTTGGGCCTCCACCTCTCCATTCAAGGGCATATATGGTCTCAAAGTTCTATGTTGGGCTCTCCAAGCTGTGCCACAGTGCCTGAAGCTTGGATGGTTGAGGGGATTCTGGATCCTCAGTCCTTAGTTCCTATATAAGCTTCCTTCTCAGCCAGCAGGGGTGGTGAGTAGGAGCTGTGGGAGGGGATCAGGAAGGCTAGGTCCTGAGCTTACCTGTGCTGATTCCTACCCATGCAGTTCTTAGGATTTCTTAACATGCTTTCAGTGTGTGTGCCATGTACTAGGCCCTAGCCACTGGGGATATGAGCAGTGGTGGCACTAGGGATAGGAAGAGGTTTTATCCCATTAAGTATAGACATCAGCATCCCACCCCCAACTCACCTCAGGCTGATGGCATGACATGCTTTCAGTGTGTGTGCCATGTACTAGGCCCTAGCCACTGGGGATACGAGCAGTGGTGGCACTAGGGATAGGAAGAGGTTTTATCCCATTAAGTATAGACATCAGCATCCCACCCCCAACTCACCTCAGGCTGATGGCATGACAGCTTAATTTGTAGAAGGAAAAAACTAAGTAAAGGCTATAATTTACAGGCAAGATAATTGGCCAACTGTTAGGAAAGTGAAAAAAAAAAAACCCTAACATACAATCTATGTAAAAATAGTGTGCTTGCTATGCAAATTCAGCTTCAAGATGAATTCCCAGCTGCCAGAGGCCCATCACTCCATTCTAACCAGGCACCTGACCCCTAAGCTTCTCCCAAATAGACATTCTAGAAATGCCGAAGATATGTGGGGTGAGCAAAACAGACTTGCTGTCCTTTTTTTTGAGTTCATTCTTGCTGCTGGAAGGAGCATCAGGCAAAGGATCATGACCCAAGAGAATGGGTACCTGATAGAGAAGCAAACAGATAGTTGGAGCATAGAAAAGTCCTCTGACCCAGGCTGAAGACAGGCCATAGAGTAGATACCTCATAACAATTACTGAAGTGTCAGCCAAGTCATACCTGAAGCATGAGGTAGACTGAATGATGCTTGCCCAGGAGAGGGGAAAAAAAAATCAGATATTAGGAACAACAAGAACCCAGAATCTGTTGAGAGCTTGGCTAGTCTGGAAAATTGATGCTGAGATTCCTTTGACCTGGCTTGATTAGTCATCACTCTGGAATGATGATACTTCCTGCTGGAACTAGCCTTAGAGACCTTCTAGTTCCTGCTTTGTACCTCCTGGCTGCAGACTAGGGCTGACAGCTTTGCCTCTTCAACATGCCTCTTATTTATAGACTCCCCCTCCTGCCCCCAATATCTGAGGGACCTGGCTTGACAACCATGAACTTTGTAGAACATTGCATTGAAGGCTCCAGAGACTGGAGGCCCAATGAGGTTGGGGATTCTGGCTCTTAACCATCTAGGCTGAAATGTTCCTTCACTAAAGTTACCTTTGCCTATTACCCTCTTTCCTGTCTGGGGCGATAGTGGAGACATGAGTTCTGATAGCTCTGTTCTCATGTGGGGCACAGGATTCCTGAGCTGAGACCAGGCTGGCAGATCAGCTTTATGGGGCTAGGAGAGGTGGGGACAAGAAGGAAGATGGGCAGGAGGAGGCTAGGGGGCCTGGGATGAGAGAGTGGGTAAGGAGGCAGGCTTTCTGATATACCCCCTCCTCCATTCAGGAAGATACACGGGTCAGGGGGGCATGGAAGCTCAGTTTCTAATTAAGCCCAGCCCTGTTGTCTATTTGCTCCCCATTAGTGCCCCATAGCATCCCCAAGGCATTTTAAACTGCTACCCTGCTGAGGAGGCTGGGATGGCGGCCAGAGCCTGCCAAGCTTGATGTGCTTAGGCCCGTGAGGGGTAAAAAGCCAACTTAGACTTCTCTTCTTCTGGCGCAGTCTCCTGAGAAGCCCATCAGGGCCTACCTGCCTGCCATGTGTCAACCTCTGGGGCTCTGAGTGGAATCTAGGCTATCTTTCCCATTGCGCCTTGTCCCCAGCATCACTCTGAGCCTGAAGTGCCAGGCTAGAGAACAGGGAGGAGGATAGCTTCTGCAGCAGCCCCCAGACTCAGGAAATGTGCTGTAGAAGCCAGCACCAACTAAGGATCCAGCTCCAAGTGGCAATTAGCATTTTAGGTTAAGACAGCCCTCGTTTGTTAACCCTTGCAGTAGTAGGGATCCTGAAAGCCAGGTCCTTCCTTTTTGATCCCATACACCATCCTTAGGTCCCTGGCAGAATTAGCAGTCCCCCTTTTCCTTGAGAGTGTAGTAACACTCTCAAGAGATCTTAGAGAGCTAGAACCTCAGGTCCAAAGTCACATAGCCACAGAGGCAGCTTTCCATACCTGGAGACCTAATCCCACCCCAGTCTCAGCTGCTTCCACCTTCATAATCTCCCCAGGCCACATTCACACATGCAGAGATTAATTAACTTTATTGATATTCAGAAATTAAGAGAATGACTAAAGGTAATTGCTCATTAAAAATCATTAAACTGACACAGCAGGCCTGGGCAGACGCAGCCCTTGACGCACTGCCTTCTTCCCCCACTGTGGCAAGACCTCTCTGGCACCTCCTGTGGGTTGGGAGGACACCCCATGGTCTATAATGCTCCTCATGCTTGGAACCAATTATGCCCAAGAGGCTGCAGAAAGAAATAAGGACTTGAGCTTATGGGGTGGGGCACTCTCAGTCTCTTTCCTTGGCCTTGAGGGCCTTCGCTACCACAGGACTCTTGAAGGTTCTGGGCTGTGCCTGGCTGCATTCTGCAGCCTGAGTCCCCTTTACAAACAAAGCTCTGAGGACTATAAGGTGGCAGGACTGCAAGGTGTTGGGAATGTACTCCCTGGTTGAGGCTGTCCTTTTAAAGTCTCCAGGAACTCCAAATGGCCAAATGAGCTACCTCCAATGAGAGGGCTCAGAACTCTAACAACCAGAACCTTCCATTGATGTTAAAGAGGTAGGGGCTTCTGGGTCACCCACAACCCTGGATCCAGGCCCTCTCATCTGCCAGTCTTGGCACTGCTTCCAATCCTTTCCCTCTACCCCTAAAACCCATCAGAAAGATGATCCCACAAGCACTGGAGAATCTAACAAATTACAGAGGGACACTGACTGGTGGGGAGGGGCATAGACTTCTAGCCAAAGGGGGTAAATTCCTCCCAACATGAACCTCCATACCGCCAGTGGGGACTGGACTCAGTCACACCAGCTTTCCTCCTGGAGACCAGCAGTCTCTCTCCACCCTGCAGGGATCTGGCTTGCAGAGACTGCACCTGCACACTAGTGGCATCACTGCTGAGTTGTCACCCAACACTCAGAACTCCTGAAGTGTGGACACCCTGGGACCCACTACTCCAGACATACAGAATCCAGATTACATTCACACCTAAACCCACACACCCTCAGTCAAGGGCTACCATTGCATGCCAGGGATTAGACAGATATAGGTTGTGTGCCCCAGGGAAACCACCCAGAGCCAGGATGTGACCAGACCCCCTACAGGTCCTAAATGCAGAGACAGCCCTGGATTGCTGGCTGGCTCATGGAAGGGTTTCTCTTCACCCCTTCCTGTCCCTGGAGTGGGACTTGTGAGATTCTCCACCTCGTGGCCATGTGAAAACACAATTCCAAGTTTCCCCAGCCTTAGCAGGACCCAGTGTGGACATGCAGGTAGGCTGGGCAAAGATAGGGTCTGCTTGTGGGTAGGAGAATGAAAACAGCTGTGGTCTAGCGGCCCAGCCCAGCCCAGCCCTTGCCACACTGCCTTGACCTCCAACTCTCAGCCAGGAGGTTAGAAATTCTTCCTCTTCCCTCCTCCACATCAGATGCCAGGAACCAGAACCATATGGCGAGGGACCGCGAGTCCCAAATCCAAGTGCGGTTTCGAGGACCCCAGCAGCCCCGGTAGAAGCGGGAGACCGACCTGAGCAATCGTAGCTTCCTTGACGGCTTGTTTGAGCCAGGACCGCAAGTCCAGACTAGACTTGCATCCTTCCTGCTCCCCTGCTCCGGAACACAGAACCTTTCTTGAGAGCTCCCTTGTTGTCTACTCCAAGGCCAAGCTTCCTTGCCCGAGACCGATCAAGTTGGGGACTTGACTCCGCGCCCCGGGGCTGGGGCACAGGGTGAGTTCCGCCGACGAGTCTGCCGTCCTAGGTCGATGGGACTCAGCAGGAAGGCAGACCCAGAGGGAGGCAGAGCTCTGGGTATGTGCGTGTGTGTGTGTGTGGAAAGGATTTCGGGGAGGACAGAATATCCCAGGACCTCAGCTCTGGCAGCCCAGCGCAAATGCGAGGAGACGGATAGAGAGCCCCCGGGGTCCCCGAATGGCTCCCCAGAATTATGCTGTGGGTTCCAGTTCTGACATAGAAGTGCCAAGGCGGAGGTAATATTTGTCCCAACCCCGAGTCCGGCCACCATCCGACCTGGTTTCTCTGCACTGAGGATGCGGGGGGCCCCAGAACCCGCGGCAAAGTCGAGCGAAGTTTGGAGGGCGGCAGGGGAGGCGGAACCGCGGGCTGCCAACTGGATTGTCCCGACTCCTGGCCCCCAGCCACGCGCCCCGGCGCCCCTAGACGCCTGGAGTGGAGCGAGGTAGCGCGCGTGTGAGCGCGTGTGTGCGGGGAGGGGGTGGCGTGATGAATTGCAGCAGAGAAATCCCATTAGATCCGGGGAGATGATTAAAGGAGAGGTCTCGGCCGAGCGCCGATGGCGGGAGCAGCGGCAGCTTCCCGCCCGCGGGGCCCGTGGCCCGCCCGGCTCGGCGGGCGCCGGGGGGCAGCGCAGCCGGCGGGACGCGGGGCTTGGGCTGGACCACCGGACGCGCGGAGATGGGAGCCTGGACGGTCCTCCTTTCCTACCCCGGGGAGTCCGCGCCCGCCCGGGTCCTGTGGCCGGACGCCGGAGTCCCTTACCGTGAGCCAGGAGCTCCAGCAGCGAGGGCAGGAGCAGCAGGGCTGCTGGGCGCATGGTGCTGGCGGCGGCCGCGCCCGGGGCCGGGGCTGCGGCGGGAGGTCGGTGGACTCGGCGAGGCGTGGGCGTGGGGGCCACCGCGGGGTC
>NW_008333884.1:262722-274649 GCF_000622305.1 Nannospalax galili
GCCGCCGCCGCCGCCGCCGCCAGCGCCTGACAGAATCAGCACCACGGCCAGCGCCTGGCGTCGGCGCCGGGGATCGCCGCGCGGGGCTGGGGGCGGGGGCGCGGGAGGAGCGGCCTACCGTAAAGTCTCAAGCAAAGGCGCAGACGACCCAGCGGCCAGAGCACAGGCTTCGGAGCCACTGCCGGCCCCGGAGAAGGACTGCCTTACTAATGTGGCACACAGACCCCGCCTTTCCGCACTGCCCACGCCCAGCCAAACCTGCCACCCTCTCCCGGGTTAGCAGCCTGCCAAGGTTTTAGGTTCTAACCGGATTTTCCATTAGAGACAACACCCCCCTTCCCCACCTCTCTCCACCCCATCCTGGTACCTGGGGGCTCCTAGGGTGACCTGGGAAGACATACACCAGTGAGGCAGCTGGTGAGGCCTCGGTGTCCTTGTGGCAGCTCCGTCCTAGGCCGATAATGAAGATGGCTTTTGAGCTATAAAGGACAATAAATTATTACTTTGCGCTCAATAAATGCCAGGGCTCCAGGCAGCTGCATCAGCAGCAAACTGTGCTCACAGAAAAGCTTAATTATCCTGATATTATAGTTAAAAACCGGTGGCCCTTGTGGCTCAGTGAGACATTCTCCACTTGGCAGGGGGCAACCTGGGCCAAGCTGTGGGGTGCTGAAGGCAGCATCAAGATCCCCATGCAGCCCAGAATCTACAGACTCTGCTTCCTCTGTCCCCTCTGTGGAACCAGAGCAGCCACAGTGACACAGATCCTTTATGCCAAGCCAATTCCTGCTCAGGTCTTGGAACTGAGGGAGAAGATGTATGATAAGCTTGAGTATAGGGGGTCTCTAGGGCTGTTTTATTTTAAAATTTCTTTTTTTCCATGCTAGTAACTGAACCCAGGGCCTCATACATGATCTCATACATGATAGACAAGTACTCTAACCACAAGCTACAGCTCCAGCCCACTGAGACTGTTTTAGACAGAGGGAGACTTGATGGAGGCCCAAGGGAGAACTCAAAAGGTCATTCCATTAAACAGCATGGAAAAATAAGATTCCATGACTCTTTGTGATCTGAGGAGCCCCAGTAAGCCACAGGGTAATGAGGCTAGCCACAGCCGTACCTGACTTGAGGCTGCTATTTAGGTCCAAGGGACCATGGTTGAGCTCACTAGGAGGGCTTCAGTGGACCCAATAGGACATAACCATGTAGCTGTTAATATTATCTGTAGGGGAAGAGGAAGGTGAATTCTCTGCAGTTCCTGAAAGGAGGGCAGATTTGTGTTTAATTCTTTTCTTGTGAACTTGGCTCAAACCCTAATCATTGTCCACTGCCCTTCCTCACATCATCCTGGAAGAAGGTGACTTATGCCCTAAGTTTAATTTCTCTGAGAGTCTTTCCATCCTTAGAGTCTCCCAGCTTTGCTCCTTGAATTCTCTGTAGATTCTTTTGTGGGATCTGGGGAACTGCCTTGGCTGTTGTAAAGAATCCCAGGCGGTAGGCAGGTGGTATGCGGAATTAGCCAGGGGAGATGCTGGGAGAGAATTTTTGGACAGTTGTTTGGAGAAGCAGAGGACAAAAGGAAGTGTAGTAGAAAGCTGATAGGAAGGGGAAGCCGGCAAAGAAGGGGTAGAGGGGATGGAGAACAAGAATTGACAACAGAGTTGGGGAACACAGGAGTGGCTGATAAAAGTCTGGGAACTGGTGAAGGTCATAGATTCTATCTTTGCTCCTTGTAGGCGTTCCTGAGCTCTTCCCACATCCCTGGGTCCCTCAGGATTATATAGTTCTGGCAGACCCAGGATGAACCTTGTATACCAGAACAATTTGTGGTGATTTGGAGGCTGGTGGCAGACTCACTTGACTGTCCTGGCAGCAGGGATCTGGATGGGCTGGGCATTACTTACAAGAAGGAGGGTGAGGGAGCTATCTGGAACATGCAACATGACCTTCCCAACTTCTTGAACTAACCTAAGCATTCAGGAGGGGGTGGTCCATTGGCGACTACAAGTCCCAGAATACAGTGCTCTTCCCTGAACCCAGAGGGTGAGTTTTTACTGCACAATGGGAGTAATAATGCACTTGTGCAGTCACTCTTTCTTAAAGATGGTCAACAT
Organism: Nannospalax galili; assembly: GCF_000622305.1. Classification (NCBI taxonomy): domain Eukaryota; kingdom Metazoa; phylum Chordata; class Mammalia; order Rodentia; family Spalacidae; genus Nannospalax; species Nannospalax galili. The sequence goes on from NW_008333884.1 coordinate 264,840, forward strand.
AGCTTCTGTGGGGTGGGTTCCCATCGAGGTTGAGGCAGAGCCTGGACCAAGCTGGGAAGCAGTAGAATTTTTGTCAAACATCTCTTATTCTTTAAAAAAACATTTTGTTATTTTTATTTCATGCGTATGCATATATTGCCTACATGTAGGTAAGAGCACTTGTGTCCTTGCAATGCTCGCAGAGGACAGAAGAAGCCTTCGGATCCCCTGGAATTGGAGTTTCAGACAGTTGTTAGCTATCATGTGGGTGCTGGGATTTGAACCTGGGTCTTCTGCAAGAACAGCCAGTGTTCTTAACTACTGAGCCATCTCTCCAGACCCAACATCTCTTATTCTTTTCAAGGGGCTCATTCTTCCTAGACCTTGGCATCACCCCAAAGTGAGGACAATAAAATGCCCAAGAGGACATACATTCATATACAAGGCTTATTATAGGCTTAGAGTTTACTCAGTTCGTATAAACACTTGAAAGTGGTATGGGCCTGCAAGATGGCTCAGCGGGTAAAAGACCACTTGCTGGTGAACATAGTGACCTGAGTTCAATCTCTGGGACCCACATGATGAAAAGAAAGAATTGATTCCTGCAGGATGTCCTCTGACCTCTGCACTTGCACATACATGGCAACCTTGGGCAACCTGCAAGTCTCCCTCATTGCTTTCATTGTTCCCATTCTCTGTGTCTCTACCTGACTCTTTGTTCTTAGAGGACCTGGGTTTTCCTTGTGTAATTGCTCACTCTTCTTTACTAGTTGTTGACTCAGTGAATGTATGGCCTATGTGCCCTCTACTCCCTACCTAGCCCAGTGACCAGTACATTGTAGATGCTCAATCAGCGTTTATGAACGAAAAGGAATGTCTAAAGCTCAAGGCAGGTCATGGTACCATACAAGAGCTGTGAGATAGGGAAAAGGGGACATTGCTTCAGGTCACTGAAGCCTTCACATAGCAGATGGGTGAAACGGAGTTGAATCTGCTTTATGTTTCAGTGAATGGAGGAGGGAAGGGAACATCCAATGGAAGAGGGAGGATATACAGAGTGAGGCCATGGCTTATGCAGAGGCAGCATGGTGGAAAATGCCAGATAGCTGAGGTTAGTAAGGAGACTGGTTCCACAGAGCAGAGTCCCAGTAGAAAAGTAGGAGGAAAGCTAAAATCATCTGGGCCCAGGCTGTGGGAAGTTTTGTGGTCGTCTGAGTGGCAGAACATCCTTGGTTGCTCCCTTGAAGGGGTTACCTCATCATGAAGGTATGAGAATTGAAACACATCTCACGCCATTCAGGTGGGTCTCAGGCACTGTGGCCAGTGGGAGGAATGGTGGACTTCACTGCTGACTCTGAAGAAGAGCTACTATGGGTTAGGATTGAAAGCCTTAGAGGAGGGCTCCTAGTCACTTTCCAGACAGGAGCAGATCTCCAGCCCACATTGCTGGAGAAGCCAGCTTCACTTCCCAACAGCTTGCAAACTCAGGGGATTACAGGCACATTGGCGACTTATTTTGAAGTCTCTGTTGGGCTAATACTTGCTTTCTGAGCAGAAAGAGAAAAAAAATCATTCTCCTTGGCAGCCTTCAAAGCAGAGTATCTGAAGGGGCTTTAGGGTTTCAAGGAAGCAAGGGAAGGGGAAGTCATCTTACTCCAGAGACTGCCACCTACCTCTTGGACCAGGTCCTCAGACTCTGTGGCCTCTGAACCAGCCAGGGATCACAGGCCTGGCTTCCTGTGTTCCTCAAAGTCAAACAACCTTTTGAATTTAGGGCCAGGAGGAGGACCCTGCCCTGGTAAGTGGAGACTCTTGACTCTGGATATTTTCTCCCACTCCAGGAGCGGAGCAGATCACTGTAGCAAGAGCCTAGGGTGGACAGAGACAGCAACAGAAAATGGTTTGATGTGAACTACTTTCCATCTCAAAACTGAGGCCTCCAGCCTGCCCACCAGCCCCAGCTGAGGTCTTTGATCCTCTACAGCTCCATAAATGTTTAATGCCACCGGCTGGGCAGAAATGAGGCAGGTGCTGGAACAGGCAGACTGGGAACAGGACTTGAGAACCATCACATTGGCTAGATTATTTTCACATAAGAGCTTGGGGATGGGTGGGAGGAGGCCATCCCCCTCCATGTAGAGGGAAAAGTCCCAGGGTTCAAATTTGTGGCACCAATAAACGAAACTCTTTGAAAACCACCAAGGGGCTGAAAATAAAATGAAGAATCAATTGCAGAAGCCCAGTCCCCCTGGTTTGATTGTAGGAGAAAGATGGAAAGTTAAATGACAATCAAATGCAAATACAGCTCAACAAACACCACAGCAATTACCAGGCTCAGGAACCACATGGCGTTTGCAGGCAGCAGGGGTTAGCAATTTGGAAGCCTGGGCCCATGCAGAGGTGACGGGCATGTGGCTATTTTAATGGACAGTTAAATAGATGCAAAAACCTTGCATCTACTTTGCATACACACTGATGAGTAGGGAACTGGGATTCAGGGAGGCTGTGCTTTCTGTGACTGCTTCTGCATCATTTCAGGTGGGAAGGGGCCCTGAGTGCTTGAAGGCAAAGCTGTTGTGAAAGTACATCAGAGGGCTGGGCCAGTCTCTTTGGTCCTTCCCACCAGCTGATACTGAGGCTCTGAGGATTGAAGTTGAAGAGAGTTCATGGGGTCCTCCATGAAAGGGCTGGAGGCACTGACCTTCTAATAGCCCAAAGGCCCTGGTAAGAGTGGCCTTCTCTTCTATATTTGCATAATGTTTTGCATCTTATTTGAATGCTATTAATTTGGTGTCAAGCTAAGTTGGCACGGTGTAGAAAGAGAACAGCTGTCCTTCTCCCTCCCCTCTGTACTCCGGGGCTTACTTTGTGCATAGCCCTCCCCAACCTGGGAGACAGGAGGCCTCCACTTCCAGTACCCCCTCCATGTGTCCTGACACTCAGAGTCTCTCTTAGGGAAGCCAACTCCTAAAAGCCAAGGCCACCTGGGTATTATGGCCAGTTGAGTTATGGTGAAGGAAGAAGAAATGGTCCCCAAGGGTACCCTTGCCAGACCCAGAGGCATCCTGGGAGGATGCTGGGGGCCTTCTTCTCCCCAAGCAATCAAGGCAGTTTGGCTTGGAAAGGGTCCAAAGATAATAACCAAGAGAGGGAGGGAACAAAGACAGGTGATAATCCTAGAGAAATATAAAGGGCTCTAGAAATAAAATTCTCTGAACTCAATAGTCCTAATGCTTGAACTTACATAAAATACATCTGCTAGAGGCATTGGGTTTATGGCGCCACTCGGAGGCTGAGAATTCAGTACCAGGTTGATAGTCATGTGAAATGGGTCACCTTGTGGGACAAATTCCAGGGAAGAAAGAGGGCTCAGGTATACCATATGGACTTCCCTGATCAGTGGGCACCAGGCATTCTATAGTGAACCAGGGGTAGAGGTGGGAGAAACAGGCTTGTCATCTGGCTGAGATGCCCTCTCAAAACATCTGAGTTCTGGGATAGGGATGTGACTCAGCTGGTAGAGTGCTTGCCTAGTGTGCATGGAATCCTGAAGTCAGTCTCCAGCACTGTATGAACCTGGCATGAAGGTACAAACCTGTATTCCCAGCACATATGAGGTAGAGGCAGGAGGATAGAAGTTCAAGGTCTTTCTCAGCTACATATTGAGTTCTGGGTCAGCCTGGGCTATATGAGTCTCAAAAACAAAACAAAACAAAACAAAAAAAACCCACAAAACCTACCACTTGTGAGTTCTTTCTCCTGGGGGACCATCTGCAATGTCCCCCCACCCCCTATAGACGTGCTAGGGCCAACTCCAGTTACCTCTGCAGACACCAAGCAGGACAAAGGTGGTGTGAACAAATATATCCCAGCCTGACTGACCTTATACCTGACCTTACACCACTGTCCCTGATAGCTGCTCAGTCAGAGCCAAGGTGGAGGCAAAGAATGTTTGCTCTTCTTATGTCTGAGGTAGGACTGGGGGGTTGCTTTGAATTATATGAGAGGATAATCATGTTTCCCCTTTTGAGCAAACCCCAGCATGAAGATTTGCAATTGCAGGATGGACTGATTCAAGTTTTATAGAAGGGCCTGAAGTATTTCCTCTTTAAAAAGATTGCTGCATGCATTGAAAGCAAATTCACAATAGTTCTGTCTAGTCTCCATTTTAAAGGAACTCAGGCCTTGAGTTCACTGGGTTTTTTTTTTTTTCTTTACCTTTAAAAATAATAATAGCACCATTTATCATTTTGCTGGTCATGGGCAATAAGCCAGGGGATTTAGCAATACCCTCACAACAATATTATGAGGTAGGTACAGAGCTTTCAGTGTTCCCATTGTCCAGATGGGGGACACTGAGGCCCCAGGAGGCTTGGTGATTCACAACTAGTTAGTGGTAAAGCTGTGCTATACTGCCAAGATGGGCAGAAAGGCACATGCCGGTGAACCTTTGTGGAGCAGGTGGGAGAGGGGTCATAGATCCCAGGGTTCCCCTCCAGGGGCCTGGGCCTTGGTGATTATCCTGGAGCAGAGTCTGGAGGGTGGCCATTTAGAACAGTTGGGATGGGTTGGTCTCTTAATTTGTTATACATATTCAATAAATGGCTGGTACTTAGCTGTGATCCAAAATGGAGTATAAGGGGCTCGAGGGTTGACTTAGCAGTTAAGATGACTTGCAGAAGACCTGGGTTTGAATCCCAGCACCCCCATGGCAGTTAACAACCACCTGTAATTCCAGTTTCAGGGGATCTGACACCCTCTTTTGGCCTCTGTGGGTACTGCATGCATGTATGGTACATATATACATGGAGGCAAAAATTCATACACATAAAATATAAAATAAAATAAAAATGAAAAATCAAAATGGAGTACATGTGCTCCCTACTCCTGCTTGGAGACAGTACAGAGAACCAGATGGCTGAATGCAAAACAGCACACAGCAGGCCCTGCAAGGGGAGGCCCACAATGCAGGCCCCTCCTGATTACAAGGGGAGGGAAGGGAAGGGAAGTCTGCCCAGGGGACAGCTTGTACATAGTAGCCTGGACTAAGCCGTGGTAGGTATGCCTGGACAAACGACATGGTTGCCAAAGCCAAGGGTTTGTGTGATCTCTGTGCTCACCATACGTACCTTACCTGTTCATCTTTCCACTCATCCTTTACCTAACCACCAACCCAGGCCATTCATGACTGTCTCACTCACTTGTCTACAGAATGAAAGCATTTATTGAACACTTTATGTGTACCAGGACCTGAGCTGGTCCTCCAGAAACTCTGCAGCCAGGAACAGAAGACAAAGTCCTAACATGTTAGTACAGCGTGACTGTTTCTTCAAGGCTCTGGAAGCCCTTTGAGGCCCAGTGTCTCCCATGGACCTTGCTCCCCAGGACAAGGGTGCATATTCCTTCTAGGGAGATCTTCCAGATACAGAGTCTCTTGATGTCTAACCCTATTCCTTCCTGCTGTAGAAGTAGTCCACTTCTTACAGGCTCAGAGTGGTGGGATGGATTTCTAGTGTTTCTTTTCCTGAACCCTTTCTTGGGTCTCAGGACACTGTAGTCCCAGCAGAACCCAGGAACAGAGTCAGGAGCACTTGGTTTCCTCATGATCCCTAAGAAGACTGCTGCAGACCCACCTCTGGCCTCTTGATCTTCTGGGCAAGAATATAGGGCAGAAATCTCAAATGGTACTCAATTCTAGCTGTGCATTCCCATCTCTGACTCCTCCTTGATCTGTCCTCTGCTTGTGACATCACAATGGTCTCTATAGCAACTGATTGTGAGGTCACTGGTCCTTAAAGACACAGACTCAGCAGGTCCAGACAATGCCTGGAGGAGAGGGAAGGTATAAAACAAAACACACACCCAAGAGATCTAGATTCTTCTCCCATGGGAAAGAGCAGGGCTCCCAGACCTGTCCAGGGAGCACTCTGCTTCTCTGCCCATCTGCAGAGAGACCCTATGGGTGACTTGCAAGAGCAAGACCTGTGAGAAAGAGGGGCTGCTTACCTGGAGGCTGCAAGGGCCTGAGCTCAAGCCATCCCAGCCATCTGCTTGCCTCAGGTGCTATTCACAGCCTCCACTTCTTTACCTAGAAAAGGAAAATGGTACCATCTGACTTCCAGATGTGCATTCAGCAAGGTGACCCACAGGAGGGCCTGGCATGTGACAGGTGATCACTAAATGCTTTTTATATTTACTGTCGCCTCAGCCCTTGGGCTGGACATTTGTATATCATCTTTTTCTTTATTGCCAGTCACTATAGTAGCATGAGGAAGGTTTCAATTCTTTTTGGATCAGGGTTTGATTTTGAGCAGGGTTTGATTCTTACCTCCTCTTCTTCCCAGCTGTTAGCCTTTGAGCCAGTTGCCACACACCTCTAGACCTCAGTTTCCTTGACTGTGAAATGGAAAATAGCAACAGTATTGTCTAGGCTAAAAGGAGATCGGGTGTGAACAGTACAACCTGGCCACATCAGTGCACGGCAATGGTGGTAGGTTGCTGTCTTGAGGGAGCTGTTTCTGACTGGCTGTTCCAGTCTGCTACAGGAAGTGTGAGTTCATCTGTGGGGTGTCCAGAACTGGACAGCAGGGAGCCTTAAGACAGGACCACAGGGAAGCTGCCTCCCCAAGTAGGGCTACTGTCCCTTTCTGAGTCCCTCAGTGCAGATACTTTGTCAGGCCACTCATCTTATACCAGCAGGGGCTTTCTGCTTCTTGCTCAGGACCAGCCATGGCTCATAGATCTGAGAAGGCCTGGTCAGACCCTAGCACACAGCAGGGGCTCAGCTACAGTTAAGGTTCCATGAGGCCAAATGACAGACAGGCTATCTAACATTCCTTTTGTAGGTATCCTGGACCAGGCTTTGTCCTTAGCACTTTATACTGTCAGTGTCCACAACAACCTAGGAAATATATATTGTTAGTATCCTTTGTCATTTGTTTTTGGTGGTACTGGGGATGGAACCTAGGGCCTCAAACATTTAAAGCAAGTGCTATGCCTCTAAACTATATCCTCAGCCGCATTGCACTTCAGTCTTCTTAATGCTGGAATTACAGATGTGTGCCACCATGCCTAGCTTCCCTTTTAAAAAATATTATTATCATTAATTACATTTATTATTTATTTTATTTTATGTGTATGTGTGTATTGGCTGCATGTGTGTAAGTACAGCTATGTTGTGCAATGCCCACAGCAGTCAGAAGAGGGCATTAGATCCCCCTAGAACTGGAGTTACGGATGGTTGTTAGTTGCCATGTGGGTGCTCTGTAAGAGCAGTAAGTGCTCCTAAACGCTGAATTATCTCTCCAGCCCCCTTATTTATTTACTTATTTATTTATTTATTATTTATTTATTTATTTATGTGTGCACATGCATGCCATAGTGCATGCATGGAAGTCAAAGGACAACTTTATTTTTTTTGGTCTTTTTTGAGGCAGGGTCTCCCTGTAGCCCCAGCTGGCCTGGAATTCACTATGTAGACCAGGCTGGCCTCTAACTCACAGAGATCTGCCTGCCTCTGCCTTCTGAGTGCTGGGATTAAAGGTGTATGCCACCATGTCTGGCCTCAAAGGACAACTTGTAGGAGACTGTTCTTTCCTACTGTGTGGGTCCCAGGAATCAAACTTAGGTTGTCAGGCTTGGCAACAAGCACCTTTACCTAGTGAGCTACCTCACCAGCTCTCCATTTAAAAATAATGAAACAAAGAGGCTGAGTAATCTGCCCAGGGTCACATAGCTAGTATAAAATGATGGAGTTGGGATTTGAACCTACACTTTTAAATTATTATTTTTTGCCAGGTGTGGTGTTTCATGCCTTTAATCTCAGCACTCCGGAGGGATCTCTGTGAGTTCAAGGCCAGCATGGTCTACATGGTGAGCTCCAGGACAGCTGGGGCTACAGGGAGACCCTGTCTTTAAAAAGACAAAAAAAAAAAAAAGAAAAATTATTTATATTGTTATATATTTATTCATTCTTATTTTTATGTGCATAAGTATTTTGTCTGCATAAATGTAAGTATACCTGTGTCATGTAATGCCTGTGGAGGCCAGAAGAAGATGTCAGATCTCTTAGAAACTGGAGTTATGGACAGCTGTTAGCCACCACGTGGGTGCTGGGAACAGAACCTATATCCTCTGCAAGAGCAGCCAGTGTTCTTAACTGCTGAGACATCTCTCTAGCCCCTATTTCTATTATTACAATAACTTTTTTTTATAGAGACAGGGTCTTACTGTGTAGCCTTGGCTGGCCTGAACTCTCTATGTAGGTAAGGCTGGTCTTGATTTCACAGAGATCTGTGTGTTTCTGCCTCTTAAGATCTGGGGTTATAAACTTTTTTTCCCCTGTTCTTGGTAATCTCATGTATATAGACCTAGGCTGGTCTGCAACCTGCTTATAGCAAGGACTTCTGATCTTCCTTCCTCCACCTCCAGAGTGCTGGGAGACCAGGTGTGTGAGACCATGCCAAGTTAATGGGGTGCTACAGATCAAAGCCAGGGCTTCGTGCATGCTAGGCAAGCACTCTACCAATTGACCTTCAGCCCTAGCTGAACCCACACTCTTAACTCTCACTTTACCCTGAGCCGCACAGACTCTGCTTGTGCATTTTGTCCTGGCTCTCCTACTCACCCCCACCCCCCACCCCCCAACTTCTTCTTTTTCTGATCTTGACCCAGTGCAGCCCAAAGAATGCAGATGCTCCTCCATCCACCTCAGCCACCTGCCTCCCCTTCTCTGAAATAAAGCTGCGGCCGCCACCACAGCTGCAGCCACCACCGGATCCATTGCTTATTTCAAGTCTTCCTAAAGCTTGTTGAGTTCTTAACTTATTAAAGATAAGCACATGGAAATAGGGAGCAAATCTCTTTATTTATGACATAATCTCCAGCCCAGAAAAACGGCAGGAACAGTGTTGCCTGTATTAGGGAACCAATAGGAAAAAAAATCAATTAGATTCGCCAGAGCGTTCACTATTAACTTTCTTCTGATGTTTCTCCTAGGGCTGGTCATGGGAGTCTCTGCGGTGGTTGAGCTGAAGGAGAGAAAAGAGCTTTGTAGGAACAGAGGAGGGATATCACAGGGAAGATAGCAGAGCAGGCTCTGGGCAGAGAAGGAGCCTCTCAATCCATCCTCTTTATACTGTCCAGACTTCAGCCAGGAAGTCCTTATATTGATTTAACTTCTGTGTTTCTTGCTGCAGTTTCATCTGGTGACTTGCAGGGCGGGCGCTGGGAGTCAGCTGGTTGTTCTTTGCTTCTTGTAGACTTGAACTCCAAGTCTGACCACATATCTGCTGGTTGGTTGAGGGTGGGATCCTTTTCTTCCTGCAGGACCAATGGCCTGCAAGGGGTTCCTCCTAAGGTATGGCCAGTAGGATCTTTCCCAGCTTCAGCTCTCAGTTCACCTGTTGACCTCCAGGAGCCACTTCATAGCAGTCTCCCTGGGCAGGCCGTAGTTCCCAAGGTGGGATGCTCAGTTCCATGGCAACCCCAGGTCCCATAGCGTCTCTAGTAGGCTTTCCTCTAGGCCAGGCTTGTAGCAGATGCTCACTGAACACTCATTGAATCAACTGTCCTACAATCCATTAGTTGAATGCTCACTCTAGCTAGGTTATGAAGGGCAAGTGTTCATGACCTGAAATTGAGGCCCTCTGATGCCCTCCTGAACCAGAAGACCACATACTCTCCAGTTTTTTCAGAATTTTTTTTTTTTTTTTTTTTTTTTTTTTTTTTTTTTTTACAATTTTTTTTTTTTTTTTTTTAAAAGGTTTTCCCTCTTGCCCCCCGCTTTTAGTGTAGGCTTGAGAAAATTTCCTCAAGACTTCTAGGTATGTT
>NW_008333884.1:274820-329555 GCF_000622305.1 Nannospalax galili
ACCCTCCTGTCTCTCCCCCCCCAGAGCTAGATTCAAAAGCCACTACACCAGATTTTTTTTCTTTTGACACAGGGTCTCACTATGTAGCACTGGCTGGCCTGGAACTCTGTAGGTAGACCAGACTAGTCTTGAACTCACAGAAATTCACTTGCCTCTGCCTCTCAGGTGTGAGGATTAAATGCATCAGCCACCATTCCCAGCAGAAGTTTTTTGACCCAGGGGAATCAACTCTGAGAAGCCACTTTATAGAGGAAGAAACAGGCTCACTGGGAAGACGGCTCTTGAGGTAAAGTGCACAGTGCAAGCCAGAGGACCTGAGTTCCATCTCTTTCTTGTACTCTTGTCAAAGTTGGGTGTGGAGATGCACACTTGTAATCCCAACACTGGAGTGGTTGAGAAAGGCAGATTCTTTTGTCTTGCTGACCAGCCAGCCTAGCAGGTCAGCGAGCTCCAGACTGCTGAAAGAGCCTGTCTCAAAATAAAAGGTGGGTGGTGCCTGATAAACAATAACCAAGGTTGTCCTCTACCACAACCACACACACACACACACACACACGCACACATGCACACAACCCACATGAATACGTACATATACAAAGAAACAGGCTCAGACAAGAGCAGTAACTTGCCCAGGCTTGTAAGTAGATTAGATATCCTGTGTCCATGAGGAAGTTCTTCTCGAAGTCTACCCTAAACCTTTCCTGTTTTCTTCTCAGTCCCCTGGAAGCAGAGAAAGGCATTCTGACCCATGCAGACTTCCCTCCATGCAGGGGTGTTCAGAGGTGCTTTGTACATTGTTGATTCAAAATGAATATTAGACACAGAAGCTTACAGAGGCCAGCCCTGCAGGGCAGGCAATGAACCTACCCTCTTCATGCCTGTTCATTATTATAATTAATATCGAGCTGGGGTTGGTGGTGACCTTGCCCTCACTAGGTATTTGGGCTATTTCAGAAACTTATTCGGATCAATGAGAGACAGCTCAGAATAGATAAACTCCCCGCCATCCAGACTAATCAATTGCAACACTGCCGTCACAACAAACCCAAGAAATCAATCTGATTTCAGGCGACATGGTAGCTCAGCGCTGGCCAAGCTGGTTTTAATTTCCATGTGACTGAGACCCAGCTTCCTGTGTTCATTGGAGCACCCCTCTTTCCCAGCTGGTGTTCCATGCCTAAGTGCAGGAAGCCCATGGAGGGCTTGGGCTAAAGAGCCAGCTGTATGGAAGTCGGGGTGACCTGGAGGTGGTGTGACTCTGAGACTCTTGAGCCCCCAGGCAGCTGACTTAGAACCTGGGCTGAGAACATTGTTTCGTTGGCTTCAGCTCTGGTTTCTGCTGCCCTTTGCAAAAACTAAGTCTAGAGGCTCTTCTGGGCTGTCTCCCAATCAGGTGCTGCACAGGTGGACTACCTACCTCAGAGGTAGACTGCCTACCTCAGGAGCTGCCACAGTGACCTGTATTCTTGCAGACTGGGTTTGTCTAGTAGGGCAGCAAAAAAAGCTGACAAAGATAGAGCCATTTTGGGGGTGCTCACTTTGTGTCTGGACACTAGGCTATGCATTTTACATGCATCTTTTTGGAGTGCTAGGCATCAAGCCCTGGGCTTTGCATGTGCTAGGCAAGTGCTGTACTACTGAGTAATAGCCTCAGCTCTTGGTTTTTGAGATAGGATCTCTGCTATATAGCCCAGGGTGCCTCAAACTCAGAACCTGCTTCTTTTAGTAGTAGCCAGGCTTGCACCCAGGGCCTCACCCATGCTGGGCAAGTACCTTTCCACTGAGCTATAACTTAGCCCTTTGTGTGTGTGTGTGTGTGTGTGTGTGCGTGCGCGCGCACGCCTAGAGGTTGATGTCAGGTGTCTTACTCCATTGCTTTCCTTATTTTTTGAGACAGAGTCTCTTACTGAATGTGGAGTCCACTGATTAGCTAGGCTGGCTGGCCAGTGGGCCCCAGGACTTTGTCTTTTTCCTCTCTCCAGTGCTGGAGTTACAGGTGCTCTGCTGGGTCAGCTTTTCTGTGGGTGTTAGAGATCTAAATTCAAGTCTACATGCTTACAGCAAACATTTAACTTACTGTGCTATCTCCTCAGCCCCTTTATTTCATGGTTTTAAATTTTTAGACAGGATCTTACAAAGTGTCTTAGGCTGGCCTTGGTCTTACTCTGTGGCTCAGGCAGTCTTTAAACTTACTGAGTATCTGGAATTACAGACCTTTGCTATGAGGCCTTGACAAGAAAGTTTTGACTCAGGATTCACCTTACTGGGAAGGCAAGGCCACAAATACAGATCAGTCTGAGGCACTGGTCAGATGGCTATGGACTAGGCCTCCTGCTTAGTGTCCTCACAGCCCCATAGCCCTCTAGACCTGCCACTGAGCACTGGTTGGGTGATTTTCTGACTCCAGCAATCCCTCAACCTCCTCAGTCTGCTCTGGATTTAGAGCGTGACGGTATGGTACTAACTGACTGGAGCTATGCTGGTCACAGAGAGGCATGCATCCTTCTGCTCTGGAGTAGGGGTGGGATTGGGTGGTGAGGCTGATGAGGCACAAGTCTGGTGTCAGGAGGTCCTGGATCATGGAAGGGGCTTCTATCCATCTCAGAGAGCGGTGAGTGGGTTGGCTCTCACAGGGTGTGAGGGTGGGGAGCTGCCTGTCCATTGCCCTCCTGAGGGAGGCTGAGACTCAGGACACCGAGGCTCAGCAATGCAGAATGACCTAAAGCAAACAGCTATGGAGCCTCAGGGTTGTGTGGCTTCCCAGGGCTAGGATTGCCCTTGGCTTGTCCTCCCTTCCCCTCTCCTCTTCCTTTCCCTTCCTTCCCTTCTCTCTCCACATCCCACCCCTCCTTGTTCTCTAGAAAATTTTATAGCAGTCCTTCACCCACCAGTACAGAACATAAAGAGAGAAACTGAAATTGAAGCAGGAGTGAATAGGCTTAGCCCCTGGGAGGGACTTCCTCTCTAGCTGTGTCCAGAATAGGCTATTGAGATGCATTGTGCTGGCTCTGGGAGAAATTCTCTTGGGGGTCATAATTTAGTGGAGGCCCCCAGTGGCTTCCACAGACTGAAAGCTACCTAGAGGCAAGATCAGCTCTGATGTATGCAGCTTTGTCTTCTGTAACTTTCATTTTTTGAATGGGTCATTCCTGCACACTTTAAAAAAATAAGGGTATAGAGGTTGGTGAGAGACCCTTCCCTCCACAGAGGCTAGCAAAGCTATCCTTCTGCCTGGTGTAAACAAGCCAAGAAGGCCACACAGCGCTCTGGGAAGTCTCTGCACACTCCTCCGCGCCTCGCTTTTGTCACCTGACAATATTATCTTGGCTATGATGGGGAATCAGTACATAAAGAGCTGCTGCCTTAGGTGTCTTTTTATGGTCACAGGCTTCTCAGGAGCACAAAAGTAATCACAGCTGGTTTGATTAGCTTCACATTTCCATTTACATCTCCACCCAGAGAGGGCAGGAAACCTCTCCAAGGTCACGCAGCAAGGACTACAGATGGGAGCCTGGGCTTCACCTCCCTCCCCTCTCTCCAGCTCCTGTCCCCAGTCACTTCGGGATTGAGCGCTGCCCAGGCGACCAGAAGGAAGGTGAGGGGGTGGGTATCTCTAATTGAAATGCTTCCTGGCGACTGGCACCTGGCGGGGTGCGCAGTGAGAGAGCAGGGCTCTGTGGTGCAGAGGGGGCTGTGGCCTGGCACCCACGTGGGTACCGGTGAGGCCGGCTGAATCCCCGCTAGCCGCTGTCGCGTGCTTCCTGGTAATGAGCTCCCAGGGCCCGAGGTGAGCTTCCCCCGGCTGCTCACACTGCAGCCGAGTGGCACCAAAGAACACCGGTACGTTTTTTCTTCGGTGCCTGACAGCTCATTAGAAGAATTAATTTACTCCAGCGTTTGCAGTTTAAAGGACATTATTTACTGGTTAATTGTTGTTATTACAAAATGTTAAATATCATTATTTATTTCCCAGGCCCTGACAGCTTCTCTGACAGGAATTTATTGGGTGATGCTGTGTCACTGATAGGCATCCTGCACAGGGCAGTGTGAAGATGAGGGAGTTGTGCCAGGCCTGGGTGTCCAGGCACCAAAGACTGAGGGGCTGTATGCTGGCCCATTGGAAGAAATCACCCCTACACACACACACACACACACACACACACACACACACACACATTTCTGCCCAGTCATGAGTGGGGAGGAGGGAAATATTTGGACCTGTGTTTGCATAAAGCTGCAGTTCCAGGGTCAAAGTGGCTCTTGTAGGATTTCCATCCAAGTTCCAGTCAAGACCTTGGGTCCCTCCCTTAAAATATTATTTCCAGGGCTGGAGATGTAGCTCAATTGGTAGAGTGCTTGCCTAGCATGCATGAGGTTTTGGGTTTGATTCCCAGAGTCTCATAAAACTGGGGGTGGTGGCCCACATCTGTAACCCCAGGGAGGTGCAGGTGGCGTGGGAAGATGGGATGTTTAAGGTTATCCTCTAGTTACATGCTGAGTTCAAGGCCAGCCTGGGGTAAAGGAGGACTCTTATCTCAATGAAACCAAACTAAACTTATAAAATTTTACTTCCATAGAAGAAACTGAAGCCACCATGCCAAAGAGCCTAGGGCAGCTGAGTGACAGTCAGCTGGCAGGAGGATCAAAAGTAGCTGGGCTCTAGGGGCTGTAGACCAGCTGTGGATTTGAGTTTGACTTGTGCAGCAGACTTCACATAAAAGCTCAGATTTTTGGCTTCTCTTGACAAATCAGAGAATCTTGCCACATTTGACCCGTAGTCAGTTGGCTATGATCATCGGGTCCCTGAAAGGTGGAACCATTTGAGGAATGTTCTCTCTAACTACTGTGAGGCCCATCCTTTGCTTCCTTCTCTGTGTCATTTTCCTGGCTCTGTGCACGCATGAATTTGGCTGCTGCCATGACCATGAAGAGATGGAGAGACTGAGCCCAGAGAGGTCGAGTTTCCCAAAGCCTGGGCCACAGCCCAATCTACTTTTTACCCTCCCACACTAACCTGAGATCCCTCAACTTCTGCCTCCTCTGGGTAGACTTGGAGTAAGTTCTGGCAGCCTCAGGACCAGGAACAAGAGGCAGCCTAGCGAGAACTACAAAGATCATAGCTGTATAAATAGCGTTCATTTATTCATTCAGCAAATTGTTTTTGAGGACCTACTACATGGCTTAAAACCAATATGGGCACAAATCATGCCATAAAGGAACTCAGTCTGGTGAGGCTGTATGTGACGCAAGTGAAGGATTACAACACAGGAGGATGGAGAGGCTTAGGAAGATGTGACTGGCAGGTGTGTGTGAGGGGGTGGAGTTTCCAGGGGAGAGGATTAATACTTTACCCAGCTGGTGGACTGCCTGCTTCCTCACACAGACACTCTTGTCTTATTTAATTCTCTCGACACAGCTGATTGAAAATAGTTGTCAGGATCTGGGCATGGTGGTGCAAGCTTGTGATCCCAGCACCTGGGAGGTAGAGGCAGGAGGAGCAGGAGCTGAAGGCCAACCTTGGCTATAAGATACCCTGTTTCAGCCAGGCATGTTGGTACCCGCCTTTAATCCCAGTGCTCAGAAGCAGAGGCAGGTGTATCTCTGTGAGTTCAAAGCCAGCCTGGTCTAAGTAGCAAGTTCCAGGCCTGCCAGGAGGCACGGTGAGACCCTGTTTCAAAAAAGAAGATAGCCTGTTTCAAACAGCAGCAGCAGCAGCAGCAGCAGCAGCAAATAGCTGTCAGCAGCCAAGTATGGCAGTGCAATCCTGTGATTCCAGCACTCATAGGCAGAAGCAGGAGGCTCTTCTGTTCAAATCTACCCCAGGCTATATAATGAGACCCTGTCTTGCCACCATCTACCATCAGCTAATAATTAGTGGCTATACCAGGAATGAGAGTCCCTGCTGTGTAGATGCCCCCCCCCACCCAGGTAAATGCTACAGGTCTTCCCAGCCCTGAGGAGCCTCTGGACCAACCAGGTAGCACTTTTTGCAAGACAGCCCATTGATCATCAGCCCTATCTTATAACAGTCTATGGCTGAATATCCTCATTTTTTACCAGTTGGGCACCTGGGCTCAGAGACTCAGGCAGGAGCTAGGTGAGCAAGACCCTGGATGGAGAAAGAACTGTTGCCTGAGGCTGAAGGCTGGCCCAGGGAAACAGCTCTACAGGCTGACTTCAAACAATGGCCCTTTAGACAAGGTCTTTGGTCCCAGCCTTTTCTCCCAGGACCCTGATGGCGGCAGGTAGCCTTGAGATATATACTGGGGAACCAAAGGAAGATGAAAAGTGCTTTGAAAGAGTATAAAAAACAGCTCAGAGGAGTCCTCCTCAGGACTGGGCCACAAATTAGCATAAAGTTATTTCAGGCCAGCAGCCTGGTTTATTTTAGACCCTACCTCATTTTTTTTCCAGGGTAGAGGCCTTAATTCCTTCCCCGGTGAGAACAGACCAACATAATGGGAGCAAATTCCGAGCAGATCCAGAAACCGTAATAACGCACAGTTTAGGAATTTTACAGAGTCTCAGAATTTTAGTGCTTGCGGTCTTTCGGAGGTTTCCAGCAGGCCCCTCATCTTCTTTTATGCCATACTAAGGCTTAAAAAAATGTATTCATTTTTGGAATAGGTAATATGTGCCCAAGGTGCAAAATTCAAAAAGCATAAAAGAACACACAACAGTCTCTCCCAGTCCTCAGAGGCAGCCGGTGCCATCAATTCCTTGTTTCACGATGTTTAAAAATAGGATTGTTTCTCTTTTCTGTTCATGTAGAAAATGTAATAATTCCTGCAGAAGAGAATAAAAATCACATGCATCATACTACTTAGAGCTGAATGCTGTTCACATTTGGGTGTCTAATCAGTCAGCCTTTTCTCTTCACGTAGATGGTAACAAGCTTGCATAACCCAGCTTTATTACTTGTTTACCTTAAATATGATTCTTCAGAAATAAAGATCAGAGAGGATGCATGTGAACTGGATAGAAATGGGGTACCATGGGGAGAGTGATGGGATTGAGCTAGGATTAAAAGGGAACTTTGCTTCATTGTTAGTATTTGAAATTCTTTCAGGATGAAAATGTATTTATGTATTAGTTCCTCCTGATATTTTTCTAGAATTGATTCTAAATGACTGCTTCAGAAGGCCACTATTAAACTAATCCTTCACTCTTGTGGTTTTAAGATGTTTACAAGTTTTGCTGTCATAAACAGAATCAGGGTGGGCGTTTTGGGGCCCATCTTTGCACATTTGTCCAATATTTCCTTGAGGGACTTTTTGCTGTTGTTATTGTTGTTGTGGGAGACAGGGTCTCCCTGTAGCCCCAGCTGGCCTGAACCTTGCTATATAGACTAGACTCATCTCAAACTCACAGAGATTCTCCTGTCTTTGCCTCCTGAGTGCGCACCACCACGCCAAGCCTCCCTGAAGAATTTTTTTTTTGAAGTTTTTTTTTTGTCTTTTTGAGACAGGGTCTCCCTGTAGCCCCAGCTGTCCTGGAACTCACTATGTAGACCAGGCTGGCCTTGAACTCACAGAGATCTGCTTGCCTCTGCCTCCCAAGTGCTGGGACTACAGGCATGAGCCACCACTCTCGGCACTTTTTTGAAGAATTTTTAAGCAATAGAATTTCTGAGTAAAAGAGTATGTGGACTAGAGCCAGGCATACACCTGTAATCTCAGCACTCAGGAACCAAAGGTAGCAAGCTTGAAGCCAGCCTGGATTATATCGTGAAATTTTGCCTCAAAATTTAAAATTAAAAAAAATGTTTTAAAAAAGAATAAAAGGGTATATACCTTAAGATTTTTTAACCCATATCAAATTTCTTTCCTTCTAGGCTGTTCCAATTTCTAGTTCAACCAGCAGTGTCTATTCCCAGCCCCAACATCAGGTTTGTTCATCCTAGGCTAAGGTTCAGGTTTGGGAGACTGGGATAGAAACATGAGAAGCTAGGGCAAGTTTTTTTTCCTCACAAGACTTATTTATTTACTTATACTAGGAATCAAACTCAGAGCCTTACACACACTAGGTAAGTGTTCTACCACTGAATCACACCCCCAACCCTGGGGCAGTTTTTTCCTCTAGGTCAAAAACTCTAGGTCTGGGCTGGAGAGATGGCTCAGCAGTTAAGAACACTAGTTGTTCTCGCAGAAGACCCGGGTTCGAATCCCAGCACCCACATGGCAGGTAACAACTGTCCATAACTCCAGTTCCAGGGGATCTGACCACCTCTCTGACCTCCACGGGCATTGCATGACACATACAAGCAGGTAATACACACATACACAAAAAATAAAAATAATAAATAAAATATTAAAAAACAAACAAACAAAAACCTCTAGTTCTTTGGTAGAATCCCCAGGGAGTCCTCAGTGGCCAAAGGAAAGTTAAGTGAATCTGGAGATGGATACAGAATCCCCTCATAAGTGAGGCAGGAGCCTCCACCAGTCCGAGTGACAACCTCAAAGTGTTATGCAACAATCATCTAGACCAGATTTAGATTCTTCCTGCAGATGTCCTATTATCACTGAGTTTAGCCCAGTAGACCACAGAGCTAAAGGCAGGGCTGCCATGGCTCCTTTTAGAGTCACATCTGGTCAAGTTCATATGGCACCTGGAGGACCTTCCAGGACAAGTGTCAGCTCCTGCACCCTGTAAGTGTCCAAGTCAGTCTTCTTTTTGATTCCAAGCACCCAATTCTGTAAGTCTCACCTGCAACTTTTGCCTCTTTAGCTTTCTGTCAAGTGGACCCATGTCCCTTGGAAATGTTCAGAGAAACACGATAGACACAGACTTGTTGATTTCATATCATAAAGAAAAGATGGCTTTCTAAAAGTGCTCCTCTCCTGGAGCCCTGCATCTCCATAGTAGCTGAGGTTTCCTCTTGATGGGGGAAAAGAGAAAGCCCAAGATTGCAGCTCATTGGTGAGATGAATAATACATTTGAAGCATCTCACAAACTGTGTTTGATCCGCCTAAAGCTTCAACCGTTAACGTATTTCTCTTTATCCCCAGCAAGGGAGGGATGGGAACTGTCAACATTTTCCTTTCTGCTTAATTTGTGCCTTCTCCATAAAGAGAAAAACAGGCTAGGGGGAGAGAGGGAGGCAGGGGAGGAGGAGGATGACAAACATTCTTTGGAATAACACAGGGAGCCTCAGTACCAGGGGTTGCTCCCAGAGCCCTGAAACCTCTGGGGTCATCAGGACAGAGCAAGGGGAAGGCAGCTCCAGGGCAGGGGATGTGTTATGTGTGCTGGGGTTCTTTGGGAGACTGTTTGCAGAATGGTAGGCCCTTTAGAAGCTGGTTCTTGGGAGGGCCCATCTCCAGTGTTTCTGGTGGAGAATGAGAGGTGGGAAGTTGAGGCTGGCTGGTTGCTAAGCACCCAAGATGCTTCTTTCATTTCATAGCAAGCAAAGAGGATCCAGGCTCAGGGGCCAGCACTGTGCTCATGTTTTAAGATTCATGTTTCAGCCACCCCTCTCATATCCCCAAGGGGTGATCTTAATGCTAAGGATCCTATTTAAGGCCACTCTGGGGACAAGAGGGAGACTCCTGATTCTACTGCTATTTCCTTCACACTAGGCTCAGTACTTGGCCACTCCTGTCTCCTGTCCTGGAGGGAAAAAGTGGTTAGAAGTCTAGACAATGGAAGGACTCTTGCCTCCTCCACTAAACCTCTCACTATGCCTGTTTCCTCATGTGTAAAATGGAGATGTTCACAGTGGTACCTCAGTAAGTGGAAATCCTCATGTCCTCAGAGCAGTGCCCAGAGCACAGGTGATACAATGTATATTAGTTCTGATTTTTTTTGGAGGGAAAGGTATCTTGTTATGCTGCCCAGGTTGGCCCTCAGCTCCTGGGCTCAAGATATCCTCCTGCCTCAGCTTCCCAAATGGCTGGGACTCTGCATGTACCACCATGTTTGACTGTAATTAACTATCATTTCTAGCCTCTCTAGAGGCTAGAATGTAGTCACTTCTTCCCAACTGACCTTGAATTTATTCTGTCTTCTCTCTTGAAACTGCCCATCATGGCTCCAATCTACCTAGCCCTTTCCTAGCCTCTTTTTCTCCCCCATTTGCTTTGACTTGGAACCCCACAGTTGGACTTCTCCTATCACCCCCATTCCTGTAGGCTTCCTGGCTAGATATTTTTGTGTTTTGAGGTAGTGTTTCCTAAGGCCCAAGGTAGCCTTAAATTCAGTAAGTAGTTGAGGATGACCATCATCCTGATCCTCTTACCCCCACCTCTTGAATGTTGGGATTACAGGCCTGTGCTACTGTGCCCAACTTTAGGTTTGTTTATTTTTCTGAGACTGGGTATCCCTGTAGCCCCAGCTAGCCTGGAACTCACTATAGATCAGGCTGGTCCTGATCTCACAGAGTTTCGCCTGCCTCTGCCTCCTTCCTGAGTGCTAGGATTAAAGGCCTGTGCCACCATGCCTGGCTGATTTTTGTTGTTACTGTTTTAGATAGAAATCCACAACCCTCCTGCCTCAACCTCCCAAGTGCTGGGATTACAAACCAGACTGGTCAGGTCTTCTTCCTGGTTTCTAATAGGCCCTTTTGTCTTTGTGGACTTGCCTATCCTCTAAGAAACTGGTGGCATAGTCACAGGAGGCAGAACACAGGGAGAGGGAAACTAGTTTGTCCCCACCGGGGCAGGGGCAATAAGGAGAAGACCAAGTGATATTCCTAACAGTAAACTATGTGTCTTCATCCTGCACCATTCATTCCTGTGTTTCACAGGTTCCTATATCCCCCACCTGCTCCCGACAGGGAACATACACATCGTGTCTAACCTCAGTCCATCCAGCTGTAGCTGTGAACTGAGACTTGCGCAGCAGCAAAGGAACGTCTCAGAATCCTCAAGTGTAGGCAACAGGAGTCTGCTGAAGGAAACTGAGAAAGATTTTAGAGAGGATCTCCATGGAGTGTAGGGGTGAAGGGAGGGCAAGGAATTCTCCTTGTAGAACAGACCAGACCCAGAGGTTCTGGCAGCCTGGGCTGCATGTGTGCCCAGTGCCCCGGGGCCCTTCTGTTCAGGCCTGGTGTCCCATAGAGGCAGCATTCTGCTCAGAGCTCTGAGCACAGACGGGGAGGCGGGCATTGTGGAGAATGTGGAGAATCGATTTGCGGGAGCAGCGGGGGCTTTCTCTTCCACCTTACTTCCCAGGTCTTTGATCTCTTGTTGTCCCTCCATAGTTGCATTTCTCCTTTTTCCCTCTTCCTATAGATGAATCATAGCCACTCTGTTGAAGGGGTGGGGACAGTTCTTTGTTCTCTCTTGTCCTGTGACTGAATGGGTCGGTTGGTGACTGGGTGGGCCCTTGCTGTCTAGGACCCAGCCTCCTACTTAGTCGTAAGTCAGGCTATGGCCACGGTCTGCACGGTCTGGTCTGTTCTATAAGGAGAGGTCCTCACCCTCCCTTCACCCCTACACTCCATGGAGATCTCTCCAAAATCTTTCTCAGTTTCCTTCAACAGACTCCTATCGCCTGCACTTGAGGATTCTGAGACGTTCCTTTGCTGTTGCGAGCAAGTCTCAGTTCACAGCCGCAGCTGGATGGACTGAGGGTAGACACGCATGCATATGTTCCCTGTCGGGAGCAGGTGGGGGATATAGGAACCTGTGAAACACAGGAATGAATGGGAGGGAACACACACCCACACCCCACACACAAGAGAGAGAATGAGAGAGAGAGAGAGAGAGAGAGAGAGAGAGAGAGAGAGAGAGAGAATGAATCCAGAGCATCAGAGAGACTATGAAAGACAGAGGTGGGGAGAATCAGCAGCGACAAAAAAAAGAAAATTCAGCAAATTAAAAATTTTACAACCATCCAGCAAGTCTACAAAAATGATCTTCCCTGCGGTCTTCCATTTATCTCATTATCTGACTCCTAATGTGCTTTTCCCCCCTTTCTTTTCTCGCCACACTTGGTGCAAAATCTTATTAGCTTTTTTTTTTTTTTTCTGGCAGGGGCTTCATATAGCCTTTTTCATTACATTTCCTAATAAAAGCAATCACTAGGATGGCACGGCTGGAGGATTAAAAAGCCACCTCAGCAGCCTCCTGGCTAGTAGAGCCATGGCTCGCCACAGCCTTGTCACGAGCTGCCAGGGGAGCAGGCCAAACCCTGCTGGCCCGATCAGAGAGACCCAGGCTAGGCTGTGGAATATTCCAGGGCTAGGAGAGGTACTAAGACAGTGGCAGCCAGCTCAAGATGTTACAGGAGAACAGAAGAGCTGGAGGAGGACTGGACCCTTCCTGGAGCTATTTCAGAGCAGGAGTGAGGCACCAGTAGTTAACCCAGCTGACCTCAACTACTTTCCTCCTGAATAAAGACTATTTTCCCATCTTTCTCTTTGGACTCTGGTCTATGCTGTAGAAAATTCCTTTGTGTAACATCGTTGATGTCAATTCTTCAGTTTGTGAAGGTAGATTTGATTTTGTTATCCAACGTTGGTAAATTATAGTTAAATATAGTTGAGAGAAAACAGCATTTATTTTAAAGGTACAGCTCAGTGGCATGAAGAACTGTAGTATAACCACTACTCTCCACTTCCAGAACTTTTCCATCTTCCCAAATTGAAATTCTGCACCTGCCCCACCCTAGCCCACTAACCAAAGTTCTGCTTTTTCTTTTTCTTTCTTTCTTTTTTTTTTTTTTTTTTTTTTTTTTTTTTGTCTTTTTGAGACAGGGTCTCCCTGTAGCCCCAGCTGTCCTGGAACTCACTATGTAGACCAGGCTGGCCTTGAACTCACAGAGATACACCTGCCTCTGCCTCCCGAGTGCTGGGATCAAAGGCGTGCGCCACCACACCCGGCTTTTCTTTTTTTAAAAAATATTTTATTAATTATTTTTATTTTATGTGTAGGTGTGTATTACCTGTATGTAGGTAAGTGTACCCGTATCATGCAATGCCTGGGGAAGACAGAAGAGGCTGTCAGATTCCCTGGAACTGGAGTTATGGACAGTTGTTAGCTGCCATGTGGGTGCTGGGATTCGAACCCGGGTCTTCTGCAAGAACAGCCAGTGTTCTTTACCACTGAGCCATTTCTCCAGCCCCAAAATTCTGCTTTTTTGTCTCAATGAAATTTCCTTTTCTAGATAACTGCTGCAAATGGAATTGTAATAGTTCTCATTTTGTGTCTGCTTGTTTTAGTCGACATGCGTAATACCCCCAGCGTTCACCCATGTTGTAGAATGGGACAATGACTCCCTTTTAAGGTTGAATGATATTTTCTTGTATGACTATGCCAAATTTTGTTTCTTCCACCTTTTGAAAATTTCTAGGTTTTTAGAAACACAAACATTTCTGTATATTGAAGAGATGCTCCTTTAAGATCCCCTTCACATTAACATAGATTCTTCCATGTTCCCACCTCTCCTTTGTTAGCAATTAAACCCCTGTCCCATCCTTGAATTGTGGAGCTCTTTAAAGGCTGACTGGGATGCTGCTTGGCTCAGCATTTGGTTTGGGGAAAAGGCAAAAAAGTTACAGGGAAAACAGGTCTGATAAATCAAGTGAAAAGAGAGAAACTCTTATAAAGTAACAAGACATTTTATTGCCTGGGTTATAAACTGGCCCTGGAGGTATTTCACACATCACCCTGCAAGATGACTTGGGCCACACATTGAAGACTGCAGGTTTCACCACACAACCTCTCAAGACCGGTGACTTTGAAGGAAATGACAATCAATTTGAAACATTTGGTTGTGTGTAATTTAAAGTAAGGGTACAAAGGTCAGATTACAAACAACTTTTAAATGTCTTGTTGCTTTGGAAACACAAAGGCTATCCCTGGTTGTCTGCTGTATCCCGTGGGTACTTGGCTGGGACTGCATGAGCTGATCATAACCAACAGTTTGCCAAGACCAGAGAGCACTGCAGGTGGTGAATGCCAGTGGGTACGTCATTTCTACAGATGTGCTCCTACTAGGGTAGTCCAGTCCCTAGGCTGTACCTCAGGATTGCCCCAGTCTCAGCCACCAGTTCAGTTAATGGTGATAATGTCTTTTATCTGTGAGGACCTCGGGGACCCTCTTACCTTTCCTTTCTGTCCACTCTCCTCCAAGGGCCTCTTTGGCTCTAAATCTCTGCCAGGTTTTCCTGCCCCAGACCCCAGAGGATGACAGGTGTTGCTCAGAGAGAGGAGGAGCCTGCAAATCACAAAGACAGCCTCAGGAGGATGTTGTCTTCCCTCAGCTTGTGACATAGACTGAAATGAAAGACAGGTTTGCTCTAATGAAAGACACTTTTCCTCTCTCTACCTAAATGGAGCGTATTTTCCATATAACCTCACAGTGGGGTCTTTTCTTTATACACCAACAGACATTGACATAATTCCTCCGCCCCCATTTTCTAGATCCTTCCTTTTCCCTTCTGGAGGGAGTGCCCCTCCTTTCATTAATGCTCTAGGTGGTTTTTAGTTTTCCCAGCTCCCTATCAATCAAGGGGAGGGGAACCCTGGGTGAGCAACAGCAGCTGCCAGGGCAGTGGGAACCTCATTTCTGGTGCTGATGTTTATAAATGTGGCACAGAATACCAGTAGGGACTGGAATAAATCAAACAGCTTCTCTGGAGGTCCCCAGGACTTTAGACTTTCTTCACGTGGGGGGTTGAGCATCTTCTCTGCCTTTTCAGGACTGGGAACATGGAACATGGTGGTGAGCAGCATGGAAAAAGCCACACTTTGCCCCATCTTCACAGAAGAGCCCAGGGCCCAGGACCCAGGGTGCTGAGGAAGGTGGAGAGAATGGGAGAAGTCCTGCATGGGGATGGGAATGCTGACTCTGTTACATTGTAGTTATTAGTTTCCTCATCTACAAATTGGGTTTTAAAAAAAGCCTTCTTGAGCTGGGCATGGTGGCACATACCTATAATCATAGTATCTGGAAAGCTGAGGTGGGAGGGTCACTTTGAGTTTGAGGCAAGCCTGGGCAACATGGCAAGACCCTGTTTTTTAAAAAAAAGGTGGGCCAGGTATGATGGGGCATGCCTTTAATCCCAGCATTTGGGAGGCAGAGGCAGGTGGATCTCTGTAAGATCAAGGCTAGCCAGGTCTACATAGTGAGTTCCAGGCCAGTTAGGGCTGCAGGGAGGCCTTGTGTCAAAAAAAAGGGAAGGGACTGGTGGCTGGAGAGGAAGCTCAGCAGTTAAGAGCTCTTGTCACTCTTGCAGAGGATCCAAGTTTGGTTCCCAGCACACACATAAAGTGGCTTACAACCAACCGCCTGTTCCCAGCTCCAGGGGATCCAACACCCTCTGGCCTCTGAGGAGACCTGCACACACATGGCATATACACAAAGACACACACACATACACACACAAATAAAGTAAAAATAAGTCTATGAAAGTTAAAAAGAAAAGGACAAAGAAAGAAAAAAAATTTGCCTGTTGGTTTTACAATGCTGTTGTGAAGAGGGCCTGAGACGCCTGGGAAGTGAGCTTTCTGAAACCCGGATGTGATGGTGAGCAATTGGGGAGGAGCTGTGTCAAGAACAAGTCCCCTGGGGTGTCCAGATGCAGCTTCAAAAAAATTTTTTATTACATTTTTATTTGCATGCATAGGACTCAGGGAGTGGGGGCACATGTCATGGTGCGAATATGGACATCAGAGAGCAGCTTTTGGGCATAGTTTTCTCCTCCCACCATGTGGGTCCAGGGGATGGAACTCAGGTCATCAGGCTTGGCAGCAAGCACCTTTACCACTGAGCTATGCCCCTGGTCCCAGAAGCAGCTTTTTGAGGCAGCTCTCTGCAGACCTTCCCCAGCCCATTCCAGGAACCTTGACTTTCTTCTTTGCTTTGAGAATTCTGGGCAAGAAGCCCTGAGAATCTGTTCCAAGCACAACTGGAATCTTCCCAATGTATTTTCTAAACCTTTCTTTCTCCTGCCCCTCCAAACAGCAAGTAAATAAAGGTAGACAAGTGTGCAAGGGGAGAGATGGCCAGGGAGTAGGGGTAGAGTATAGAGGGAGGACTGGGGATGGGAGATGGGGGGAGAGGGTAGAGGGGCTGCCAACCACTATGAGGCGGGAAGCTGGTAGCAGCTGGTTACAACTCACTATGCCACTGAGAACCCAGTAGGATCCTTTTAAGGTTCTGTAGAGAACCCTGCTCAGTGCGATGAGGTGCAGTGTGAGCCCCATAACCTCCTTTCCATTATATTCTTGAAATTTCCAGGCACTACTCATGACCTTTCACCTGTTCTCTGGCTTTTCTTGTGGATTTGGATTCTACTTAAGCCAAAGGTGGGCTGTAGCTGAGAGCCAAGATGCAGGCAGGATGCTAATGAAGGCCCATTCCTGGGTCCCATCAGGACTGCAGTGATCTATCTATATAACATTTCTAAGCCTTTTTCTATATGTAACAAGATTCCACCTGGCTTCACTCCCCAGAGGCAACCACTGGTGCCAGCTTCTTGTTACCTTTACTGAGAAAAACCTGATTTTCTTTAAACATTTACTCAACACTTTATTTAGAGAAGTTAGGTACTGCAAAAAGGGAATGATGAAGAGTGGGCTCTGATTCTCAGGTGTTTTGCACCATTTTGGGTGGTGGGCAGTTGTACACCCAGTTCTTCAAAACCTATGGCAGGACTCACTCTCAGCTAAAGGCGATTAACCTTGGTATCACAGCCTATACCTGCACCTTATCAAAATAGCCCTCTTTTAAACAAATACACTGATTTTCTAAAAGGCAGTCTACGCAGCAAAATTCCCTTTTTAACTATTTCAATTCTTCATGGTGCTTTAGGGTTCCATGCATACTGATCCTCCTCCCAGCCAAAGCCCGGCTGCTTTACCCCTAAAGCTAGCTCTCATGGTGGCTATTAGAATGAGATGCCTACTTTTGCCACACAAGGAGGAGGTGGTCATTTCTATTGACAATTTTGCCTTTGTCTTTTTTTACTCTTGGGCCGGGCAGTGTTGTCTCATTGTTCTCTGTGTAGCTGAGGGGACGGGAGAGCATGAGGTCAACATGAACAACAGCCATCCTGGAGGGCTTATGCATCCTGCAGCTCAGTGATTAGATTGCAAGCAAGTTTGGAAGCCTAGCAATGACAAGCCAGGTCATTTAGACTGACTATCCCAGTAAAAGCAATGGAAAAGGCTGGATATCAAGGACATCTTTAAAGCCTTGAAGAGTTAACAAAATAGTAATACATTAATAGGCTAACATGGAAGAGAGACCAGACTGCAGAAATACTTTGAAAAGCCTTCCTTGAAAAACCTGTGTCTTTGCAAATCTGAATTTTCATTCCAATAGCTTGGTACAATACTGAGGGGATAGGAATCCAAGCCCACTGCTTGCATGTAGTAAACAGCCCAATAGAAGGCTCTCTCTGGACCTGGTAGTACAAGCCAGTAACCCCAGCTACTCTGGAAACTGAGGTAGGATGATTATAAGGTCAAGGCCTGACTGAGTTTAAGTCTTGGCACTTTAGCTAGACTCCATCTCAAAATGAAAATAGAAAAATGGGGGGTTGGGGAGATGGATCATCAGTTTAGAGCACATGCTGCTCTTCCAAAACACCTGAGTTTGATTTCCAGCACCCATATCAGGTGACTCATAACTTCCTATAACTCCAGCTCCTGGGGACCAATGCCTCTGGCCTCTGTGGGCATTCACATGCACATATGCATACACATACTTAAAAATAAAATAAATTTTTGGAAAAAAAGTTGGGTATGATGGTGTGAGCCTTTAAACCCAGCATTGAGGAGACAGAGGCAGGAGGAGCTGCTCAATGAGTTTGGGACCAGCCTGGTCTACGTAGTGAGTTCTGTTCTAGGCTAGTCAGAGCTACATATAACCTGTCTTTAAAAAAAAGGGCAGGGTTGGGGCTGGAGAAATATCTCAGCGATTAAGAACACTGGTTGTTCTTGCAGAAGACCCGGATTCAAATCCCAGCACCCACATGGCAGCTAACAACTGTCTGTAACTCCAGTCCCAGGGGATCTGACAGCCTCTTCTGACCTCTGAGGGCATTGCACGACACAGACACAGGTGCACTTACCTACATGCAGGCAATACACACGTACACATAAAATATAAAAATAAAATTAAATTGTTCAAGGCCAGCCTGGTCTACATAGTGAGTTCCAGGACAGCTGGGGCTACAGGGAGACCCTGTCTCAAAAAGACCCCAAAAAATAAATAAATAAAATTAAATTAAATTAAAAAAAAAAAAGGGCAGGGGACATAGTTCAGTGACATAGCACAAAGCCCTAGGTTCAAACCCCAGCACCAAAAAGCACAGATTCTTTAATATGCTGACACCCTGAAAGGACATCCCATGGGGGAAGGTAAGCCAGTAAGCCAGTCAGCCTGGTTCACATTGCCTAAGTAGTCCAGGGAACCCAGGCGGAGATGGTGGTTTAGGTGGCTCTGGGCTAGAGGTGCCTGTCTGGAGGGGGGACTTTCCCCTAAAGGAAGGTCTTTCTACTCTAAGAATTCCCTCAGATGTGCTGCCTCCATGGTCCAGTGCTTGAAAGTATAGGGTGGGCAGACCCATCTCCTGTATTTACCAGCATCCCCAGTAAATAGCAAAGCCAGCAAGTCAAGGCAAGCAGGTAGGAAGGGCAGACCGTATCTACTGAAAAGTGGAGAATTCCAGAGCAGAATCCCTGGATTTAATCTTCTGCATGCTACTGAATCTTGATTGCCATTTGTCACCTGTCAAGCCAGCCCAATCCATGCAAAAGCAATTTTACTTTTCCTACATCCCATTTGCACCCTTTCCTCAACTCCCCACTTCAGAATACAGATGTCAGGCTATAAAGCCTGGGAAAGGCATGGAAGAGTACCTGCCCAAGGCTGGGAGAGGCTGCTGACAAATCTATCTCCATCCTAGACACAGCCTCACCTCCACAGAGGACAACAGGACCCCACTGCTCAGCCCTCTGCCTTGTCCTTTTCTCTAATGAATAGTCTGTTGTGATAGAAATGTACTTAGTGGGACACAGCTGTCTAGACACCTGCGAGTGAACCCTAGCACATAGTTTGGAACCCCATAGACAAGTGTGCAGATGTGCACAGGTTTTTAAAAAATATTTTTTATTATTTTTATTTTATGTGTATGTATGTATTGCCTGCATGTAGGTAAGTGCACCCGTGTCGTGCAATGCCTGCGGTGGACAGAAGAGGCTATCGGATCCCTTGGGATTGGAGTTATGGACAGTTGTTAGCTGCCATGTGGGTGCTGGGATTCGAACCTAGGTCTTCTGCAAGAACAACCAGTGTTCTTAACCAGTGAGCCATCTCTCCAGCCCTTGTGTACAAGGTTTTGTGGGACTGAAATAGGAAGACCTAGAAATAAAGTTAAGTCTCTGTCTCTGTCTCTGTCTCTGTCTCTGTCTCTCTCTCTCTCTCTCTCTCTCTCTCTCTCTCCTGTCTCCTGTCTCCTCTCTTTGAGATAGGGTCTCCCTGTTACACCAGCTGGCCTGGAACTCACTATGTAGACCAGGCTGACCTTGATCTTATAGAGATCCACCTGCCTCTGCTTCAAGAGTGCTGGAAAGTGCGTGCTACCTTGTCAGACAAGTTGTCAGACAAATGAAAGTCCTGCCTCCTTCATTTCTAGTACATTTTCTTATCCCAGTAAACTTTGGGAGCAACCCCTCGTAGATACCTCAGTACTAGGGATAAAATCTGGGACTTTGTTCATACTATTTGAGGTCTCTGCCACTCAGCTACATACCCAGTCCTTGGTTTTCTGGAAACTGGATCTTTCTATGTGACCCAGGCTGAACTTGAACTGGTGTCCTGTATCCTGCCTTTTCTTTTTCCCCCTTAGGACAGGGTCTTAGTAGCCCAGGCTAGATTCAAGTGTGCTATGTTATCTGAGGATGGCCTTGAACTTCTGATCCACCTACCTCCACTTTTCAAGTGCTAGGATTACAGGTGTGCACCACTATGCCCAGTTTAAGAATATCCTTTTAGGGGCTGGAGAGATGGCTCAGCGGTTAAGAGCACTGACTGCTCTTGCGGAGGACCCGGGTTCGATTCCCAGTACTCACATGGCAGCTACAAACCGTCCTTAACTCCAGTTCCAGGGGAATCCAAAGCCCTCTTCTGACCTCTGTGGCATTGCATGACACGGGTGCACTCACATACATGCAGGCAATACACATACAATAAAAATAATTAAAAAGAATATACCCTTTTATAGTTGTACCCCAACTCTGTCAGACTAAAAGATGGTTTAATATTTTCTCAGAGCTGTCAGTCTCAATTCCCAGGACTTTCATTTATCTCCCTTTCCTGGAATCAGCCTAGAAATTGTACTGTTGTACTTGAGGGAGCAGAGTTGACTCTAATAGCTGCCTTTTAACAAATGCAAAAACAATAGGGCAGCAAGGGCTGCAGAAAGAAGAGCCAGGGTATCTGAGTGTCCTGCCCATACCACTTCAAGGTGGGGACTCTCCTGGGTAGCTTGAGAGGTTACTCTCCCTTGCTGAACAGTACCAAAGACAAAGAACCCTGAGAATCCAGGGTATCTGCTATAGCCAGAGAGCCCTATCACTCATCACAAACAAGGATGGGTGCTTTCTTTGTGCCTAACACTTTTTTCATACCATGCCATCAGAAAAATATGCCAGCTCCATATGACTGATGTGGATGAAAACGTCAGGGTATTTTTTATAAGATTCTACTTTTGAGATTTTGTGTGTGTGTGTGTGTGTGTGTGTGTGTGTGTGCGCGCGCGTGCGTACTGTATAAGTATGTTTGTATACCCACAGAACATTTCTGAGAAGGATGTGTAAGAGTACAGTGTTGCATTTGATAGGACCAAGCTCTGGGGATGGGGTGGAAAGGAGGCTTTTCCCACAGTGTTCTCTTTTGCACATTTTATTGTTGTTCTTTGTGTGTGTATTACCTGTGAAAAATGACAATAAAAAGAAGGTTCCCTTTAAGAGGCTTAGGGGGAAGGCAGGCATCCAAACAATTAGCGTTTTTATCACTGAGTCTCTGGCAGGGTGGGAAGAGAGTATGGAGAGATTGAATGTGCCTAGGGGTGAGTGGGTGGGGCAGAGTATGGGAGGTGCTTGGGAGTTTGGAATAATCAGGTGAGTGCTGGAATTTAGCTCAGTTGTAACTAGGGTGCCAAGAGGGAGAAGGGGCACTGTGAGCAGGCAGAGGCCAGAACAAAATCACCTTGTGCGCCAAGCTGAGGCGGTCAGAATTTTTATCCTAATAGGAAAGGGACAACTGTGAAAAAATTTTAGCAGGGAGTAATCGGTCCAGATTTGCCACTTAAAAAGGTGGCCTCTGGGACTGGCGGCGGCGGCTTGGGTGAGCAAAGGTGGATGGATGACCGGGCGCGAAAGCAGCCGAAATGAGGGGGGTCGTCAGTCAGACAGGACAGTGGGTCGGCGATGTGTGTGGAAAGCACGCACAAAGCCCACTCTGCTGTCTCATACCACCATCTTCTGCCCATTCAGGACCCCTGGCACCCCCAGCTGCTGGCAGGGGTTCCTCCCAACGTTCCTGCTGCCTCCTTGCCCCGGGCTTCAGCTCCTTGGCAAAGTGGGACACAAAAGAAAACAGGACGGAAAGCTTTCCCTGCCATTCCACTCCTAGGTCTCTTATTTATTCCACGCTCTCTGTTCGGGTCCTCTCATTATTTCTGAGCTGTACAGCCTGCTGCTTCCCTGGCTCGCTTCTCCCACCCCTGTGTGCAAAGTGTCAATCAAGCCATTGGATGTGCAGCTCAGCCTCACATCCTCAGAGTCTCTGCCCCAGGACAGGAGCGGCGACTGCTGACACAAACAAGCCACAAGGTGTAGAGCTGCTGGCTCTCTTTTTAATAGTCTCCCGATGCAGAATGGGTGTTAAAATGGAATTTGAGGGGATCGCTTCTCTCTGCCTGCCCCTGTCAGGACATTCACAAGGACCGGCAATCCTGAGAGAAGGAAGCCTTTAGAAGCCGATTTGCTTTTCATTTCAAGGTTGGGCCGTGGCCAGTGTCGGCTTTCTGAGGAGCTGTTTGAAATTCTTAACAAGCAGCAGAATGCTTGAGTCCAGGAATCCGGGGCAGGCTTGTGAAGTAGGAAGTGGGAAATGGAATTGTCATTTTATCTCTGAAGGGATATTATATTAAACGGAGGTGGGGGGTACAAAGTCACTTGGCAGCTTCCCTGGAGGACTGAACAATGAATGTGGGGGCAGCAGGAAGAACTGATATTAGAACAAAGAAAGAACTTCCCCAGGCCCTGGAGCCAGTGACCAGGGAGATTTGAAATGCCTGTTTCCAGGGGGGGATTTCTCCTTTTTACAAATTGTGAATGGAAGCACTATTTTTATAGAATGCATGAACTAATGAGCATTAAGCTCCATTACCTCACCGACTCTGCTTAGATCTTAGATCAGCACTCACAGAAGGCATGGCTGTGATCAGTGTGTGTCTATTTGTGGTCTGTGTGTCTCCCTCTGTATCATGTCATATTTGCATTTCTACAAGCAGAGTCCTCACTCCTGTCATTTGGAATAGCCACGCCGCATTGCATTGTGTCAATATATCAGAGTTTGCTCAGTGATTCCCTGTTGTTGGATTGTTTCCATTTTTTTAAATATTAGAAGAGCACAGGTATGTGTGTCTTCATACAAATGTTTTTTCCTCCCCTGGGGAAATAGTTCATCAAGTGGAATTTCTAGGTCAGAATATTTGAACTATTTTATTCTATTGTGCATGACCCCAGAACCTTCCACAAGATCCAGTCTGAATTGCCACCCGCAGCACAGACAACATAAGGCTGTATCATTTTTACTTTTGTTTATTTAATAGACATATAATAGTACTTTAAAGTTATTTAATTCCCATTTCTTTGGCTGCTGGGGAGACTGGGCACACTTCCACGGAAGGATTTATTGTCCACTTTTTCTCGCCTGTGAGCTGTTCATCTCTGCTGACATCTTATCACAAGAAATCTGAGAGCTGATCTTATATATTTCTATCAAACCCTTACATACTTGGTGTAGCATATTTTTCTTGGTTATAGCTTGCTATTATTTTACTGTAAGAGATCTGTCCAGTCGTGAGGCAGACGCTGCCCTGTCCTCTCTGGGGTGGGGTTGACAGAATGAGGTGAACTTTAGACTCTAGAAGGATTTCAATATCTTCTCTCTCTCTCTCTCTCTCTCTTTCTCTCTCTGAGGAAAAAAAAATCCAGTCAGATGGCAATCTCTCTCTGGGCTCCTATTTTCTTAGAAAAGGAAGGGCAGGGTTGCAGATAGCTGGTTGCTAAGGCTACTCTGGGGCTTCTCTGTGGCATAGAAATGTCATTGGGGCCTCTGTTGGCCCCTCTGCTGAGGTGGGTCAGCTCCCTGATGTCATATGGACTTCCTATATTCCTATATCACTATTCTCTCTCTCTCTCTCTCTCTCTCTCTCTCTCTCTCTCTCTCTCACACACCAGAAATGCAACAAAATATTGAAATCAGAATCCTCACTTCAAGCTCGGACTGTCAGCGTAGGGTTGCAGTTAAAGGAAAGGGCTCTGAAATTGGGGATGTGGTTCAGTTGAGAGATTGCTTGCCTAGCATGCATGAAGCCCTGGGTTTGATCCTCAGGACCACACGAAACCAGGTGTGGTGATGCAGGTCTGTAATCTCAACACTAGGGAGGTGGAGGCAGGAAAGCTAGAAGTTCAAGGCCATCCTCTGTTGCAAAGCCCGTTGGAGGCCAGCCTGGGATATATAAGACACTCTATCAAAAAAAGAAGGAAAAACACAGGCAGGTGTATCTCTGTGAGTTCAAGGCCAGCCTCGTCTACATAGTGAGTTCCAGGACAGATGGGGCTACAGGGAAACCCTGTTTCAAAAAGACAAAAAAAAGGAACGAAAAAAAGAAACCAAACCCAGACTTGAGTTTCAGAGCAAATAGACCTGGGTTCTTGTCTCAGCATATAGGAATACCAGGTGAGGGGCTTTGGGCATGTTATAATCTCTTTGGGACCTATCATCTTTGACCATTAAGTAGTATTTGAGTTATGACCATGTAAATAACCACTCTCAAAAGTTAGTGGCAGAGGGGGGTGGAGAGATGGTTCAGTGATTGAGAGCACTTGTTCTTGCAGAAGACCTGGGTTCGAATCCCAGTACCCACATGGCTACTAATGGCTATTCGTAACTTCAGTTTCAGGGGATGGGACACCTTCTGTCCTCTGCAGGAATTGCACGACATGGGTACACTTACACACATGCACATAAAATAAAAATAGTAATGAATTTTAAAAAGCTAGTGGTTGAAAACAACCATCTTATTTTACTTCACAGTTCTCAGGGTCAGGAATCCAGATGCAGCTTGGCTGAATGACTCTGGGCCATGTGGCACTGACTAGGTCACAAAGTGATACTTACCTGGGCTAGGCTGGAGGTCCAAAATGGTTTCCCTCGTAGCTCTCCACCTTGTCCCAGGGCCTCTCCCTCTGTGCCTTCCCACAGTGTGGTTGGATTTCTATGCCGTGGCTCAGGGTCCAAGACAAGCGGAAACCATCCATTTCTAGAGGCCTCAGCCAGAAAAAGTGTGGGTGCCACTGTGTCTTACTGGCCAAGCAATCATGGAGCCTATGTTGGGAAGACTGACAGAGGACTTGAGGCTATCTTTAATCTGCTAAAAATGAGGATAAAAATACACACAAAAAATGAGAATTTAATGAGATAATGTATTCAGAGGCAGATTTACCAGAAAGCTAATGAAACTTCAGCCATGGGGCTTCCTAATTGAGTGGTCTCTTCCAAGTCTTGCCATCTAATTTTGCACGCCTAATTCTTCCTTTCTTTCCCTTTTCTCTTTAGTGCTGAGGATTGAACCCAGGACCTCAACCATGCTAAACACATGTTCACCCCTGAGCTTTGCCTCCAGTCCCTTTTCCTTTTTTCTTAAAAAGGTCCCCCAAATTGTGAAAGAATCAGGATCTGCCAACCCTGGCTCTGTCCCCAGTGCCTCTAACAATGCTCATTTAGACTGCTGCCCGGCACAAGTTGGGGGGTTCTCTACACAAGGCTCTTGTATGTGCTAGGCTGGAACCCAATCCTTCTGTGCCTGAGGACAGGGTTCTTCTCCCTGTCCTTTCCAGTTTTTCAGGATCCTTTTTTCAACATGAAAGTAAAACACACTGAGAATAATTTCATAATCACAAAACTGCCCTCCCAATTGGCCCCTGTGTGGCTACCCCTGACCTTACCACCCACCAGGGAGGAGGGCCGAACCCTGGGCATCCTGCCAAGTTCTTAGCAGGCCCTGTAGATCTCTAAAGGAAATCAGGCTGTGGCTGCAGAGAGGAGAACCAGCAGGGGGAGGCAGCATTCCCAGTGCCCAGCTTGGTCTAGGAGACATTGAAATTCCAGGGCCGAAGTCCTGAGACAAAGATCATAATGAGACAGGAAGGTGGCATAGGAAGGAGCCCATTTGCATGACAATAATTGAGCCAAGAATAGCAAGCTGGAGGGATGCAAGGGTGAGACTGGCAGCTGAGCTGGGCTAAACCTCACAAATCAGTCTACCCAGCTTTGCTCTGCAGGGGAGGCAGAGGCTGAGCCCTGTGCCAGGCTCTGCAGGAGGGAGGGAGAAAGAGACAAGGACACGGTCTCAGGGGATTGTGGGAACTCTGGCTGGGCCGGACTTTGCCTTCTTCCCCCTCCTCCTCCAGCCTGGGCCAAAGTGCATTTGTTTGTCTTCTTTTTGAACTTTCAGGTTGTAGGGCTAAGTAGACATCATGGCTGCTCAGAAAAATCTCTGGGATGTGATTGTGATTGGGGCAGGCATTCAGGGCTGCTTCACGGCGTACCACCTGGCCAAACATGCGAGGAGGGTCCTCCTGCTGGAGCAGGTACTGTGTCCCTTATGCTTTTCTGTTGTACAGGACTATCTCTCCCTCTTTCCTCTAGGAAGGGCTTTCCAGAGCTGGCAGGCTGTGGTTGAAGGCAAAGGGCCTGACACACAAATCTGTGCAATCTGTAGCTTAGCTACTTCATGTGTTTCTTGACAATTCAAAGACAATTCTACCTTCCCTCAAATCCATGCAGGGTTTCTTGGTTTATTTCTTCTTATTGCCTCTCAGTTCTTGCCCTTTGATCAAGGAGCATCCCAGACTCTGGTCTCTTATTCTTGTTACCCCATGTCTTCTGTGCCCAAATGCTTAATCTAGCCCAGAAAAACTATCAGTTCTGCTCTGGGTAACCTTAAATATAGCTTTGCATAGAGGCAAGGGCTGATGTACCAGCTTCAGAGGCAGGGTTCTTCCCTGCATTTCCCAGCCTCTCCTTCCAGAACCTAGCAGAGGCTTCATCTTGTTCTGCTACTTTTGGGTAAATGCAGCCTCCTTGTTTGATGCACAGGAACTAAGACTCAGATTTTTTTTTCCTTAAAGGAAAGGTGGCTATATGCTGTGTATAGTGACCATTACCGATGAGGGTGGCACTGGAAACCTGCAGGGTCCCTCAAGGGGCAGGCCTGCCTAGCCTACCATGCAAAATTTTCTACCTCAGTGACTTCTCCCATCCCATTCTGCCTGCAGCTCTCCATACTGGTTATGGCTTACTCCTTGGAAATTAGCTGGAGTAGTTAGAAATTGTCTTCAGTTGTCTATCAGTATGCTCAAAATCCAAGGGATTCCTGTTTCATCTCCATAGGAAACTCCTTTTATTCCCTCCCTAAATCCTAAAGTAGTTCCCTTATTCTGAGGAATCTGACACTATGGCAAAATGGCATCCTTTTCCTTGTCTTAAAATGAAGGGGCTAGATTAGCATAGTCTGGAAGTTTCTTCCTAATTCTGCTTCTCTGTGAGTCTAAGTGGGGTCAGAGTGCAACAGAATGATTAAAAATTTACTAACAAGGGGACTTGTGGATACAAGGGATACTTGTGAAATGGAACCCTGTTTGTGCTACTGAGAAACTCCTATCCAATTGCTTGTCAGTCAGTTGACCAAAAAGAGAGACATTGGAAAAACTGTATGGAAATACTAGAAAATAGCAGGGCCTGGTGGTGCAAGCCTGTAATTCCAGCTACTCAGGAAACTGAGGCAGGAGGATTGCAAGTTTAAGGCCTGCCTGGGCTACATAGTAAGAGACCCTGTCTTAAAAAATCCAAACCCAGGAGACTGAAAAGTTGGCTCAGCAGTTAAGAGCACTGGCTGCTCTTGCAGAGGACCTGGATTTGATTCTCAACACTCACATGATGGCTAACAACCATCCGCAACTCCAATTCCAGAGGAATCCGATGCCTTCTGACCTCCTCGGGCATTGTGTCACAGGCACACTTTCATATACATAGGCAATACACTCAAATACATAAAAAATAAAAATAATAGCCAGGTGTGGTAGTGCATGCTTTTAGTCCCAGCACTTGGGAGGCAGAGGCAGGTGGATCTCTGTGAGTTCAAGGCCAGCCTAGTCTACATAGTGAGTTCAGGTCAGCTGGGACTACAGGAAAACCCTGTCTCAAAAAGACAAAAAATAAATAAATAAAATAAATTAAAAATAATAAAATATTTTTAAAAACCCAAACCAAAACGACAACAGCAAAAGTAAAAAGAGGGCTAGGGATATAGCTTAGTGGCAGAGCACTTGCCTAGTGTGTGCAAGGTCCAAATTTCAGTCTCCAGTACCAGAAAAAGGAAATATTTGAAGGTTGATAGCACAGGATGAGATAGCTCCTGAGGAGGAGAGGAGGCAGAATAACATATAACTGTTCCTCTTATCTCTCTTTTCCCTTCCTTCTAGTTCTTTCTTCCACACACCCGAGGAAGCTCACATGGACAGAGCCGCATAATCCGAAAGGCATACCCCGAGGACTTCTACATGAAGATGATGGATGAATGCTATCAGTTGTGGGCCCAGTTGGAGCACGAGGCTGGAAACCAGTTACACAGGTGGGCAGGGGAGGGAGTCCTTGAATCAATGGGCTTCACTCCTCCAGGTGCTTGAATATGTGATGCAACAGGGTGTGAACTTGAAATGCAACAGGAGGGAGGTGCCAGTCTCACAGAAGTCTGTTTGCTCTCATCCTTTCTCTGCAGACCTTGCTGGCCTCTGCTAGGCTCTGAGTTCCAGGCCTGGGTTAGACTCAGTGTTCAAGGCTAGCAGAGGTTGTGTTTTTGAAAACTGGTCAGATAGTCAGAGAAGGGTAGGCTGCATGGAGCCTTCTTTTAGGGCCTGGGTGGGCATAGAGGAGGCAGCTGCCTTTTTGGTTCTTTATATCCTTACTTTTTACACTGGATCCTCACCCCCATAATGGCCCCATAAATCCATGTTATTAATACACTTTCCCCTGGGAACAAAATGGGGGTGTTCCACAGCTTGCCAGGACGTGCCCCTGAAGCTGTTGCCCTGTGGTTTACTCCAAACCTTAGGGCTTCTCCATCACTGATCCTTCAGACACGCCTGGGGAAGGAAGTAGGAACCACCTCTTGTCTCCCCTCTTACCCCTCTGAGCTCTTCCTTTACATAACCCTGGCTCTACCCTACAAAGTGGTAGTTATTTTAATGGCTGTGAACCAAGAGGTTACTGTTCTGTTGCAAAAACACCATTAACTTAAGAACAAAGTGAAATCCATTATGCAAATATAGCCAGGTCAGCTAATTAAGGATTTATTCACAGACAGCTAATGTACCCAGCACCCAAATAAAGGAGTATGTCTTACTGAAGGGTGGCCTGGCAAAGGGACCCTCCTCTGACAGCTGGCTGTGAATACTGTTGAGTGTCTTGAGCTAGGAGAAGGTCTGGGGCCTTGAAGGGCACAAGTCTTTCTTGCAGTCAGTGAGGGATGAGGCAATCACAAGATGCCTGCAATCATTCAGAGAGGAGACAAGTGTGGAGTCACAGAGTTGGGTTTGACTTCCAGCTCTACCTCCTACCAACTTTGTGAGATGGTGAAAGTTTCTTCACTTCTCTATACCACTTTTTCTCATAAAGCTTTGTGCAGCTTAAATGAGACTCTTAGAAGCACTTGGCATAGTACCTGGCACTTTCCAATGAGTGGAGGTCTCTCCCCGTTGTTCTGGTCAGCTGTCTCCTGGGTCCTTTGGGCAGTGGCGAGAGAAAGCCAAGAGAAAACGAAGGGATGCAATGGGGGCTGGGGATAATGTTCACTTGGTAGAGTGCTCACCTAGCAAGCTTGAGGCTCTGGATTTGATCTCCAGCATCTCATGAAACTGTTATGTGGTACCTAGCACTCAGGAGGTGGAGGCAGGAGAATCAGAAGTTCAAGGTCATCCATGGCTATACAGTGAGGTTGAGGCCAGTCTGGTCTACATGAGACTGTCCTGCCATGGGTGCCCCAGGAAAGACTACAGAGAGGGGAGAGGAACCCTTGGAGAGTCTCATAATCTTGCCAACCTCCCCTTTGGCAGGAGTTCAGGAATTTGGAAGGACTTTGGAACCAGTCAGCCTGGCTCAAAAGCTCAGCTCTTAGGTTCTTAGCAGTATAGTTTGGGAACAAGCTGCTTCAGCCCTGTGAGGTTCAGTTTTCTCTCCTGCAAAGTGGGAGCAATAAGGTCTGTTTCATGGAGTTGTTATGAGGATAAACATGGAGATTAAAAACAGAACCTGAAGATGGTGGTACATGCCTGTAGTCCCAGCACTTGGGAGGCAGAGGCAGGCGGATCTCTGTGAGTTTCAGGCCAGCTTGTCTACATAGTGAGTTCCAAGTCAGCTGGGACTACAGGAAGACCCTGTATCAAAAAGACCAAAAACAACAACAACAACAAAACAAAAAAACCAGAACCTAAGTCATCATCAACTTCACCATCTATTTAGCACTCACAGAAAAAGAAAAACAAAAATCAAAAAGCCTCAGGGCTGCCATAAGTACTTTATAGAAGTTGAACATCCCCAATTTGAAAGTCTGAAATCCCAAATACTCTAAAATCTGAAACTTTTGAAACTTTTTGAGTGCTAATAGAAAATTTCACAGCTTATCTCATATGACTAGTCATAACCCAATGTAAGTACATGAAAATATTGTGTGAGATTGCCTTTAGGCGATGTGTACAGGGTGTATATGAGACATTATGAAGTCTGGGTTAAGATTTGGGTTCCATTTCCAAGATATTTCATTAGTTATGTCCAAATATTCCAAAATTGGAAGAAATCAGAAAGACTCTGTCTTAAGCACTTCGGGAAGCACTCTGTATATACAACTCATTTAATTCTTCCCACTTTAAGCAAGTGAAAGAGAAGCTACTGAGTGGTCAGGGTGTCTCTTTCTTTCAAATTTTATTTTTATTTTATGTATATGTTTTGCCTGCATGTATGTAAGTGCACCCATGTCGTACAATGCCCGTGGAGATCAGAAGAGAGTATTGGATTCCCTAGAACTGGAGTTACCAAAGGTTGTTAGCTGTCATGTGGGTGTTAGGAACCTAACCCAGGTCTTCTGCAAGAGCAATCAGTGCTCTTAACCACTGAGCTATCTCTCCAGCCTCTCCCTCCCTTTTAAAAAATTTTTATTTTTTATTTATTTATTTATTTTTGGTATTTTTTTGTGATAGGGTCTCCCTGTAGTCCCAGCTGGCCTGAATTCACTATGTAGACCAGGCTGGCCTTGAACTCAGAGAGATCCATCTGCCTCTGCCTCCCAAGTGCTGGGATCAAAGCATGTGCCACCATGCCCAGCTTTTTTTTTTTTTTTTTTTTAAATACAAGGTCTCTTTGTTGGTTCCCATGCTGGCCTCGAACCCCTTACACTGCATTGATCCTTGGTCTATAGGATCCTTGGTCTACAGGTGACTCCTGCCTCCATCCTCCCCGCCCCCCACCAGTATAGTAGTCCTAATTGCTCACTCTAAATCACAGAATTAAGATACTCTTAGTTTGGAACAA
Organism: Nannospalax galili; assembly: GCF_000622305.1. Lineage (NCBI taxonomy): Eukaryota > Metazoa > Chordata > Mammalia > Rodentia > Spalacidae > Nannospalax > Nannospalax galili. Next base: position 305,656 of record NW_008333884.1, read on the forward strand.
GGGTCAGCAAACTTTTCTTGTAAGTGTGCCACAAAGCAAGTAATTTAGGCTTTGCTGGCCATCTGGTCTCTCTTGCAAATATTCAAGTCTGCTATTGTAGTGTGAAAGCAGCCGAAGATGTAAATAAATGAACCTGGATGTGTTCCAATAAAACTTTATTTCTGGACACTGAAATTTGAATTTCATATTTTCTTGTGTCTTTATTTTACTTTACTTTTTAGACAGGATTTTACTTTGGAGTTGGCCTTGTACTCACGGTGTAGTCCAGGCTGACCTCAAACTTGAAATCCTCCTGCATTAGTTTCTCGAGTGCTTCTGGATATGAGTCACCACATACAGTGCTTTTTTTTTTCTTGAGACTGGAGGGTGGGGGGTCGGGGTAGAGGATCAGGGGGTATCTCACTGTGTAAGCTGGCTGGCCTGGTACTTCTTTGTAGACCAGGCAGGCCTCAAACTCACAGAGATCCTCCTGCCTCTGTTTCCTGAATGCTAGGATCAAAGGCATGCTCCATCAAGACCAGCCATTATTCTTATTTTGATTTCAAAATCAAGCATTTAAAAATGTAAAAACTGGTGCAGGAGAAATGGCTCAGTGGTTAAGAGCACTGGTTACTCTTGCAGAGGACCCAAGTTTGATTCCCAGCACCCACATGGTGGCTAACAACCATCCATAATTCCCATTCCATGGGATCTGATACCCTCTTCTAACTTCCAGGGGTTGCACAACACGAGTACACTTACATACATGCAGACAATACACTCATATACATAAAATAAAAAATAATAAATAAAAATGTAAAAACCAACCAGGTATGGTGGCACAGACTTTTAATCCTGGCACCTGGGAGGCAGAGGCAGGAGGATCTCTGTGAGGTCAAGGCCAGCCTGGTCTACGTAGTGAGATCCAGGTCTGCTGGAGCTATAGGGAGACCCTGTCTCAAAAAAAAAAAAAAAAAAAAAAAAAAAAGGTAAAAACCATCTTGGGTTAGAAAGAAATAGGCAGGAAGCCACATATGGTCCCTGGTCCTAATGTGCTGGCCCCTCGTTTAGAAGATGCCAGAAATGGCTTACGTTGCCCATTACTGTCTCCAAACAAATTTAGACCTAAGTCATCCCAGGTTGAAAAACTGCTACCGTACATTTTAAAGACAGAAGACCATCATCATAGCCCGTATGGAGAGACAATTCTGATGCCTCATAGCTCCAGTTATGAAAAATGAAGAGTAATGTACATGTGCTTTAAAAGCCCTTAAAGCACTATAGAGTGCTAGCTAAGTATTATTATTGTTGTTGCTATTATTCTACCATTAGCACATTCTTTCTTATGGCTACCCCAATTTACTTGTGCATGCTAAATTTTTTGGTTCTTTTTCCTAAGTAGGATGCAAAACAGATACTGCCCATCTGAACGGTATCTGAATATAGCTCTCTACCTTTGGGCTGAATGCCATTCAAATTGCTTCAGCTTTTACTCTTAATTTTGATTTTCTAAATTATTTCGTTCTCTTCGTGGGTCTTGCTTATGTAGATTCTTCTAGACGCACTGGCATAATACCATAATATCACTGATAGAAATGAGTGTCTTGAATGTCATTGGATGATGATTTTTTTTTTAATCACAAAAACCTTCTAGAGTTGGTAGTAAAGGTGGTCGACCAATTCTTTCCTTCTGTTCTGCTTCCTGTGACAGCATATGCTAAACATGGGTGGGCTTGGGATATTTGCATATATTCTGGGAACAGACAGTGACTTGTGTGTCAGATCACAAGGTTTGAGTCTTTTGTGATGTGTACAGCCAGGATGCTGGTACCAACAGCAAAGCTGGGCTCTGAGGCCCATCTCTTTCCTGCCCCGCCTTCTCCCTTTGAGTCCTACTATCCAGCTTCTGACCCGGGCTGCCCCTGCTTCACTGACAATATCAGACAAGATCACAGCCGTAGGCAGTACAGCTGCTGGCAGAACCTGGTGGCCCCCTCTGCAGCTGCTGCTTCCTGTGTCTGCGAAGTGTCTGGCTTGTCAGCCACATCCCCTCCCTGGAGCAGTCTTTGTTAACCAATTCCACCTCGGCCCACTAAGCGGAAGATGAAATACAGAGTTCCTCCAAAACCAAAAGACAGCAGCCATTACCAAGTCCCTTCCCCAAGGTGATGCTGAGAGCTGGCTTGCCTGGCACTTTGAACTGGAATGAACAGAAAGGCAGCCAGCATCTGTGATGAGAGATGGCAGATTCAGAGAAAGCTGTCTGCCCCTCCCAGCTCTCCTGGCTTCACCATTCCCCTTGCCCTACTCTGGTAACAGCTAGAGATCCGGTCACCAGTTCCTTATGTCACCTGGGCCACAGAGACACCAACAAGGCCCTTGGGAGGCATTTTCATGCCCTCTTCTCAGTGCTGGAGCAAGTGGGCTGGGAGGAAGGTAGTTGGTAACAAGAGGTGGGTGCTGCAAAATTTCTAGGGTTTGCTGGCAACGCTAAGGCCTTAGACCCTTCTTTCTAAGCTAGCCCTGACGGTTCATTTCTTCGCCTTCTTTTCTCCCCTCCCTGTAGATGCTCTTGTCCCTTTTCATCCTTTCCTTCCCAAAGTTTGTAGCTTGGGTCTGGGCAGAAAAAGAGGAGGGGGAATCCTGGAGCACAGGGGTGAGAAATTGATTCTGAATGAACAGTCTATGTATTGGGATCTAGGAAAAGCCATTAAGAAAATAAGCACTTAAATGATTTTCAATCTACCCATGGAAGTCATCTATCTTCATACTGGAGGGAAGAGGCCCGTTCTCTGATCCTGGTTTTGATTGACTGATTTCCAATTCTCGGAGTATTTCCCCATAGGAGCCTCTCACCTATCTCCCATAATGACAGGCCTTTGCATTTCCAGGCAATATTTTACATTTATTTCTGATTTGCTCATAATGGTCAAAAATCTTTCTCCAATCCAAGACATTTCTCCAACAGTGCATGGTTTCCCTCAGGCCAAATAGCTCAGCTGTGATCCACGGAAAATGAGAATTTCCCAAACGCATCTTCGGACTAGGGGAGGGGTCTAGCACCATGGATTCAGATGGAAAATTTCCCACTGTTAGATCAATATCTGGGCTAAGAAATAAATGCCACAGGGGCAGAGAGCTGGAGCAAAATGATTACAATCGGCACAATTACATTCACCGCAGAATCAGTTCACTGATTACTCCTAGGGTTGGGGAGCTCCCGCTTCATCCACCACAGGACAGCTTGGGAATTAAAACATCACTCAGCATTTCATAATTCGACAGATTTGCCTGTTGTCTTGGCATGAGTTCATTTTTTCCCATACAGTATGTCTCTGTAAAAGGAGTTCTGTTTCAAGGAAAAAAGGCAGGCAGGAAGGCAGGGTAGAAGGAGACTAAACAGCGTATGTGAGAGACCAAGGCTGCTGTGTTATAGGCAGGACTTAAGAGATGCTGATGTTATATCTGTTTAGGAGAGCTGTAAGCCAGATCTTCCTCAGAATCCTATCCTGCCAGGAACCCATCAGGTAAAAAGGGTTCAAGAATATACCAACACACACCTGGCCAGATGTGATGGGAAAGACCTCTAATCCCAGGACTTGGGAGGCTATGGCAGGAAGAGGCCAGCCTGAGCTACTAGTAAGTCCCTGTCTCAAACATAACAAAACAAAAGGAAACAAAGATCACACACCTGAGATTGGGGGTGTGGCTCCCTGGTAAAGTATTTGCCTACCATGTAAGAATCCCTGGATTCCATCCCCAGCACCATAAACAAACAAAACAACAAAACACTGAGTAACTTTTTTTTTTCTTCTTTTTCTTTCTGGTAGTGCTGCAGATGGAACCCAGGGACTCCTGTGTGCTAGGCAAATACTCTCTACCCATATACCCCCAGCCTTTTGGGTGGCTTCTTAATTATCTTGTTGACCAAGAAGTCGATAGGCAAATTTTCATGCCCTAAAAACTAATCTGGAGTTCTTTTGGGGAGGCCACAGAAAAGAGACTGCTTTCTGGCTGGGGATTCTGCAGTGTCTAACCTATGCTGAGCTTTGAAGAGGCAGAGCTGGCATCGCTATCTCACCATGAATGCCGGGTAGGCGAGGAGGGGGCCGTGGCAAATGGATTGGGCATGCTGCGAGGCTCTGTGTACTGACACCGGCCCCCAGGCCCACTGTGTCCCTACCCCCTCCCAGTCTTCTCTTTAATCCCCCCAACCAGATAATGTGGGATTTGGAAGCATGTAATATCCATGAGACTCCATTATAGGCTATTACGAGCTTTATACCGTACCTAGGGGATGCAGCAAACTGCTGCTGGGCTGTGGGGCTATTGAAACTCAGAGGGATCACAGGACCAGTCCCAAGGGCCACAGGCACCCTTCCACTATTTAGACAGCTTCCCCCAGAAGGGACTTCTGGTCTCTTGTGGCAGAGAGGCAGGAAGAATTAAAGAGAAACAGCTTCACTCCCTTACAGAGGAAGAAGGCTAGGGGGAGGCCTAGGGAGAAACAAAATCAGAGAATCTCAGTTTATTGCTAGATCCCCAGGGGACCGTGTACCAACCAGTGTTTGTGCTTATGTGTGAAAGTCCCATAGGCCTTTAGGTGGACTCTTCTGGAGCTCCCGGGTTTGGTATCCCTGACCCCTGCCCACTCACTGTGAGTGACAACCCTAGACATTGTGACTACAAACTGGCATATACCATTTCCACTTGCCCCATGGGGGGGCACCTTGGTATGGAATCAATGTTCTGGGTTTCAGGGGAGGAAGTGAGTCTCTAGTCAAGGTCATACCAAGGTGACACCAGGATTAGAAGCTGAGCCAGATCTCCCAGTTTAGGACCTTTTCCATAAAACAAGCAGCCTCTGAAAAGGAACTGAGAGACAGACAAATGAATAGGAAGGACAAAAAAAGCAGAAGGGAACAGTGGGGAGGGGTGGGAGACTAGCTCAGAGGGACGGGAGGAAGGGGAGGAAATCGCGTCTGACTGATTGGGCACGTGCCATTTTCAAGGTATGGAAGGTAAAGAGGACTTAGGATCTCTCTCTCTCTCTCTCTCTCTCTCTCTCTCTCTCTCTGAAACAAAGACTATGTAGCCCTGGTTGGCCTGGAAATCACTATGTAGTCCTGGTTGGCCTGGAACTCACTATGTAGACCAGGCTGGTCTCAAACTCACAGAGATCCACCTGTCTCTGCCTCCAGAGTACGGGGATTAAAGGCATGTGCCACCAGGCCTGGCAGGGATTTATGGTTTCTGCCATCAACAACAGGATGGAGGGACAAGCAAACCAACAGTGAGTGGCGAGGGGGGACTTGGGAATGGGCTGGAAACCAGCTGGAGAATGCCAGGACTCCTGGAGGGAATCTATACAGCTTCACCTGGGTTCTGACTCCTGCAGACACTGGATGCTTGCTGAAGAACAAGAACAGATGACCAGGGCCCTGACACTTCCCTTCACTCATGTGGCCTTTTCTTTTGAAATAGGCAGACTGGGGTCCTGTTGCTGGGAATGAAGGAGAATCCCAGATTAAAGACAATCCAGGCCACACTGTCCACGCAGGGGATAGACCATCAATGTCTTTCATCAGAGAAGTTAAAGCAACGTTTTCCAAATATTCAATTCACTAGAGGAGAAGTGGGGCTCTTAGACAAGATGGGAGGCATCCTCTATGCAGACAAGGCCCTCAGAGCCCTCCAGGTGAGGCTGTGCCTGGGACAATAATTTTTCTGGGTATCCTGAGCTCTAATCAGGCAGTCAGTCCTGAGCCCTCCTCAGGATGAAGGCTTTTGTCCTGTTGACTTTGGATCTGATCTTTAAGCAGAGATTTTTTTTTTTTTTTTTTTTTTTTTTTTTTTTTAGCATCAATACACCTGCTGGAAGGGAAGATCTAGCTTCGGCATTCTCTTGTCTGCCCTAGGTGAAGAGCTTTCATCTACCAACGTAGATCACTGATTCACGCAACTAACTCACCTTTCTTGGCCCTGCCTTTTTAGCACAAAATTTGCCAGCTAGGAGGCATCGTGAGTGATGGAGAGAAGGTGGTAGAGATAAGACCTGGCCTACCAGTCATGGTGAAAACCACCTCAAGGAGCTACCAAGCCAACAGCTTGGTCATTACAGCAGGTCCTTGGACCAATCGGATTCTCCGTCCCCTGGGAATTGAGTTACCTCTCCAGGTAGGGAGAGCTGGAGGTCTGAAAGTCTGGCCTTGGAGCCAGATGTACCCGACTTTGAGTCCTGAATCTGCCACTTTCTAATTGTCAACTTTGGACAAATTAGTTTACCTCATTGAGTCTCGGTTTTACCAATATGGGTAGGCTATTGGTGAATTAGATTATATGGTATATATGGGGTCCTCAGGAGACAGCCTGGCTTATAGTAAGTAATAAGTAAATGCAAGGTGTTATCAACTCTTAAAAAGATAGTGAAGTTAGGCCGGGTGTGGTGGTGCATGCCTGTAGTCCCAGCACTTGGGAGGCAGAGGCAGGCGGATCTCTGTGAGTTCAAGGCCAGTCTGGTCTACACAGTGAGTTCCAGGCCAGCTGGGGCTACAGGGAGACCCTGTCTCAAAAGACCAAAAAAAAAAAAAAGAAAGAAAGAAAGAAAAGATAGTGAAGTAGTAAAGTAGGGCTGGGGTAGCTATGGGAGAAAACTAAGACTGGGACAAGAGAGGAGAGGTTTGGAGATGTGCAGCATAATGTATGTTATAAGTAAATGACACAAGAATTAAGTAAAACAAGTTGGATGCATGAAAGAGCCGCACAACCCCACACAAAGTGACTTCCTGTCATTGTCTATCATGTACATGGCTTCCCCTTCATCTCCCCCTTCTTCCCTCCTCAAGACCCTTAGGATCAATGTGTGTTACTGGCGAGAGAAGGTTCCTGGGAGCTATAGCGTGTCACAGGCCTTCCCATGCTTCATAGGACTGGACCTGGCCCCCCACCACATCTACGGGCTGCCAGCAGGAGAGTACCCAGGGCTGATGAAGGTGAGTGGGAAGACTGAGAAGGCCACTACTAGGTATCCATATAGATCTGTGGCATGAGCTCTAACTGACCCCTCTAATACTCTCCTGGAGTCTGCTTCACTATTCGCCATTGGCCATTTGCAGTATAAGACCCCTAGCAGCTCCAAGGCCTAGGGTAGCTTTCCTTTACAAAGACAGGGTGGGTGTAGGAATGAACATGAGACAATGTCAGGTGACAACTACTAGCATCTGTCAGGAATGGGGAATTGGGATGATGGATGGAGACATCCTGTGTCCAAGCCTGCCCCCTTGCTATCTGGTGTGCTCAGAAGACCAGCTTTTTACAGCCCATGCTATTTTTGATGGGGGGCTAGATTTGCTATCATCATGGTGACAATGTGGATCCAGAGGAGCGGGACTGCCCCACAACCTTCTCAGACATACAAGATGTTCAGATTCTATGCCGCTTTGTCAGAGACCACTTACCTGGCCTGCGGCCTGAGCCGGACATCATGGAGCGTTGCATGTACACGGTAAATCGGTTGTTTCAATCTGGAGAGAGACAGACAAACCTGTGCTGGCCAGGACTGGCTCCATCTGACTTCTGACATGGTATATGACTTTAAACTAGCCAGCTAATTCCTGTGGATTGGTTCACCTCTATGAGAAAGGGGAAGGATTATTCATATTCCTTTTCATTAGGCAACCAGGCTTTTGCCTGGCAGTCCTTTCCTATATTTCCCAGAAGAGCTCTAAAAGAGTTTTTGGCAAGATGTGCCAGTTGAGCAGACCTTGGGGACAAAGAGAATAGGCAGATGCCACCAGGGCTTGAGGCATCTTGGCTAAAGTTAGTTTACAAAAATGAGTGCCTGCTGTGTCCGTGGCATGGTAGGAGATAGACAGTGGGTAAATGAAAATGGCATGCCCAGAGGGGAGAGTGACACTCAGCATGCCTTAGCCCCATTCTGCTCTTTCTGGAAAGAAACCCAGCCCAGTTTCTTCCTGTCAGAGCCTATAGTTCCTCCTCTCCCTTTCCTCAGAGAACACACGTGACTCTCTTTCTAGAACACTCCTGATGAGCACTTTATTCTTGATCGCCACCCGCAGTATGACAACATTGTCATTGGTGCTGGATTTTCTGGTGAGCTTGAGGAGGGGGAGGTGGGGTGCCTTCAAGCTGATCTACTACAGTGCCTGGCAGAATGGCACCTTGCACACTCTTAGCTGCCTGGACAGATGCTAAGGCCTGGACATTAGGTATATATGGAGGGTGAATAGTCAAAGAAGGGGAGGCAATTTCTTTGGGCTGAGACCCAGAGGAGAGGAGAGGCAGCCCTGCCTGGGTGAGGAGGGAGCTTCTCCAGAGCCCCGCCTCTGGGCTCCAGGATGGGTGACAGCCTCTTCTTCTCTCAGGGCATGGATTCAAGCTGGCCCCTGTTGTGGGGAAGATCCTCTACGAATTAAGCATGAAATTAGCACCATCCTATGACTTGGCACCATTTCGAATAAGCCGCTTCTTTGCCCTGGGCAAAGCCCACCTTTGACCCTTGGCCGGCAGCCTTCCTCCTGGATAGGAGAACCTCCTACGGAAGACTTCTTGGAGGATGAGGTGGCTTTGACATTACTCTTTTTTTTTTTCTTGCTTCTCTTGAGTCTCCTGCAAACATCAAACAATTGAGGGCCTATCTCTCTCCCTATCGCTTCCCAAGTTCAACTCCCTTCTCATCCCACAGAAGGTTGACCAGAGAGATTCTACCACCACAGACTAGCAAAGAACTTTGAGATGCATATCTTTGTAGGGAGAGGTCCTAGGAATGGCTCAGTAGGTCAGAGGACTGGTTAAAATTCTCTTTGCTTGGGGCTAGAGAGATAGCTTAGCCATTAAGAGTGCTGGCTGCTCTCGCAGAGGACCCAGGTTTGGTTCTCAGCACCCACATGGCAACTCTGTAACTCCAGTTCCAAGGGATCTGATACCCTTTTCTGGCCTCTGCAGGCACCAGGCAAGCACATGGTGCACATACATGCAGCAAGCATTCATATACATAAAAATAAATAAATCTTAAAATTCTCTTTACTGGGACATTAGATGAACTTGGAATTATTTTGATTAAATCTGCCCAGGGAAGGGGAAAAAGACTATCTTTCATAAACTACTAATGTCTTTGGTGTTTCTTTGCCTAAAACTTGAGCCATCCTCTACCATCAACTCCCCATACAATCTCACCTTAGTTGCACAATAAATGTTGGAAAAAGATTACTGGAAAAAATAAATAAATAACTGCATTGCATAAATGTTTGCAGAGGGATTTCTTTTCCATGTAACCCTATTTCTTCTAGGCTCTAATTATCTAAATTAGCACCAGAGTCAATTACTCCCAGGGCTCCACAGCGCCTCCATGCACTGCAACCCTTTCCTTTGCTTCTTTGTCTCTTCATCTTCTCTCTGGATCTGTAAAGATGCTCAGCTCCCCACTCTCTCATTAAGGTATATTGTCAGGTCCTTATGAAGATGGAACTATTATAGCAGAAAGAGAGAGACACACTCGCTTAGAAACCCTGTTCAATGTTTGAATGTTAAATGTGCCATTTTATTATCATTAGGATTGCTCCCACTTAATGAAACAGCATTAGCACCGCGTCGGCTGGCCTCCTTGCACTAATTGCTTTGGAAGAGAACGGGCTCGGAACTACCCCAGGGTGGGTGGAGGGGTGAGGGTGTGGACAGGGACTCAGGCAAGGCTGATGTGCATAGATGGTACCCAGAAATGGGGGACCTTCAGAGTGGCTCAGCTCTATCCTAGAGAACAGGCTCCTACAGGTTCTGAGGAGAGAGAAGCTGGAACAGGGTAGGGTGGCTATGACAGAAGTGACTGAGTGGAGAAAATGGGCAATGGGACTGAGAATCAAAACATTCACATGAAATACAGCACAGAGGAAATTACCTTTCGCTCTCCTCAGTCCTAAAAGACCTAGACGTATGTATTAACTATGATTTCTTCAGTGAGTTCCAAGAGCCAGCCAATCCTGTCAACCCCATGTCAAGTCTGCTTTTCAGGCAATCTTCATAAGGACCTGACAATATACTCAGTCTCTATAAAATGGGAATTATAATACTAAATATACATGGGTGTATGAGGCTTAAATACAATCACACACTCATTTAATACATAAATATTAAGTTAGCTTCTACTAAGTGCCAGGCACTGTGCCAAGCACCGTAGATACTTCAATGTGCTGGTTAGTTTTAAATGTCAACTTGAGACAACTTAGAATTACCCGGGAAGACAGTCTCATTGAAGAATTGCCTAGATCAGGTTGACCTGTGGGCATGTCTATGAGAGATTGTCTTGATTGTTAAATGACAGGGGATGACCCAACCCACCATGGGTAGCACCATTCCCTAGTCAGTGGCCGTGGACTATGTAAGAGTAGGGAAGGCCAGTGGGGTATTGAGCAAGCAAGCCAGGATCCATGTGTTTATTTTCTCTCTACTCTTAGCTGTGGATGCAAAGCTTTAAGTCTGTCTCTGCCTTGTTTTCCTTCAACAACGGACTGAAACCTGGAATTGTAAGCCAAATAAATCCCTTTCTTCCATAAGTTGCTTTTTTCTAAGAGTATTTGTTGCAACAATAGAAAATAAATCCAGGATCATCAGTGAAAAAAAAGACCTATAGAAATCCTTGTTCTAGAAGTAGAGTGGGTTCTCAAAAAATTAAAGAGAACTACTATATGAGCTGGCAATTCCACTTCCAGTATATACCCAAAAGATTTGACAGCAAAGTCTCAAAAAGCTATTTATACACCTACATTTATAGCAGCATCATTCACAATGGCCATGAGGCTGAAACAACCCAGATATCCACTGACACATGAGTGAATAAACAAAACGTAGCCTGTACAAACTGTGGAATAGTATTCTGTCTTGAAAAGAAAGGAACTCCAGGGGCTGGAGAGATAGCTCAGCGGTTAAGAGCACTGATTGCTCTTGCAGAGGACCCAGGTTCAATTCCCAGCACCCACATGGCAGCTATGAACAGTCCTTAACTCCAGTTCCAGGGGAATCCGAAGCCCTCTTCTGACCTCCGCGGCATTGCACGACATGGGTGCACTCACATACATGCAGGCAATATACTCATATACATAAAATAAAAATAATAAAATATTAAAAAAAAAGAAAGAAAGAAAAGGAACTCCTGACATATGCTGTGTTATGGTTGAAACATGGACATTATGTTAAATGAAATAAGAGACATAAAAGGAAGTGGTGAAATTCACAGAGGTAGACAGAGAATGTGGCTGCCAGGAGCCAGGAGGAAACTGCGGTTTGCTTATGGGTACATAAGTTTTGCAAGATGGACAGAGTTCTGGAAGTTGGTAACACAGCAATGTGAATGTATTTAATGCCACTGAACCACACACCTAAAAATGGCTAAGAGGACCAATGTTATGTGTAGTCTACCACAATTTTTAAACATTCATGTTCTTATAGAACTTATGGTAGTGAGAAGACATGTAAGCAATGCACAAGTGTAAATTATAACATGTGAGAAGAAGGTGGTAAGTGCTTCAGGGAAAATCAGAGTGGGGAGGGACAGGAACACTGGGGGAAGCTGATCTTTTACAAGGGTGGTCTTCAGAGGCAGCACTGAAGAGGGGATCTTCAAGAGTGAGCCATGCAAGTATCTGTGTGTATATTTAAAAAATGGTATGAAGGACCTGGGGGGAATGTGGCTCAGTTGATAGAGTGCTTGCCTAGCATGCACGAAGCCCTGGGTTCAGATCCCCAGCATACCATAAACCAGGCATGGTGGTGCGTACCTGTAACCCCAACACTCAGAAAGTAGAGGCAGGAGGATCAGAAGTTCAAGGTCATGCTCAGCTACATAACAGGTTTGAGGACAGTTTGACTCTGTTTTAGGAAAGGTATAAGCCACAGAGCAGGAAGCTGTGTTGTATTGAGGTGGTCTGATAAAGAGATACTGGAAAGGACCTGCATATGAGCCCAGCAGCTGACAAAGTTAGGGAAAAGGGCTGTGACGGACATCCCTGCTGGCTCCATGGCTGTCTGCCTGCTGTTCCTCTGCGCCATCCTCCTCCCCCAGCCAGCTGCAGTGCCCCTTCCAAAATATCCAGACTTATTCAGCTTGTTGACAGCCAAAAGAGGGGACCAATGTCTTGCAGGGGCTGAGAAAGGACAAGTGGGGGAGGCTACCAAATCCTGCCAGAGCTGGCTAAGGCCTTTACAAGAGAGGAGAGGAGGGGAACCAGAGTGAGGCCAAGTGACAAGCAAAGGACCTGGCTAGCAAAGAATGGAGTGAGATAGAGATTCAGGTAAGGAGAGACTGGTAACCTTCCTCAGAGAGGAAGGCAGGACCTCTGGGGGTCCACACCCACCCAGAAACCAGAGGCCCAGAATGCCCAGGTGGGAGGAAGTGACATTTCTTAGTTGCAGTTGGGTGGGATCTTAGAGAGGAGAGGAGACATAGTGAGTACAGGTGCACAGGAAAGCAAACGTCATTGTAGAAGGGGGTTGGAGGACAACACGGGGCCCTCCGAGATAGTGAAGGATTTGCCAACAGACCACACAAAATTATTTCACTGCCTCCTTCTGCCTGAGCATGGCCAGGCATCCCCTCTGGGTAGCCCCTACAGATCTTCAAGATGGAAGAAAATCAAAAGGAATTGGGAGGCAGTAAGAGACTCAGGAAGGGTGGCTGGGGTCTGCAGAGGCTGCAAGGGAGAGATAAGGGCAATAAAGAGAAGGAGGCCAGAGTGGTTGCCAACCAGACTAAGGAAAACAGAGGCAGGCTAAAAATAGACTGGGGCTGGGGAGGGAGGAGGGCCAGACCAGAAAAGGAGGGAGAGCTGAGGCAATCGATGCAGGCCCTACTTTGACCCAATTCTTCATCTCTCAGCCTCACCAAATTGACAAACGAGGCCCTGGTGGGGAAAGAGGGAAAGACTGGTGCAGAGGGAGGAGAGGCAGAGGAAAGTAATTCAGGCTCCAGGAGCTCTGTGTTGAGAAGGCACGGTGGGAAAGAGGAGCTGTGTAGTGTGGTACAGCCCTGTGTAGTACTGGTTCAGCCCTCAGCAGAGTTTGGTATGCCCAAGCAGGCTTAAAAGCTTAAGGAATACGAGTCTAACCTGTCTAGATATGGCTCAACTGTCTAGAAAGCCAAAACAAGGCAGCCAGGAAGAGCTAGCCTGGAGACACAGGCTGGAAAATGACACCAGATCTGCATACATTTCATTTCTCAGAGAGAGCAATGAAAGGGAATTTGGTTATTTCAGTGGTGGGCATTCTATGCAGCAAGAGGGATTTAGATTAGACTACAGGAAGTCCAGTCCATTAGGCAGCTCTGTGAGCTACTGAGATAGGGACAGGGGCATCGAGAGTGCACTCTTTCCTTGGATTATCTTAGGTTAAAAAGCCCTTATCCTTGGGGCTGGAGAAGCGCACCTGAAGGCCAGGGCCTGCTGGTAACTCTTTGGAAGACTGCTGGAGAGGGTGACCTAGGGGACCTTTATTACCCCTCAGACAAGGTTGAAAATGGGTTGCTGGGTGTGGGAGGAGGGATGCACAAGGTGAGCTGGATTTGTTGACTGGGGGGAGGCAGATGGCAGGGACCAGGGGCAGGATTCTAACTTGCAGGACCCAGTGACATTTGCATAACTTTGAATAATGAATAAGCCCAGCTCTGGGGTTCCTACTCAGCACCGCTCATCTGCATCTTTATTAAGCTTTATAAATGATTCAGCTCCTTACCCCTTCCCCCAGCCCTGCCCAGCCTGCCCCAAGCATCAGGGTAGTTGATTGCTCATTATTTTAGACTAGATTTGTTTCACCAACATCCAGTGAGGCATGAAGTGGGGGACACAGGAGGGAGGAATGGCTCCAAAAGGCAAGAAGATTGGAGGGGTAGGAACAGGAGTATGGAGGCAACCATGGGAAGGCCTACTCTGATTAGAGGCAGGCAGCTAGGGAATTGGACATACTTTAACCTGAGACCAGCATCTTAAGAGAGAGCCATTTCTTAGGTTCCCTGAAAGGTGCTGGGTTCAAATTCCACTCAAACCCCAGTTTCCCTTACGTCTGCTGCCAAGCCCCAGCAGGCCCTCCTCAGATCCAGGTCTGCACACAGCCGCCCGAACAGCCAAATGAGTACAGCCCCCGGGGAAGTTCTCATTTTTTCCTGAGGCAGGAATTTTGCTATTTTCACAGAGAAGAAAAAAAAAAATCTGCTATGCTTGCAGGGTGGAGAACAAGCACCCAGCATATTAGGGGAGAAAGAGACAGGAACAGGCATACGAGGTGTGTGAATTTGGAGGGAAGAGGAATGCTCTGGCCAGCATACCCCAAAAGAGGTGCCTGGAGTTGTGCACAGTCCAAGCAGAGTTGTTTGTGCCGGCAGCTCTGGGAGCCACCTGGTCTGCTGGCTGGAGCCTGGGAGAAGTATTTAGCAGCCTGGACAGGAGGATCTGGCAGGAACCTCCTGATGCAGAGAAAGGGGGGGCGGTATTCTCAACCCTGGCTGCACATTAAAGTCACTTGGGGAGCTTTAAAAAAATATGATGCTTGGGCCACACCCAAGGCCAGTAAAATCAAAATCCCAGAAGAAATACTGTGAACACAGTATTTTATTTTTGGAAGTCTTCAATATTACTTGGATCTTGGTTTGAACAAACCAACTTTTTTATTTTTTCAGTATTGGGGATTGAACTCAGGGTCACGCATGTGCTCGGTTATCAGGTGCTCCGCAGTTGAGCTAGATTCCCACCCCTTATTATTTTTGTCACTGGGTGTGTGTGTGCATGCACATACACATGGGTGAATGTGGGTGAATGTATACTAGGATTCAGTATAGAGGCCCAAGGACCTTGGGTCTTCCACTTTGTATGAGACAGGGTCTCTCTTGTTCACCACTGTGTAGTAAAGGTAGTGGCTTTCTTACATTCTCCTGTCTCTACTTCCCATCTCACTGTCGGAGATCTTACATGGGTTCTGGGAATTTGAACTCAGGTCCTCAGGCTTGAGCAGCAAGCACCTGACCCACTGAGCCATCTCCCCACCCCCATCCTTTTTTTATTTAAAAAAAATTTTATTATTTTTATTTTATGTGTATGAGTGTATTGCCTGCATGTACGTGAGTGCACCTGTGTCGTGCAATGCCTCGGAGGTCAGAAGAGGGCTTTGGTTTCCCCTGGAACTGAAGTTAAGGACAGTTCCTAGCTGCCATGTAGGTGCTGGGAATCAAAACCAGGTCTTCTGTAAGAGCAGTCAGTGCTAACCCCTGAGCCATCTCTCTAGCCCTCCCTTTTTTATTTTTACTTTTGGAACAGACTCACTAAATTGCTTAGGTTGGCCTTGAACTTGTGATCTTCCTGCCTCAGCTTCCTGAATACTTGGGATTACAGGCCTGTGCCACCTGTTTTATTTAAAAATCATGTATATATAAAATTAAAACTATGTTGCCAGGCGTGGTGGCACACGCCTTTAATCCCAGCCTCGGGTGGATCTCTGTGAGTTCAAGGCCAGCCTGGTCTACATAGTGAGTTCCAGGACAGCTGGGGCTACAGGGAGACCCTGTCTCAAAAAGACCCCCCCCCAAAAAAATTAAAACTATGTAACAAAATCAGGGAGATCTAAACACTAACTGGATGGTTGATAAGAAGGAACTATTGATCAGTTTTTAAGTGTGATAAGAGTATTGTGATTATGCTTTTTTAAAGAGCCATTTTCTTTACTTTGAGGAGATCAATACAAAAGTATTTCCTGATGAACTGTTGCCAGATCTGCCAGGGACTGGCAGGGGAAGTGGGGGAGTGGGGCTCACTGTTGATCACTGCTGAGGCGCTCTAAGGGTAAACAGGTTCATTTTATTACTTCTTTCATTTTATGTTCATAAACAGAAATAGCGGCAGGTCCTTGAGTGTCAGAGCCTAGGAAAGCAGGGACCCAGTACACTTCTGTGAACAGAGCCAGCTTCTAGAAAGGGTTTGAGGGATCCTACATAACAGGAGGGCTCTGTCCCCCTATGTCTGGGGCCCCAGATAAGGCCACTTGGGGACAAAAGTTTGTCATTTAGGGATGCAACTGGTGCTGCAAAGGCCCAAGCAGGCCTCTTCTGGTGTGCTCACCAGCCTCTGGGTGTTAAGGTTCAGATAGCCCCGCCCCCTCACCAACAGGGTCTCATGGACTTCTCAAGCTCCTGAGAAAAAAGAACCCAGTTGATAAGCACCTTGGTCTTTGAAGTCAAGAGAAGCAGACTTTTCTCCATTGTTTGGCCAACACAGCAGGCTTCCCCTTTGATCTCTAAAGAGAACAGGTTTTAACAGTCCTGCTCTCCCCCCAACTTAAAAAAAATACATCTTCCTGCCTTTTGCAGGAAGCAGAAGCCTGCCCCTTTAAAAGGCCCCAGCTCCCGACCTGGGGCAGACATTTTCCCTGCCCGGAAGGGAATCTGTCCCATGTGTTCCTTTGCTAGCAAACTCTATTCCAATGGAGTTTTATCTGTGTCTTGGTGCTTTCTCCGGATCAACCAGATTCATCCATAGGCTACTTTTTACCTATCACTGGGGACACAAAAGTCCCATGCTCTGTGGGCCAGGCCTAGAGGCTGGACCTGGGAAAGTCGCCTGCCCCAGGCATTAGCACCTAGTCTTGTTCTTCTGTCCCTCACTCTCATTGCCTGGTCTGGACTGGTTCTCTAGGAAGCCTGACCCACACTGCCCATCAGCTCCGCTTCCCTGGGCTCATCTGCCTCTGCCAGGGCACATTAGCTCTGTTGACTTCATCAGAGAGGTGAGGGGGAGGCTGAGCACACAAGTAGAGTATCACAGTCACCCAGGTACCTACCAGCAGCCTGGGAAGAAGGCGTGTGGTTGAAGCTAGAGCTGTCTGCCAAGCGGGTCCTTCCTAGCTAGGTACTATTTGCATAGCACTCCTTTAATGAAATAATCTCAAATTCTCTGCTTTCTTCCATCTTGGATTGAGTCTCCTTGCCCTTGCCTGGTGACCAGTGAGTGTACTAACCATCCCTACCGTCTCCGGGACATAATTTCTTGCCCCACCAGGGTGAACACCTCACCCTGCCGCAGAACTCAGCCCTGCCCTCCACCTAGCCCTGCCCAAGATAGCACCAGCTCAGGCTTCGTCCTCCGTTTGGGTCTCAATCCTTATTCTCTGCTCCATTACCTTCTCCGAAGGCCCCCAGGGGCTGGGGGAGGGGAGAGGGTTGGATGGGGTCTGCTTAAGAGATTTTTGGAATCCGTGCCTGCGCATCACCCGCTGCCATGAGTTATTTCAGTGTTGATGTTTGTCTCGAGCTGATTATTCCAGCTCTAGAACAGGTGGAGCAGCCTGCGGTGGCTTATTCGTCAGCCAAGGCCATCTGTTCCCAACAAGCTGAGATTTGTAGCTGATTTCTACTGGGGAGCCAGGGTGGGGGTGGGGAGGGCCATGGAAATTGCACTCAGGCGGTAGGGGACTTATGCCTCCCAGACTTTCAGGGATGCCTGAAGCCTCAGGTGTCCCCTTCTACACCAAAACCTTCTTGGAGAAACTACTTGGTCATTAGAATCAACAACACTTTTTCCTTAAGGGGATAAACCTTCTCAGGTGGAAACAGGTATTAGAAGTACAAATCTATCAGCCAGTACAGTCTGGCCAGTGAGCAATGTTTTCATTTATTGACAAAAACAAAAAAGTACATAACCATACATTCTAACTGACCTCCATTTCACCTCCAGCCTCTTTACCAAAGGAATTCCTCACCCAAACCCATCACCTGCAGGGCTCCAGGCCTGTGGGAGAACCAGGTCTGGGTTCTCTCCCACCCTGTTTCTCTCCCCTAAATACTTTGCTCACATTCCATCCTCCAATCTGTTCCTCTCCCAGCATCTACTCTCAGACCTGCCAGCAGACGCTTGCTGCTCTCAGGGCGGCATTCCCTGAGCAAGGAGCCAAGCAGTATCTAAGCAACTTTGCTACATGGCTTACTCCCCACAGCCCTGACTTCTATACAGGAGAGGTGGGGAGAGAAGCTACTGCTCCAAGCCCACATGGGACAGTATAGGGGCCTTTGGTGTTGCTGCACACATTTGTGCTGACTTAAAAAAAAAAAATCATATAGGGGCTGGAGAGATGCCTCAGTGGTTAAGAACACTGGTTGTTCTTGCAGAAGACCTGGGTTTGAATCCCAGCACCCACATGGCAGCTAACAACTGTCCATAACTCCAGTCCCAGGGGATCCGAAAGCCTCTACTGACCAATGCGAGCATTACGTGACATGGATGCAGTTACTTACATGCAGGCAATACACGCATACACATAAAATAGTAATTAAAAAAATCATATAAAGCCGGGCGTGGTGGCTCACGCCTTTAATCCCAGCACTCAGGAGGCAGAGGCAGGCAGATCTCTGTGATCAAGGCCAGTCTGGTCTACATAGTGAGTTCCAGGCCAGCTGGGGCTACAGGGAGACCTTGTCTCAAAAAGACTGAAAAAAAACCCCACAAAAATGTGATGTTAACAGCACACATAACTTATCTATTATCCTACCTTCATTCATATATACATATTTATTTAATTATTATTATTTTTTGTTGGAATGGGGAGATGGTGTCTGGCTATGTTACCAGACTGGCCCTGAGTAATTGGGACCACAGCTACACACCACCATGTCTAGCTCCCTACACACACACACACACACAGACATACAGACACACAGACACAGACACACACACACACAACACATATTTGTGGTGCTGGTTGGTAATGGAACCCAAGACCTTACACGGATACTTCATACTTTACTACTTACTGAGCTACATCTCCAACTTCCTGTTTTCCTGTTTCATTGACCTGCATTTTTATTTTCACTTGTACTTTTTTTTTTTTTTTTTTTTTGAGTCAGGGTCTCACTATATAGCCCTGGCTACCCTGGAACTATGTAGATCAGGCTGAACTCACACTCAGATATCTGCCTGCCTCTGCCACCCCAGTGAGCTAAGACTAAAGTCGTGTGGCACCATGCCCAGTTGCCATGAGTATTTGTAACCTTGAGAATCCATTAACAGAGCTGTAAAACTACCCTCCCTCCCTCCCTCCCTCCCTCCCTCCCTCTGTATTAGGGATGGAACCCAAGGTGTTGGGTGCGGTACCACTGAGCTACAGCCTCAGCCCCAAACTGCCTCACTTCTGAGTTTGTTCTCTAGGTTGATTCAGTAGGTCCTGTGAGTAGACGCTCCATTCCTACATCCTGCTTTGTGGCTAAGCATGAACTACCAGCCCCACATAATACCAGGGTCCACAGAAGCATACCATAAGACATGTACTTCTAGCACAGAACATTAAAGGGGGTGCCACCCACCAGGGTTAATATACCTTGCTCTCTACAGTATAGCAGTCCTTGGAGACCAGAAACTGCCCTCTAGGAAAGGGTGCCAATCTGCAATTGATGTCGGGCTCCAGGGTTAAAAATGAAACACCGGGCCCATTTCATCACATATAATTTTATATTTGCCTGGCTTGCCAGTCATTGGCCTGTCTTTCAAAGACCTCCTGTTTCAAAAGCTACTGGCTGCATCTTCCCCCCTAGCAGGATCTTTTCCTTTTATAACTCCTTTTTCTTTATTTCATTCTCCACTTTGAAATTCCCTAGTGTCCTTTCTTCCCCAAATGCATTTGCTTCTCTTCCTAATCTAGTCAGATCATAAATGTGGCACAAAACATATAAAAATTTATTAAAATGTGGAAACTCTTTGACTCTTAAGCCACCTCAAATATAATTTGCCTGAATGGTGCTGAAACTTAATATCCCTTAAAAAATTTTTTTTTTGATAAAACTGTCATAGCTGACTTTTGATATTGAAAGCAAATTCTATCTGTAGATATAAGTATTCCATTGGGGGATTTATGTCACCAACTTCAAGCACAAAGCACATAGCCTTTCTGGAATCTCCCTTATGTATGTGACCAATCACAAGAGCATACACTGAAGAAAATTCAATTTCTCTGTAAAATTCCTTCCAAATACATCTAGCATCCTTGTTAGCTCCAAAATGGCGATGGCTCTGGATCACTCTCCTCCCAGATCAAATCACAGAAAATGGTCTGGATTGTTCTATCATACTGTCGTGAAATTAGATGAAGTGAATATTGCTTAAAATATGCATTCTGGGCCATGTGGAACTGTTATTCATATTGTTGGCACAGTGGGAGTGAAGTGCAAATGTGATAATGTACGGGGGGGGTGGTGCTCTGAGAATTGTAAAGAGCAACACAAATGTGAGGTAGGCATTTTATCCTCAAATTGCTGAAAGTGTTTTCTTCCTAAGGCCAGGCATGGTGGATACCAAGCACATAGTGTTTCGAGAAGAGGGCTATGCCCATGATTCTTTGCTTTCCTGCTTCTTCTTTCTTTCATTCTCTGGAAAGTCTGTCTGGACTAGTTCTAGATGCCTGGCCAGCTGCTGGAACCAAGTGGAGGACTTTGCTTGGAAAGGTGACATCACCTCTCTAAACCTTAGCTACTTCAAGGGACAATAATACTTAGAATTATGAGGGATATGTAGGCAAAGTGCAGAAGAGCTAGGCACAGAGCAAACTCAACAAATAGGAACTAAACAAAATTGACAAGCTGGGAAGGGCCCCTAGAACCCATCATTGCCTCAGCTCTGGCCAAAGACTTTCAAGAGCCCCTCAAACGGCTGGAAAACTACTTCCTCGTTGCAGAGAAGACCAGGCTTCACAATGCTGAAATCACTAAAATACAATGGGCTGCTCTGTCGACTGCTTAAGACAGATAGCATTGCCCCTTTTTGAAGGGTGCAGTTTCTGGGAAGTATGGGAAAAATCTCTAGATGGTTCTGTGCTGTGAAGCTCTGAAGACCATGGACGTGGACTTGCAAATGAGATCTGCATATGCTAATGATCTCTTGGCTTCCCAGGCACCTGCCTGGACAGGTAGAGTGGTGAAGGGAGCGTAGGAAATGGAAGCGGATGATAAAAGCCAGAGGCAGCTGGATAGAAGCCAACCTCAGCCAGACCACCAGCTGTCCCAGCACCCAGGTCTCCGAGCCCCACTGGCACCACCTGTGGGTGCCTTGGCTGCAGCAAAGGAGCTAGGTTCTTTCCGGCAATACTGCCTCGTTTTACACATGGGGAAACGGAGGCCAGAGAAATTAAGCTCCTTCTCCAAGGTATCAGTGTTGGTAGCCTGTCCACTTTTGCTTTGTTTTCCCCACTGTGCCTGGTCTTCCATTTGGGCTCTGGAGAGGCAGCTACCCAATGTAGGCAGAACAGGATACATTACCAAGCACACCATTGGTCTGGAGGGTTTAGAGAAGATGTCTCCTAAGGGAAGATGAAGGGAGTTGTGCTTCCTACCAACTATCATAGTCTGATCTGGCATGTGTTGCTATATAAAAGGCAATGAAGTGTTCCAACTTCCCTGAGAACCAGCTCTGAGGAAATGAACAGGGAATAGAAGGGATTACGGTTAGATTTAAGGCAGCACTTTCTCCCAGGGATGATAATGTGGCCCTTTATTCATTAGCCAATGGAGGTAGTGGACTGGTCCCCCTCCCTCCCACTTCTGAGGCCTTTGGGAATCTATCGTCCAGTCTCAGTCTGCTTAGAGGGCAGGAAGAAAATGTGGTAGCTGACTTTAAAAAGTTTCCACCATTCAGGTAGGAGATCCTTCCCCTGGATGGGTCTTCTGGGCTCTTTGTGGAGGGTGAAGACAGCAGTCTTTCAGGCTCCGGGGCCCTGGGGGGGGGGGGGAGAACAGCAGTCACGGCATCTCTTGCAACACGCTCCCTGCCAAATTGATTCAAATTGGCTTGGATATGAACATATGATTAAAGGAGCTGCGTGATTCATTTATCAGGAGAGATTAAAGAGCGGCATCTGCACAGCCTAGCTGGGGACAATTAAGGAGCAAATCGCTAAGTGTCTGTGCCACCAGGCACGGGCATGGGGGGTGAGGGGGGGGAAGGACAACCTGGATAATCTGCCAAGGGGACGCAAGGACAAAAGGAACAATTTGGGGGTCACTGCCTGTTGCTGTGGTATCTGGGCACTATGGGGTGTCCTTCAGAACTTTGGTTCCCCACCCTTGCCTCTGACTCAGGAATCAGAGCAATCATAAAGGCTAGAAATTAGTAGGAAGAAGCAAGCAGGGCCCGGGGCAGCTGTGAGCCTGGCACAGGGACAGAGGGGCTTTGTTTTGTGGAACCACATGCATTTTAGGGAACCAGAGAGGTACTATGAATATTCTGGTGAGGGCAGGAGCTTGAAGAGCTCTGAAGGGGTACCCCAAATGAGGATAGGCTTTGGTGGCTTTATAGGCCTCTGGGAAGTTGGCACTGAGGGAGTTGTCCTTTTACAACCTGGAGCCCGGCATCCTAGCAAGAGATTTTGCTGAAGCTTCAAGAAGTATTGGTCATGAGGGGCTGTGTCTCCTGGCTCCCCCAGGTAGGGTTGTTGATTAACCTGCCTTTCCCTAACTGTCTCAGGATCCTTGCCTAAGGTCTTCTTTCTTCCCCATATCTGTCCTAGCAATAGCTACCTGTGGAATCATTACTCTACAAACCCCATCCCCAAATACTTTTTTAAAGATCGTTCAGTCTCCCTTCCCTCAAAGACATTCTTCTGATCTCCAAAGTACCTTCTCTGCCCTTCTGTCCTTGTTGGCAGCCTCTGGAGGACAGGCATTATGATTTACTCCTCTGCATGTTGAAGCTGACACGTACCAGCAGGTGCAGCAATATGCTTTGCGTGTTAAATCCTCACTAGGATAGCCATGTTCTAGGGCAAGGACTCTGTCCTCAGCACCAGGTCCAGGCCCATTCCACAGCAGCTAGTGAGGAAAGCTTTCTCAACTGCTGAGCAGACAGATAAATTAATACAAAAGTCTTCTAACGTCAGCAAAGCCTTTTACTCCAAGCTGAGTGTAGTGGACACATCTGTAATCCTAGCACTTGGGAGGCTGAGGCAGGAGAAGAGTTTGAGGTCAGCCTAGCCTAGGCAGTGAGACCCAGCCTCAAAAAACCAACCAACCAACCAACCCATTTTCACTGCCTTCTTCCGTTGTGGGGCAGTGGAGGGGCAGTCCCCTTTGTTCTAAAATGGATCCATTTCACATTTCCCTCCAGCTTGTTTTGGTGGTGATCTTTCCCTTTCTTTCCCTTTGGTTCTTTTTTGGGTGGCTTACATCACCAGAACCTTCTTCATCTACCAAACCATTTGATTCTTATGTAGAATATAACTGGTCAGTCACATTCAGGGGGAGGAGAAGGAGGGGGAGGAGAGAGAGGGGGAAGACAGGGAAAGGAGGAAGAGAAGAGAGAGGAAGGAAGTGGAGAGGAGGAGCTGGAGTAGTCACTGGTTTCTTGTTCATTTGCATAAGCTGCCCTGTATCTGTCAGAGAGGGGACAAGGCATGGCCCAGGCATACAGGCAGGACTGAGCAGGATATTTAAGGCAGTGCTCCCAGCCTATTCAAGTTGTCCTATGGCTAAAGAGGGATGAGGACCAGAGAAAATTCAGCCAATTTTTTATTTAAAAAGTTACCTTTGAGGAGGAGTTGGAGAGATGGCTTTAGTGGTTAAGAGCACTTAAGTTCTTCCAGAGGACCTGGGTTTGGTTCCCAGCACTCACATGGTAGCTAACAACTGTCTACAACTCCAGTTCCAGGGGATCCAATGCCCTCTCTGGCCTCTGTGGGCATTGCACATACAAGTACACATACATACATGCACGCAAAACATTCATACACATTTTTTAAAAAGTAACGTTTGGAGCTGGGCGTGGTGGCTCATGCCTTTAGTCCCAGCACTCAGGAGGCAGAAGCAGGTGGATCTCTGAGTTCAAGGCCAGCCTGGTCTACATAGCGAGTTCCAGGCCAGCTGGGGCTACAGGGAGACCCTGTCTCAAAAAGACCAAAAA